>NW_022104341.1:65788557-65823590 GCF_000313985.2 Echinops telfairi | reverse complement strand
TGGTGGGGAGGTGGGTGTGGGAGACCTGGTAGGGCAGGATCAAGGGGAACGTAACAAAGAGGAAGTGCTGAAATCCTGGTGGGGACTGAGCATGATGGTGAAACCTTTTTCATCCATACTTTGGGCATGCTGTCAGGAGAGACCAGTCCCTGGGGAAGTACCTCAGGTTTGGTAAAGTGAGGGGCAGTGGAGGAGAGGAAGGCCCTCAAGGAGTTGGATTGCCACCATCGTTGCAATAATGGACTGAAGCCAGGGAGCAGATTGCAAGGTGGAGCAGGACCTCGTGGTGTTTCGTTCTGCCGTACGTTGGAATGGACTCAATGGTACCCCAAAACAACAACATATTTAGTTAATATTTTTAAAATCACTTTTGAAGTTGAGACTTATTGAAAAGGTTGTTCTTTAATTGACCTCTAAGGCTTAGCCCATCACCCACTTCAGTACTTTGGAACACGGACCTTACTATGTCTTTTCCACCTATTGCAATATTTATCCCTATTAATTTGGAACCTTGGTGGTTGGATAATCATTGAATTGCTAGCCACAAAGTCAGTGATTGAAATTCACCAGCTGTTTATAGGGGAAAAGATAAGGCTATCTGTTCCAGTGACGGTTGACAGCCTATGGAAACCCATGGAGGGTCTCTGGGGTTTCTTTGTTTGACTTGGGGGTAGACTTTTTAGCCATTGTTGTTCCAACCACCTCCTTTATAATGCAGACTTTTGCTTTTTTCCCTGACCCAAACTTATATCAAATACTTTTCTGTTGCATATTGACTCACATTTAATCTCATCTAAAAACTCAGATCCAAATGTGCTACCATCGAAATAAATAATGAGTTTTGGTGGTGCTGTGGGTTAGGCCTTGTTTCTAACTAGGAAGTGGGCAGTTCAGCAACCACCAGTTGCTCCATGGAAGAAAGATGAGACTATCTGTTCCTTTAATGCTTTACAGCCTCAGAATCCTGTATAGGGCCACTAGGGGTCAGATGGACTCAAAGGCAGTTGACACTGGAATAGAGATAAGCCACAAGGTGTTCTGGTGGCATAATGGTTAAGTGCTCAATTGTTAACCAAAATGTTGGCAATTTATCTAATGGTTCCACGGAAGAAAGTCTTGGTGAATAGCTTCTATAAATATTACAGCCAAGAAAACCCTATGAGAAAGTTCTACTTTGCTCATATGTGGTCAGTTTGCAGCAGGGATGGGAAGACTTCATCTTACATACATTGAACATATTGTCAGGAGAGACCAGTCCTTGGAGAAGGACATCCTACTTGGTAAACTTGAGGAATGGCAAAAAAGGCCCTCAAGGAGATAGATTGACACTGTGGCTGCAATGATGGGCTCAGGCATAGGAACAATTGCAAGGGTGGTGCAGGACCATGCAGTGTGCATTCTGTTATGCACAGGGTCGCTATGAGTAGGGACTCACCCATGGGACCTATCAACAACAATGCCATGTGTCAAAATCACCTTGATGGCACCCAATAAGCGCAACAAGAGATATGCTTTGATCTACTTTGGCTTTAAGGAAAATTATATTTAAGTTTTAGAAATTTAACTTCTATTTTGAAAATATGATTATACTGCAACTTCCCAATAACTACACACTGGCTGTACTACATCTTAAAAATGACTAACATGCCCTCTGCTTCCCTAGTTGCCCTACAGGTCTTGCTCTGAAACCACCATCGAAACCCTGGTGGCGCTGCCAGGAAATGATGACTGAGTTGGGCAACATGGAGCACTTGTTCCCCTGGCACCTAAACATAACCTTCATGCTTATATTAAAGCCAAAAATGACAAAAATATCCTAGAGATGACTCAAAGAGATCATCTTTTAAAATCACGTGTTGATTTATTTACATCTGAGTTGCCTAATCTCAATTCTACCTGATCGGCCCTGGACAGCAATCATCAAATTATTGACCCTTCTTTTTTGGCAGCTTTCTATAACCACGGGAGGTTTTACAAAACTCTGACTCACTGCTATCAAGTAACTGCTGACGCAGAGGACAGGAATATCTGTCCTTGGAGTTTCCAAAACCATAACTCTTTACTGGAGTAGAAAGCCCCATCTTTCTCCCATGGAGGGGTTAGTGGTTTTGAACTTTTGACCTCATTGATGGCAGCTCAACTCCTAACCACTATGCCACCAGGACTCCGTGGGGGTTCTTTTAAGAGGTGATTTTAAAAATCACACCTCCTCAAATGTCTAGGTATAAGTAGTTTCCATGGAGACCTAGAGGTCTGTCATCCCATTTTACATTTACATACACCCATATATCCTACTCCGTTTAATGGGCTAAAAATCAATATCTATCCTATGGTTCAGGATAAGGAGAATAATTGTTACAACAATTCCCTTGTGTAAAAGCTTCTGCAAAAATTGACATTAAAAATACACCCAGTGTGTGGCTGCACTTCTGTAGGAACTGTAACTCACTCCCAAGTCAATTAGTATAAGAAGCAGGAGGAAAAGGGGTCATCCTAAATCATTTGGCTACAGGCTTTAACGGGTGCAAAGAGCACTACATTTACCTATAACAAGGCAGTATTTCCAATGAGCAGGAGAGTGGGATTTGACACCCCCTAGCTCCACCCAAGGTGAGGTAGCCCAAGGTGAATGTGAAGGCATTCATCTATTGCTTTTTGTGGTTGTTTTCCTTTCAATTCGAGTCCTTGCTCATTCATCATACATTATCCCTCTACGTGATCACCGTCGCTGATGGTCCTCTCTGGCACACCACACTGATGTGGACTCCTAAGCCTCCAGTCTGCTTCCCAGAGCTGCTTAGTGCTTGGCGCAGTCTCCTCGGATGCAAGCAAGGCTTCCTTTTCAGTTGGGCCCCCATGTGTATAGCATTACTATCTCTGTCCACGTGTAATTCATTCAGGCACTCACACCAGCTGAGAAGCACATATGGGAGTCCAGATCTGCAGGGCAGGGCTGTTTTACTTTGTGCCTTTCCAGCCCGGAGGAAATAAGTCTCCATTTGAATTTTGCATAGACCACTAGAGATGGTTGATTAAGAAACCACATTCAAGGAGAGGCAAGTTGAGCCTGACAGTAATTCTGCAGATTCTCTTTGTGGACTTTGCTGTTAGCGTCCCTTGAATGGTCGCATCCCGGCTTCAGCCACTGTGTCTTCATGCTGTTGCCACCGGGCCTGTTGCTTCCTGACTTTTCTATTCCTCCGAGGATGTATTTTTCTTTTATGACTTTTCCTTCTGCTGTGTGATTTAAGCAGATAATTTCCTCTTTCCAGACTTCCATTTTTTTGGAGGTGTTTTGTTTTGTTTTTGTCAATGAAATGAATGTATGGCTATGTTAAATATATGTGTAAAAAAGCATCTGTCTTTTCAATATCCTTTACATTATACAGTTCAGTGACATTAGTATTATTTATTATGTTGTTCAGCCATTATCATTCTTTGTTTGCAAATGTTCTCATCACTCTAAACAAAATATAAATGCTCCCTAAACCAGGAGTCTCTCATCCTTCCCTCTTACCTGCTAAAACTAACTCACTGCCATGGCATTAAGGCAAATTATAGTAACCGTATAGGCCTATACAGGTAGAGAGGCTTCTATGGGTTTACAAAACTGTTTACTCGTTATAGGAGTAGACAGTCCTGTCTTTATCCCATGGAGAAGCTGTTGGTTTTGAGCTGCTGACTCATCAAAAGCCCAATGTGTAACCATTCTGCCACCAGAGCTCCCACCTGCTAATCAGTAGTAAACCTAGGTCTATGTACTACACACAGATATGTACCTACCATAGATTTCTCAGAAAGAAATCTTATTCTATCCAAGATGGCTTGATATATAGTACAGTTCAAGACTAGCACTCACTTGAGGGATCTTCATTCCACTTATAACAATTGTGAGATTCAGAAAGTGACTACGTAGCTCTGGGGCATCATAACTTACTGGACTGCCTTCTATTTATGCCTTTTCAACAACCAGTGTCTTCATTCTTGTTATTGCAATACATTGCCAAGAGAGGAAAAGAAAAATGCAAATCTCTTTGGAATGAGATAGGAAACTGGAAATACATCTGGAACAGAATGCCTTTTCAAGACTCTCCAAAGAGAAAGTGCATTTCCTCTTCTTAGCCTAACAAGGTAGGCCAAACCAAATTCACTACCATCAGAGTCATCCTATAGACCTCTACACAAACCATTAAATCCGGACTATCTTTCTTACCTAAAAAGTGTATTCATTTTATGCCTTACAGTGTGTGTGTGTGTGTGTGTGTGTGTGTGTGTGTGTGTGTGTGTGTAGAAAGATAGATCTAGGTATGGGCATATGCCTTAGTTCTCTCCAAACACAAGTTGTTTTCCTCCAAAAATAAGGTGGAGGGTAAGGTTACAAGACCACCTACAAATTAGAAAGTTCTTTTGCAATTGGAATGGGAGAAGCACCTTCTATTAATTGTATTTGCATTCATCATTTATCATGAGTATGCAGTGCAGTTAAAAAAAATATTTCTGATGCACAAGGCTGTGATGTCCCTGGTCTAAAATTAAGAAGCTAATTGAGCAAATGTGACCAAGGAGAGCCGCATAGGCAAGGGGTGCAATTAAAGAAATAATCCTGTAGAGAGGTGTTTGAGAAGTAGAACATGGCCATCAAATTGCAAGGGGGTGGAGGGATTAGTAATGAATCAAGAGCTATGGATCAAGTAAAATGGGGACAGTGGAAAACACAAGCTAGCTTTCAGTGCCACTGCAAAGGCAACATTCATTTCAATTAAGCAAGAGTAAGAAGGGTGAGTACAGACACGCCCTAGTTTGCTTAAGATTCTAATTGAGACCCACATCCCAGCTCCAAAGCCACTTTTACATTAAAATCCTCATGTAGGTTAAAATAAGTCATTAGACTTCTGTTAGTCATTGACCTACAAATGCATTTACATGGTAATTGTTACTGGTCCACTTAACTTAATCATTTGGTGTGTCTCCATGCTTCAGAAAAGTGCACCTACTGGGTTATGACTTCTGCCATCTTTGAGGAGTACTTGGCATAACATAACTGCACCTATTTAAAGTGTGCAATTAATATATGTATATACCAGGGAAAACATTAGTACAATTAACAAATCTACCACAACTCCCAATTTTTCCATACCTCCTTGTAATTATTCTGTCCTGTTCTTCCCACAGTCCCACCCACAGAAAACCTGATCTGTATTCTGGGTTCTGTCAATTTTCATTTGCTTAGATATTCTAGAATTTGATGTAAGTGGAATCATGTATTGCATGTTCTTTTTGTATGGATTCTATCTCTCGTATAGTTATTTTAATAGTTATCCATCTGTCTCTTTATATAATTATTTTGATGTTTATCCATCTTGAGATTTGGGTCAATAGATTCTTCCTATTTATTGCTGAGTTGTATGTCATTTTGTGCGTGTCTATAGTCACAGCATAAATATTATACTGCAATCTGTTTATCCATTTACCTGCTGATGGACATTAAGTTAGAACTATTATAAATAAAACTGCTACAAACATTTAAGTACAAGTCTTTTCATAAATGTTGTTGGACATCAAAATGAAACACTGTCCAGTCTGCTACGTCATCATAATATATTGTTAATGTTTGAGTCCCTTGTTGCAGCCACTGTGTCAATACATTTCATTGAAGGTTTTCTTTTTTTCAGACACGCTACCTTAAGAAGTATGAAGTCCTTTTGAGGGACTGGTCTTCCTTTATGATATATCCAAAGGAATTGGGATGAAATTGGACCATCTTTACTTCTAAGGAGAATTCTGATTGCACTTTTCCCAAGACACGTTTTGTCCCCCTCGCTCCTCAGCAGCCTACAATACTTTCAATGTTCTTTGCCAATATGATAATGAAAATGTATCAATGCCCCTTTAGTCTCCTTTATTCATGGTCCAGCTCTCAGATGCGTGTGTGATCACCGACAATACCTTGGCTTGGGTCAGGTGGGTCTCATTCCTCAATGTGCCGTTCTCGTGCTTCAGCCCTTCGCGGAGGTCTTGTGCAGCGCATCTGCCCATGCACCATCATTGGATTCCTTGAGTGATGCTCACATGGGCACTGGTTGTGAAGCCAAGCAAATTGAAATGTTTAACAACCTCAGTCTTTTCTTTATTTATCATGGCATTGCCCATTGGCCCAGTTATGAAGAATATTTTTTATCTTGCATTGTAATTCATACTGAAGCCCGTAGCCTTTGATATTCATCCACAAGTGTTTTAAGTCCCCTTGACTTTCAGCAAGCAAGGTTATGTCATCTGCATATTATAGGTTGTTAGTACACCTCCCTTCAATCATATATATATATGAAATCTTGAACAAATTTGTAGAAATAAAATGGCTGGTTTATGTTTAACTCTTCAGAAACTCCCACCTGACTTTCCAATGGAGTTGTAACATTTAACATTTCCAGCAGCAATGAATGAGGAGTCAGTTTCTCTCTACCTTAACCAACACCTGGTATGCTTACCTTTCTCCTTGCCGAAAGAATAAAAAAGGAGATTGTTGAAAAGTGTCCTTCATGCACTAACTGACACCTACTGGGACAAGCACAGTATCTGTTAGATGCAATTTCTCATGGCAATTCCATAGATAGAGAGAATAGAGTCTGAAAACTGGAAAAGCAGATCACTTGCTAAGGTCACAGATGAAAAGCAGTTGGATGGGGAACGGAATTTGGATCTTCTGACTTGAGTCATATTTTTATGATGAACTTAATTCTGAGAATGGCTGAGATAGAGGAAAAAGCAAAAGACTTTAAAAGTAGGACACCTAGATTAGATTTGAATCCACAATATGGAAGAGCCCATACTGTGTCAGTTACTATTTTAGATGCCTATGTGAATAGTATCTTCTTTAAAATACACAATACGCTTATGAAACCATGAATTTATCTATTGAATGGCTCATGTAAAAATGAAACACAGGATCATAAGTATTCATTAAGGAACTTGCTTTCACTTTTACACAACTAGAAAAAAATGTAGGTATATAAATAATTTCGTAATTTAAATAATTACTTAAATAACTATTTACAGAAGTCTTTTCTGTATTATAAAGTTGACATTAGTTTATACTTGAGGATGATGAGAAGTTTTCTAAAATTACTCATATCCTCATGTAAAGTTTAAAATGAATAAACATTAAAGCAACTATCATGTACCTACAGTGTGCTTACTGATTAAGATATGTCATGGATGCTGTGGGGAAGAAATGGGTTGACAGATCAATAGCTTTTCCCCACCAGAACAGTTTCTTCCTTCTGACAGTCTATAACATCCTAGAGAGATGAAAAATTATGGAAAATTCATTTTCCAGTCTTCTTGCTGCTGGAGCAAGATGTGTCACCCCTTATCAGCCCAGGAGGTCTAAGGGAAACAAACATGCTTGGGTTTGGTGGGCGGGGGATGTCTTCCTATTGAGAGAGAGGCACAAGAGGAAATGACTCTCCTGTTTGCTGATGGCATCATCTCTGCATGCGACACAGGTGGTGGCTCACCTGCAATCCTGAGGAACTATTCACAGATGGCTGAAAGTACACTCATGGACATTCGACTTACCAACTTTGAACCTGCAGTAGTGCAGGTGTCTTACAGCACAGGATAATAAAACTTCCGTACTTTTAAAATTGGCTTTTAGTTGGACTTGTGCTCCTTCCTGGTAAGACATCTGAATCCTAGATCTGTGACAAAGTACATTTACATAAGGTTTTCTGTGGTTAATTCCACAGAAGTGGATAGGCTTCTTCATAGTCTGTTCTTACTCTGGAAGTTCTACTAAAACCTATTCAAGATTACCTGGGTGACCTGGCTGGCGTTTAAATACCAGTAAGCAACATGGCTTCCAACATGACAGCATATTCAGTCATCTAATATGCATGTGAATGTTGGACATTGAAGAAGAAAACCCAAAAAAGAATGGATGGATTCGAATTATGGTGCTGGGAAGAATATCAGAAGTACCACGGGCTTTCAGAAGAACAAACAGATCTGTCTTGGAAGAAGTACAGCTAGAAAGCTCCTTTGAGGCAAGGATAGAAAGACTGTCTCACTTGCTTTGGACAAGCTGACAGGAGGGACTAATCCTTGGATAAGTACAGGGGCAGAGAAAAAAAAAGAAAGAGAAGGATTGACATAGAGACTGCGCCAATAGTCTCAAACGTAAGAACAGCTGTGAGGTGGCGCAGGACTGGGCAGTGTTTCACTCAGTCATACATAGGGTCCCTACCAGTGGGAACTGACTTGATGGATTTGACAACAACAGCCTTTACACAAGTCATCCTATTCAATCCACAAAATGTCGCGCCGTAATTATTGCTATTTCCAATTTGAAGATGAGAAAACGAAAGCTCAAGGAGGGCAGATGACCTACCTAATATTATACAGATAAGAAGTGGTGAAAAGTCAAACAAAATATGTTAGAATCTAAAGGCCATATGGTTTTTATTATACCACAGCAACTTATTGGAGAGACCATGCTATAAATGCAAATTTAATTAAAAGCTAAATTGACTTAATTAATAATTATGATGACAGCAACAGACTGGCTACTTTATTAAGGTGACAGTCTGTACATATAGATACATATTTACAGTTCAAATATATAAATATATTTATATAAAGTTTTATCACAGGACTCGTAAAAGTCCCTATCATCATGCTCCCTCGATTATGTTATTAAAAACGATATCCCTTGCTAAATGTGGCTTGATGAGATACAAAAACATGGAATACAAAAGGATACAGAGAAGCGAAAGACATGATCCTTATCCCTAAACTTTATGTTGACAGGTGTTAAACAATCTCTGACAGGTGCCTCATAAGCACGATAGTAAATGTTTCTACAAAATGCTTTTTAATGGTTTATGTTCCTACCATTTGAACGTTCAAAACAGTTCATTATATACTGTTATTTATAGTCTATCTGTTTTATAATCAGGTTTAGTTACGCATAGGGGAAGTCTAGTTAATGAAGGATCACCCTCTAGAGTAGGAGGGGGCAGTGAGAGGAAGAGCCAGAGGGCTGCCTCCAGGTGTGGTGGGCCATCCTTCCTGAAGGCACCTGTGAATCTCTCCAGAGAGTCTCACCTGGGGCTGCTCTGGTTAGAATGGACACTGCAGGCTGAAATATCCAGGAGTCTAATTGAGCCTTCATGAAAACAGAGACTCACCTGAAAAGACTGGAATAAGAAACCAGCATGTGGTAGCCTACTTCTCCCCAATGCACCAGGCTCTTGGTGGAAAATAACAAAACAAATAAATTTTAAAAGGAAATTTTCCTACCAAACTATCCAGCTTGAAACAGCGATGTGTATCAGACCGCAGAATACTCTGCCCCAATGGAAGTTGTAAAAACCCTCCCCACCCAAGTTATTTAAAAGTAGCCTGGTTAAAATAATTAGAAGTGTACTCAAGGGAACAACCTGTGAGTGGCCTGGGATGTATACGATGAATTGATTGGTCCTGTAGAGCCCTACTTTCCATAGCACAACTATAAGGGCATCAGGTTTGCATTGTTGCTTTTGTATCCATCCCTCTTCTCCCCTCCCCTCCCCTCTCCTTTCATTCTCTCTCCTCCTGCTTTCTCTCCCTTCGCCTCCCCTCTCCTCTTCTTTAGTTTTCTTCCAACACCGGAAACAATTGGCTGCATAATACAATGATTCAAAAAGTTATTCTGGGCAAGAGCTCAATCCTCTGATCAACTGGTTTCACTTAGTTGCAGTTGGATAAGGAGGCTCCAGAGCCTTCTCAAATTCCCCGTGAGGAAACATGGCTAGGATGGGAGGTGTGACTTGCTGGGTGCTGTCACCCGAGAGGGGACCAGATCAAGCCAATCTGGTTTATTTTCACACTGGTCCTTTTCTCACAGAAGAAAAGTATGCTTTTGGTGGAGAAAGCATGCCCTTTTCCATCATTTTCAGGTGCTTTGAGATGATGCCAATTGCAATACTCTTAAAAGCAAAGTGTATCTTTCCGCTAAAGGATACACACAAATCAGATCAGGGCCAGCCAAGCAAGCAATCTAGAACATTGGGAACACTGGAGAATTTCCCATCAATCAAGTACCTCCATAAGTCAGCAGAGCTAACTGACTCTGTGTACTGTACTCTAAATTGTGATAATTAGAAGGGGAAGAAGAAAGTGTTCGTTATGTGTTGAATTGTGTCTCCCGCAAATACATGTTGTAATCATAACCCTTGTACCCATGAACTCTTGCATCCTGTTCAGGCTAGCACTTTGTTATGTTAATTTTTCATGTCTGAGTATGATGAGTTCAAAACCTAATCCAGTCTTAAAGTTGTCTTAAAAAAAAACAAACAGAAAAGACACAATGACATGCTCAGAGGCAAGAGGCACCCTATGAATGACAGAAATAAATGTATCAACAAGTCTGGGAACACCAAGGAGTGCTGGAAACGACTAAAAGCTTGATTTTTTATGATCCATAAAGCCTTTGCATAGTCCATAAGACATCACTAAACATCTTTTGGGTATGTTCTGTTTGCAGTCAAGATGCATTTAACATCAGCAAGAGGATGCTGTGCACTTTTCTTGAAGTGGACTGGTATTGACCATTTTGAATCAGAAAATCATATGATTTGCTATGCCAGGAATAACATAAGAGGAATGGCTTGCCACTTATTATGAAAAATGACATTGCAAAATCAATCATAAAGTACAATGCTGTTTGTAAAAGGATTATATCTATCCACCTACAGGGAATTCAGCCAATGCTACTAGTATTCAAATGTATACATCAACCGCAGAAGCTAGGAATGAAGAAACTGAAAAATTCTACCAGCAACTTCAGTCAGAAATTGATCAAATATGCAATCAAGATGCATTGATAATTGATTAGAATGCCAAGGTTGGAAACAAAGAAGAAGGAACAATAGTTTGAAAATATGGACTTGGTGATAGAAACAAATCTGAAGATTGCATGATAAAACTTTGCAAAAAAATACCATTCTGTGATGCTTACTTTCTTGACACTATCACTGAAGACAACGTGGTTGCATAAGCTGGTCCCTGGCAATTAAAAGATATAGCATCTGGGATCTTAAAGGCTTGAAGGTAAACAAGAGGCCATCTAGCTCAGAAGCAACAAAGCCCACATGGAAGAAGCACACCAGCCTGCGTGATCGCGAGTTGTTGACGGGATCAGGTATCATGCATCAGAAGACCCAAAACAAACAATCATATCGATGCAAATGAAGGGGGCTGGAGTGGAGACCAAGACCATCTGTAGACAATTGGACATCCCCTCAGACATCCCCTCACAGAAAGGTAACAAGGGAAGGATGAGCCAGCCAGGGTCAAGTATAGCACTGACGAAACATACAACATTCCTCTAGTCATTTCATGCTGCCCCCCAGCCCTCACTATCATGACCCCAGTTCTACCTTACAAATCTGGTTATACTGGAGCAGGTACACTGGTACAGATAGTGTTCTGAACATACATGTAGTCCTTATTAAATTCCTATTGGACCTTAAGTTTAGCAGTTCGAGACCAATAGCGGCTTTTCAGGAGGAAGACAAGGTTTTCTACTCTGATAAAGAGTTACAGTCTTGGAGAGTGTTAGCAGGGACATTGCTAGCCTGTTTGGCAGGGTCATTATGAGTCAGACTCCACAATATGACAGTGTGGTGGGTTTTTTTGTTTGTTTTTTTCCTTCATTTTGTTGGATTGAACAGTTTTGTTTTGGGGATTAGTGGCTCTGTGGTGATATATAGGGACCTCTATGGTAGAGTGGGCAATGCACTGGGCTAATGGTAAGTTCAGCAATTTTAACCCACCAATTGGTTCTCAGAAAACGGATGAAATTTCCTGCTCCTGCAAAGATTTACCCACCTCAGAACTCATCGTGGTACTTATACTCTGCCCTAGAGCGTGGTTATTAGTGGGAACATGTTCAATCACAGGCAGGGAATGAGTGAGTGCGTGGGTACTGTAAAGATCGTTTTCTTACATTGTCTACAGTTGCCACTTAGCAGTTCCCCAGCTGTCTGTTTTTTGTCAATTTGGATGGTATGTGGTGTGAATGTTCAGAATCTACTAAGATTTGTGGGAAGGTAAGAAGCCACACAATTTACTTTATAAGGCTGAAAGGTCTGTAGCTACCTTGACCCACCACTGATTGACTTTTACCTTATGATCCTGCTTTCTGTCTGTTGATATCTGCTGCTGTTAATTTCTTTGGCCTTTTGCTACACATATTTGTCTTTTTGTGATTGTTACTATTTGAAAATTTATTAAGTATTCTGGAATGAATAATTCCTGATATAGATTTATTCTGCCAATTAACTTGAATCTCTTTTTTAATATTTTATTTTAAATGCTCTTCTTGTAAGAAAACCCTAGTCCCTTTTATACCTTCCCTGTGCACCTTAAAAGTATATATGAGGGGGCTTAAAAAAGTTTGTGGAAAAATAGAATTGAAAGATAGAGGATTTTTTTCCATGAATTTTTGAAGATCCTCATATACAATTATTAAGTTTAGGGGTAGGCATTTAATAGAAAAATCTCATATGTCAAATTTTATATCCAAAGTCTGGCTCTTTAAATATGTAATTTAGGGAAGCCATTTAACATCTCTGAAACTTGTTTTCTCCCTAAACCATAAACAAATAATGGCCTTATTCATCTATTGTTTTTTGAGAATATCAAGCAAATATTGTAAATGGAACTGCTTTGTCAATTCTCAAACATTATACAGATTACAAGAATTGTTTTGACAATGATACTGATGATGATAATGATAGTGATGAATTGTTTTTAGCGATCAGGAAATGACAAAGCTCAGAAGGTAATATCTATTGCCCCTGGCTTTTTGGCATGTACGGTGCCTGCTGCAATCTCTAAAATTTTCATGGGAACTTTGGGTCCTTCCTCTCAACAAGGTAGTGGTACGGTAGAAACATAAGAAACAACGAGGAACCCCAAAAGCCAATATTTGCAACAAGTAAAGCCACCGTTCATTTTCAATTCCATTGTGTTTAGTCATATGCAATTATGAAATGCAGTTAGGTCGTTCATGATGGGGCGAAGGGAAATGCAGATTCACTCACACTATGTCTAATGGCAGTAGATGCACAGGGCACACAGCACCACCTGACTTCTCTTTTAGCTTCTGTTTTCAGAATTTTTCACCAGTGAAGAGCACTGCTTTCATTATGCTGGCTGCATTTTCTGAAGTCTCTCAGCTCTGCTTTAAGCAGTCTGTCCACTTACTACGACATTTCACCTTGACGACTTCCCTGACAGCAAAACCGGGGGAACTTTGAAGGCAAATGCAGAACAAATTCTGAAGGAAAATACAGAAAAAAGAATTCACAAAATTAAGACTACATTTCATAGCATTGTAAATTTTACAAATAACAGTGCATATTTATAAATGTCCATTTTCTGGAATGCTATACCAAAAACCAAACCAATGACTGGTTAGTCATTTCTGATGCATAATGAACCCTCATGTTCAGAGTCCAATGGCTCTCTGGGGTTTTCAAGGCTCATGACTTTCCAAAACAGATTACCAAGCTTGTTTTCCAAGACGCCTTCGAATGGGTTTGAACCACCAGCCTTTAGGTTAGCTTAAGGGACACCACTGCTGTGGCATTCAAGGACTCTTCTGGAATTCTAGAGGGGGCACCTTTTCCTAAGCATGCTTATGAATCACAACTTATGGCTCTTCCACTTAATGAGTGACCTTAGCAAGTTTCCTAAGTCCCGAAGCTTCAGCTTTCTCATCTATAATGGGACTATTATAAAATCCATCTCAGTGGGTTATTATGAGTATTCAATGTCTTAATGTATCTAGATAATTTTAAAAGGACTTGGTGCCTAATAAGCATTCAGTCATCGGTAGTGATGATAATAAGATGGTAATGATGGTGTTTAAGCTTCATTTACTTTTCCATCCATTTGTTCTATAAGATGTTGAGTGATTTCTATTTGTTAAGCCTCAGGTTAGACCTTGAGGAAGTGGAATTGTAATTACTTATTCAGTTCATTCAACCTCCCACCACTTCTTCCAAGTTGCATCCATTCTATATCCTAAATACCTTGGAACGCTACTTTCTTCCTTTTTAATCATTCCCTTAAGCCCCAGTTCTGCAAAATTTGAAAATTTATAGTACCTTTCTTGGAATAATTCTGAAACATTCTGAAATAGTCTTTTATTATTATCATTATTGACATAGTCTTTTTGAATTACCAATCTCTTCCATATATTCTCCACTGTGATGTAGGAGAGGTCATTTTAAAACTTCTAATGGTAGTCCTCCATATTGTGTTGTATTGCAAATCATAGCCTCTCTGACTATGTGTAGGGTACTGTTTTGGAGTGAACTGGACATTACCTTAATAAAGTGTGATTACAGTGGATTGTATCTTGAGTCACTGATTTCTAGTAAAGGTTGTGACTCAAGCGATCATCCTTTGTTCCCTTGAGAGTATGGTCTGCCTTAATATATATATGATTGCCCTAGAAAATTTCTTTCTCATGATCTGGACCCTAAATTCAGTTCATCATCTCCTCTGACCTACCATTTGGGGATGTGAACCAGCCAATAACCTTCCACGTACTGCGGCGCCGTGCATTTGACCTTCTTGCCCTGCTCGTCATACCAGTAGTACTGTGTGCTGCCAGCGGCCATGGTCTGGCACGTCTCCCCTGTACAGAACTCGGAGATGGTGCTGTACTGCAGGTTGATGTGGTGGAAGAACGTGGTGGTGTTGCTGGCCAGCCACTCGTTGAGGTCGATCTCCCGCGGTAGCACCACCAGCTCCTTGAACTCGAAGTCGGTGATCCTGGATTTTTGGATGACCTGCCACTTTGGAGTCATCAGCCCTGAGTTAGTTAGTTTACTGTGCCAACCTGGCCGATAAACACATGTGGGGTTAATTGAAGGGCAGAGAGATAAATGGCTCAGAGAGCCTCGCCTTTCTAGTTCTTGGGTCTCTTGCTTTGTGATGGTCGGGCCATTCTCTTACATACATCATACCTCATGAGCTCTACTGAAATATTTAAACCTTTTGAAATAGGTTTTGTATTTTCTTATCGGGATTTTTATATAGATTAGAGTTTTTGGCTATAAAATGCTTAATTGAGCACAATCCATCTTCGGACTCAGCTTTCTCTCTAAAATGTTCTCTCTTCTGTGCCTATATCTAACATGTACATGGATCACCTGTTACATGGTAGAATGTACTTTACACATTCTCTGGTTAGATTATAAGTTACTTGAAGTCGGTGAGTTTTCCTGGCACAAAAGAAGTGCTAAGCAAAGTCTTGATAAAAGAATTAGTGTGTGAAGAACTAAACAGAATATTTCTGAGGTAATTAGCTTATTGTGCCAACCTGACCCAATAAACACATGTGGGGTTAATTGAAGGGCGGAGGGATAAATGGCTCTGTGAGCCTCGCTATTCTAGTTCTCGGGTTTCTTGCTTTGTGATGGTCAGACCAGGGTGCAGCTGCCTTAGCAGATCCCTGCTTCAGCTTGCAAGGCTGACTTCCTGCAAGACATCCCCAAGGAGAAGCCACATGGACCTACCCTGATGCAGCCCTGGGTGCTGGAGCAGCCGTGTGGAGACCCCTGCCAGTGCTGAGATGCTTACACATTCACTGATTCGGCTTTCCTCCTGCAGTTGGCATCATAGTGTGTGTTTTGTGAGATGGAGGAGGACTTTGTGGATTGATGTTGGACTTGTGGGTTTGAGTAGCACTGGGTTGGAATGCTTTATTGATGTGCACTTACCCTTCATATAAAACTCTCTCTTACACATGAGTTTCTGTGGATTTGTTTCTCTAGAGTACCCAAACTAACACAATTTCCATTGCTCATCCTGAGTTTATAGTTAATATTCAGTGTTTGTATGAAATGTATTGATGTAACATATGAGATAATAAAAGCCAATATTTTAGCCCAAGAACATGTTTTAGAACAGGTAGTTTCAGAAACTTCAGATATGAAACAAAAGACTGGAAAAATCTATTATTCCACACCATCATAATTGAGATCTTAGTCAACTTGGACCTTGATAGGAACCATCTAATTCCCTCCTCTTCTTTGGCTGATTTGTTATTTCATCATACCCAATGTTAATATTATATAGCTTAAATAACAGAATGAACTTGTTTCTCCTTTAAAAAAAATAGTATTCGGCCCTACATTTGTAAAATTTTATTATGTAAAATTTTGGATAAGTGTTATTAAAAATAACAAGGAAACTCTATTCAAAATCATTTTAGCTGTTACTAGATACATATATATATATATATATAACAATATGTAAATATATTGTTGTCATGTACAAAATAAAAATGTGAATGCAATATCATTCCTCTTGATTATGTTATTTAAAGGCAAGATTGAGGAGACTTTGACTCAATTACTTTGGACATATTGTTAGGAGTGACCAGTCCTTGGAGATGGACATCTTGCTTACTAAAGAAAAGGGGCAATGAAAATGAGGAAGGCCCTTGAAAAGACGGATTGACACAATGGCTGCACCAAGGGGCTCAAGCAGGAACAACTGGGAGGAGGGCACAACGTGTTTTGCTCTGTGTGGTCACAATGAGTCAGCACAGATTGATGGCACCTAACAAGGGAAACAACACATTATATTCATATTACATAAAATTATTTTCTTTGAAAGGTAATAGGTTTAAAATAATACTATATTTATTAGGGAATGTTTGTGAAATTATCTGCTTCCAGATTGTTCATGAATTTCTACAGGAATCAATCACCACCCTACTTTAATCAACGATATAATTTATTCCTTTCCAATAATTTAAAACTTAGATATAAATGTAATATTTCATAAAAGAAAAGTTCAGGATCTCATCAGGTGAAATGTGGGTGGCATATTTATCCTAGTAATGACTGCTGAAAATGTTATAAAGTGCTTTACCATTACATTCCACTTTATTTTCAAAAGGGTTGAAAATCACCCTTCTTCCCAACTTGGTAAATGAGGTACTATTGTCTTTTGTGCTTGTGGATGTTTGGTAAGCACAGTCTTCATGGCTACATTTTTATAGATTATTAGCTTAGGTTTGGAACTAAGAAGAAACCTAAAATTTAGGCCAGAATAACTTGGGCACAAATACAATATCTATGCTAAATTATCTGTTCTGCTTTAAGAAAAATGTTTCATGCTTTTAGCTTCAGTTTCATCATCTGAAAAGTGGGGCTACCACGTTGGATTTCATGAAGAATCATGAGATAAAATCGGTATGGTCTCTTGCATATTGTGGCTGATCCCCAAATGTTAGCTTCTTGTCCTCCTTAGATGAATCCCTGTGATTTCTCTTCTCCATCTTACACAGCCCCAAAAATCATCCTTAACCCACAAAATATGGTTCCCTACAATCATAGACTCCTTGCCTCATCCAAAATTTCTTTTAAACAAATAAGTGTTCTGGAAGAATACTAATCCATATACAAGCAATAAAAATTGCCTAATGAGAGTGAATAATCTAGCTAGATGTATTTGAGTTTAAATTCTGGATCACCACTGTAAACTGTGGGTTCTTAAGCAAATTATTTACATGGTTGAATCTCAGTTTCCTTATCTTTACAAAGGGTTTAGTAAGAATTTACAGGTACTTTGCTGTGTAATTTGGAAAATTGGAAACAGTGCCTGCAAAGAGCCAAGAATAAAGTAGGCATAATAATGGACCTCTTATTTTATTAGGAGTGTTGTTTTTGTGAAAGGTAGACCCAAATAGGCATCAAGATATGATATGCATGCATTGAATCTATACAAAATAGATCTGAAGAATTACTCTGGATAGAGTGCAGCTTGTACTGGTTGGTGAAGGGATTCAGAACAGGATGGAGTTTTGACTTAAAGCAATGTATAGTTAGTGATGGATTAAGTCAGTGCGTGTAACATGTGGGGTTGCCCTGCGGCTGTGATGGTGCATTACAACAGCTGTAAAAGTGCACTCTTGCTCTTTTTAAACATCAACTGGGATTGTTTAGCCAAGTAACGTATTTGCACTAACCAAAAAGCAGCCCTGCCTGAAGAATTAATATTAATTGGATTAGATACAATCTAGCCATCAAGTCTTGATTTGTTATGCCTGTGAGAGAATCAAATGGTTTAGGAAGACAGACAGACAGATGTTGGGACCACAGATGGAGAGATTCTGACTGACAAACAAGTTATTCTCAAAACTTAGATGCCTTGCTTGTCGGTCCTATTTTTTCCTCACAGCTTACGCAAACTTCTCGAGAGTGCTCGTTATGTGTAAAACTGAAAGAAATAATGGGCTCTGAAGTTCCAAAGATGATGAAGACAAGAGTTCCTGACATAAACAATTCTAACATTTTTCTGCTGTCAGATTTATGTGACAAGCCCAAATAAACTCCTAAACCATTCTTAGGTAGTTGGAAAGAAATCCGAGGTCCTAGAGGGTAGTTTGGGAGAGAGGTCTTAGAGGCAGGAGGAGCGAGAGGGCCGGCGAGGGAGAGGAACACTGGGGGCAAAATCACAGTGGCATGACGTGTAAGCCTGGAGAATGTGTTTCGTTAAATTCAAGACCATATGAAAAGAGTGGGTAACTGGTCAGATAAAGATTGTTGGAACTCCTAACTATGACCCAGCCGGAACCCTCAGGTCTGGAAACGAACTCACCCCATGGCTCAATTTTCAGCAAACAACAGATAGCTATATCTATAAAAGGAACACTAATACAAGGGAGATAGGCACACATTAGAACAGCCGTGCCTTTGAGCTTTAAAAAATGGCAGCACTCTCTTAAGATCAAAATTCAGAAGGGTTCAGGAAGAAGGGGTATGGTAAAAGAAACCTCAAGGAGGAAGTATATGCATGATGTTACACTGAGGGGATTGTAATCAATTATATGGAACCACATGTGTATAGATTTTTTAATGTAAAACTGATCTGATCTGTAAATCTTCATCCAATGCACAATAAAAATTCAAAAGAAAGGAGAGAACAAAAATGCGTACTGTGGTAACATAAAATGCAAGGTGATGATTTGTGTGCAGTTGTGTACATAAGCAGGCAGCAATGGAGGTCTGTATAATGGTTTAGTAGGTCTTGGCTCAAAATATGGATCCATTAGTTTTCAAGATCGGTTTTGCATTTTACAAAGATCATATTGGTGATGCATATATGAAAATTCATTTGGGGATAAGATACTAGGGACTTAAGCTAGTACTAAATTGTTTATCGTTAGGAAAAGTGTGCATGAGATTTGTATGCTTTCATCATATTTATTCAATCTGTATGCTCAGCAACTAATCTGAGAAGCTGGATTTTATGATGAGTAATGTGGCACCAGGATGACATAGCATGGTGGAGGACTGAAGCACTTGTTGATGAGGGTCAAAGACTGCAACCTTCAGTTGGATTAAAACCCAATGTCACCAATAAACTCAGGGACAAGGGAATGAGAGATGTAAAGTCAATGGCGAGGATGGTATAGAACGTCTGGTGGGGTTTAGTTAAGTGCAATGTAGCTATGAGGGACTACAGAGAGCTGAATGATAGCGGGACAGGAGGAAAATAAAAGGAAACAGAGGAAAGAATTAGGAAACAAAAGACATTTATGGGGGTATGAATATAGGCATGTATATATGTGAATATATTAATATATCATAGGGATTTAGGTTTGTGTACATATATTTATATGTTAAGTATTAAAGTAGTAGATGGACATTGGGCCTCGACTTCAGCCCTCCCACAATGCAAGAACATTTTGTCCTAAATAACCTGGCATTCTATGATGTTCACCTTCCCGACACAATCGCTGAAGACAAAATGGGTGCATAAGTAAATGTGGTGAAGTAAGCTGATGGTGCCAAGAGATAGCATCTGGGGTCCTAAAAGCTTGAAGTTAAACAAGCAGTCATCTAACAGGGAAGCAACAAAACCCACATGGAAGAAGCATACCAACCTATGTGATCATGAGGTATCTACAGCAGTGGTTCTCAACTGTGACTTGCGACCCCTTTGGGGTTGAACGATCCTTTCAGAGGGATTGCCTGATTCATAACAGTAGCAAAATTACAGTTATGAAGTAGCAACGAAAATAATTTTATGGTTGGGGGTCACCACAACATGAGGAACTGGATTAAAGGGTCGTTGCATTAGGAAGGTTCAGAACCACTGATGTACAGGATCAGGTATCAGGTATCAGAAGATCCCAAACAAGCAATCATATTGACTTGAATGAGGAGGGTCAGAGTGAAGACCCAAATCTCGTCAGTAGACAATTGGGCATCCCCGCAGAGAAGGGACACAAGGAAGGAATGAGTCAGTCAGGGAGTAAGATAGCACTGATGAAACACACATTTCTCTAGTTCTGTCATGCTTCCTCTTCCCCACTATCAGGACCCGGTTCCACCTTACAAATCCGGCTAGACCAGTGCATGTACATTGGTGCAGATAAGAGCTCTCCACACATGAAATCCAGGATAGAGAAATCCCTCAGGAACAGTAATGGGGAAGCGATACCATGAGGGTAGGGGGAAGGTAAGGGGGGGAAAGGGGGAGAAAAGAGGACATAGATCACAATGATCAACATATAACTCCCCCACCCCACAATAGACAGAAAACAGAAATGTGGGTGAAGGGAGACAGTGGATGGTGTAAGATAAGAAAATAACAGTTATTTATAATTTATCAAGGGTTCACTAGGGTGGAAGGGTGGGACAGGGAGGGAAAAAGAGAAGCTGATATCAAGGGCTCAAATAGAAAGAAAATGCTTTGAAAATGATGATGGCAACATACACACAAATGTGATTGATACAATTGATGTGCGGATTGTTATGAGCTCCCAACAAAATGATTTAAAATAGAAACAAAACTCAATGTAATGAAAACAAAAATCCTCACAACTGGATCAATAGTATCGTGATAAATGAATTAAATATTGAAATTGTCCAGAACTTTATTTTACTTAGATTCACGATCAGTGTTCATGGAAGTAGCAATAAAACATAAACCAAAGCATTGCCTTAGGGAAATTTCTTACCCAGATGTCTTTAAAGTGCTAAAGAGGGAAAATATCACTTTGAGTAGTGAGGAATGCCTGACTTAAGTCATGGTATGCTCAATTGCCTAATTTACATATGACGCTAAAGCAATGCATAAAGAAGGCTGGAGGGGAATTGATGCATTTGAATGGTGGTGTTGGTGAAGAACACTGGATATGCCCTGGAATGCCAGGAGACTGCTCTCAACTTTCTTAAGAGAAGCACAGCTAGAATGCGCCTACGAGGTGTGGGTGACAAGACATTGTCTCAGGTAATTAGGACATGTTATCAGGAAGGTCAGTACCCGGAGAAGGATACCATGCTTGGTAGAAAGGGAGCGAAGAGGAGGAAGACCCACTAGATTGACACAGTGTCTGGGACAATAGGCTCAAAGACAACAGCAAAGGGGGAATGGCACAGAAAAGGCAACGGTTCCTTCTGTTTTACATGGGGTTGCTATGTATCAGCATCTACTCAACACCTGACAAAAACAAATTTAATTAAGCTGGTATACAGAGAAGAGACAAAGGGAAAACTTGAACGGTGGGGTGTAGAAATGCACAGAAAATTTCTATTTCAAAGGTCTTTGTGACGTAGTCTGGATAATTTCAATGACTGATTGAATAGTCAAGAAGATAAGATGTATGAGTACACGACTCAGTTTCTACACTTAGTAGACAACCAATTCCATTGTGCAGCTTTCCATTTTACTAAATTGTAAGGCTTATGGAAGCCATAAATAGATCTGCTTATGCATACCTATATTTACAGTATTTTGTACCATGTTTTGGAATGGATACTCAGTAAATAATTGCTGACTTTATAAATGATGGAACATGTATGTTGGATGAAAGCTCTTTTACAACAATCAGGAGATGAACAACAGGAGATTAAATGTGTGTTTGTGTGTGTGCTTGTGTCTTTGTTTATCTGGCAGAAAGGTTCGAGTGGGAAAATTAGTGACATTCATTGTTTAATGAGGGTACATTTTATACAGGTAGGCCTGGATTTTTTTATCTTTCTTTTTTTGCTGACAACTACTCCTTGTTTCTGGAAAGAAACCCGCCTGTACAACTTGCGCTCAATCCTGCTCTGTGAAAAACTCTGTACTTTGAAGAATAACCACAAATTGACCCTTAGGCGCAAGTAGAAATGCCACTATGGGTTTCAGAGACTGTACCTCTTTACAGAACTAGAAAGTGATCTCAAACTGCTCTTCTTGCAGTTAACAGCCTAGTGTGTAACCCACTATACCACCAGGGCTCCTGGTTTGGGGAATAAGCCTATATTTTAGAGATTGGAAAATAAATTTTAGCTTAGCTTTGGGAAACTCTGAATGGAAAAGAAAACTTTCTCCAAGAAAGTGAGGATTGACATGTTGGTAAGTGAAATCACTGAATTGGCACATTGATCAAGACTGACAAATATAGACACTGCTGATAGGTGCCTTTGAGTCGGTTCTAGCTCCTAGCAACTGTGTGCGCAACAGAATGAAACACTGTCTGCTCCTATGCACCATCACAATTCTACTTAGACTTGAGCCCATGCTGCAGTTCATATGGCAATCCATCTGCTGGAAAGCCTTCTCCTTTTTCTCTTCTCTGCTTTATCAAGCATGGGACTGGTTTCTCCTGACAACATGTCTAAAGTACACAAGAATAAGTCTCATCATCTTTGCCTCTAAGTAGATGGTAAATATTAATTTGTATTGCACTCTGGGAGAGCTGGAAGTAGATGTATTTGACTCTATAGAATCGGACTAAAGACATCTGGACACATTCCCAAATCCTGAAGTTAAGATAATGAGAAGCATATATGTTAGAATTCATCACCTAAAACATTTCATCAATTTGCTAACTCCAATGTAGATGGTTGGAAATTATATCTGTTGTGGGTATGAAAGAGTGATTGCTAACTCTGTGGTCAGGTATTTGTATGAATGTGAATCATAATAAAAAGAATCCTTGAAATTCAGGAAGAACTTTAAAATTCATCTGGTTCTGGGATCCCCTCATCACACTGATGCATCATGAACATCCACTGGGGTCTTCTGATCAAAGGTGGGAAAAAAATCTATTCTGACTCATAGCGGCCTCAGATAGGCCAGAATAGAATTGCTCCTATGGATTTCTCTGGCTGTAAATCTTTAAGAGAGAAAAAAACCTCATCTTTCTCTCAGGGATGTGGTTTCCAACTGCTGATCTTATGCTTAGTAACTGAACATGTCGCCAAAGGCCCCCAGATCTCCTTGATCCCCTCACGGTGATGGCATCGCTCTGAAAATACCAGTGTAATCTCTGCATAGCTGTAACCACAGGGTGTTTTATTAAAACTAACCTGGAAGCAGGCTATTTTATTCTTTGTGTCAGGTTATATTTTTCAGGATGATATATAGTAAGCCTAATCTTTTAGATGAAATAATATTCAGAGGAATATGTCCAGAGGTGACGGAATTATCAGATCTGCCCACTACAAATATATGATCACTTAAGTAAAATAATGTTATATTACATAAGTAACTTATCTTTGGGTCTTACCTCCTGCTTTCTAATTGGCTAATGTCTGTTATTTCTGGGGAAAATATGTTTCCTGTTGTCAGCATTTCCTAATTGAAACACTCTCTATGATACCCAAAGTTGTTCATTCAAATGTTCTTCACCGATCCACAAACATTTATTGAGACTAATTTTGTGCTCCATTCTGAGATTAGTTTGTAACAAAAATGTCTTTTTTACTGATTTAATGACAAAGGATCCACTGGATCCTCCCTCATTGATGCTATTCTAATCAGTCGCTCAACTCTACGGGTAAGAGATTCTCAAGTTATATGACTTAATATAAATTTTTCCTCAAAAGAGATCCTGGAAAATTGTCTTGTCCTCCTTACAGTCAATGAATTAATCCATGTGGATAGCCTGTCTTTCTCTTGCTGATCACCTTCTTTTGATACCAAAGTTCTTGGAATACCAGTAACAAGAGCTCTTGATAAGGTGGAAAACAGGGGCATTTTATGAATGAAAGACATATTTTATATACTATTTCTCCACTCTTTCTTGTTTATGCTTGATAGACACCAGTGGTTGGGGTGGTAAAGGTGGGCATCTGAAAGGTAACTGAGAAGCTGAGCTATAGTGAACTAGAATAGCTATGTATAAACTACTACAAGAGTCTGTCCAATAGAAAATTATTACAATGGTCAAATTGATTCCTTTAGGAACTTGAATTATAAATATGAGCAGACAGTTGTTCAGTTGATTCTAGTAGAAGAGGTTAAAAAAAACAGCTGTCTCACGGAAAGCTGAGATGGAAGGGTTGAGTTACATTAATGGAAGAGAGTCATAAAGCGAGAATGAATTAACGTCTGTTTTCAAAAGAACTTTCGAAGGGTCTGGTAAGTTGCAAGGTATGTCATCTGACCACTGGATGTAATATTCTGCCTCCAGGTCACTTAGACTTCATGAGATTCAGCCACATGACGTACACGCCCATTACCTATATTTCCATTTGGACTTACACACAACATGCGTCAGCATTTACACTCATTTTTCAACAGATGATTGAGTCTGCTCCAATTGGCCACAACATTTATGTAAGGTATATTGATGCCCATTTTAATCTAAGCCACTTTACTCCATGCATGATAGGGAGTAACATCATACAACATACTGTGAGATTCCAGTAATAGCAGATTCAGCACTATGCCCTAAAAATGACAGTGAATAAATGACTACTTCCAAAAGAGAGCAATAAAAATGGTGATCCATCTCATAAGAGGAAGGTTGTAAGACTCAACATGATCAGCTTACGAAAATAAAAAGATTAGGAATCTTGGCAGATAACTTCATAGATATGAAGAACAAACATACAAATGGGCCTTAGACTTGCCCGATATTTACAAATTGAGCATAAAAATGATATCTTCACAAAAGGCACATTGAGATGGACTTTGGTTAAATGTAAGTATTATGACATTTCAAACAATTCCAACATTATGACATATCTTCAACACCCCTAACCCTGAAAAAAAAAGAAGTTTAGATGTCTGATACTTAGTACCCTGTCACTTGCGAGTTTTAAAGAAATTACTCTCTCACATTGGAAAGGATTTTTCTGCATGAATAAGAGTTTAAAAGAGATAGATGACAAGGTTGACTCTAATTCCAAACTCTATTAGCTGGCTTCTAGTTTTCAAAACTAAAGCATAATTTCAGTAAGAATTTTTTCATTTTAAAACTGAGATAAAACAAAAGAGGCAATTCTACCAGAAAAAAACAAGTTTTCAAAAATAATTGATAATTGAGAAAACCAAGCACTACCTAAAGAAAAAGCAATCACTGGCATTAGAATATTACTTTCTTAACACGACAATGTGCTCAACTATTTTTAATTTTAGCAGATCTCCAAAGATTAAGATATTTTTGCTAGATCCCATCAAGTCAGTTCTGACCCATAGCAACCCCACGCACAACAGAAACACTGTTAGGCCTCACACTATCCTCACAATTGTTCCTGTGTTTGAGTCTCTTGTTGCAACCACGGTGTCAGTCCATCTAGCTCAGGGCCTTCCTCTTTCTCACTGCCCCTCCACTTTACCAAGTATACTGTCCTTCTCCAGGGTTGATCTCTCCTGAAAGCTGTCCAAAGTATTAGACGACGTCTCACCGTCCTTGCCTCTAGGGAGCACTCTGGCTGTACTTCTTCCAAGACAGATTTGTTAGTTCTTTTAGTAATCCATGATATTTTCAATATTCTTCACCAGAACCACAAGTCAAACATATTCATTCTTCTCTTGTCTTCCTTATTCAATGTTCAACTTTCATATGAGGGCTACATTTAGGATCAAGATATGAGTAGGAGAAAGAAGAAAATGTCATAAAACTGATTGTGTGATGATTGCACAACATTTCTTAATATAATTAAATTATTTAATTGTATGATATATGAATTACATGCCAATAAAATTAAGGGAGAAAGGGGGAACAGAGGACAAGGTCTACATGTGGCCTCCTCCCTGGGGGACAGACAGGGGAGAAGTGGGTGAGGAAGACATAGGATGGGGTAAGATATGATAAAATAATAATAAATTATAAATTATCGGGGGTTCGGGGGGAGCAGGGAGGGAGAGGGAAAAATGAGCTGAAACCAGGGGCTCAAGTGGAAAGTGGGTGTCATAAGAATGATGAAGTCAACATAGGTACTAAAGTGCTGGACACAGATGACGTATGTACAGATTGTGATGAGTTGTATGAGCCCCTAATAAAATTATTATTTAAAAAAAATAATTAATAAAAAGAAGGAACCATAAACCACACACGTTTGTACATGTGTGTATATATTTAAATTTTCATATATGTTATATGCATGCATTGTATATAATAAATACATTTAAATTATATATATTGTATTAGTTACATAATTTGTTCTCATTTTGGACAATTAAGAGTGAAGGGGTGGGGTTTAGCCTGTCAATCAGGTTGCAGCTTGATAATCTCATTTAGAGGCACCAAGGAGATAAATAACTCTCTGGAGGCAGGACACAGACTCACTCCTTAAGAGACATTCATGCTGAAAAGACACATGGAGCTACGCTAGAACCCTGGAGCTGAAGGAGCCACATGGAGGCCCCTGCCAGTTCTGAGATGCTTATACCACTCCTGGATCCACAAGGCTTTCCACCCATGTGATCTTCCTGCATTTGGCATCATTGCATGTGTTGCGTGAGTCTGAAGAGGAATTTATAGATTGGCATCTGACATATGGTCTAATATCACACTTATGAACTTGATCTGGACTGGGCTGGGATTCTTTCTCAATATTCAAGCTCTTGTATATAAAGCGTTTTCTTATACAGATATGAGTCTCCCTGGATTTATTTCTCTAGTCTACCCAGGCTAACACATATATAATTTAAAATCTCAGACGGCATGACTCAACACACATATATAGCATGTATAGCACTTCTTTTGCAATTGGAAGATAGACTTATCACCTTCATCAGAGGTGGTGTTATATGTTATCTACAGATAAGCTACAGATTTTTTAATTTGAAATTTATACAACAACATTTCAATTATTTGGAAATAATGTAGAATATTCCATAGTGTTTTGCTGTATCCAGCAACAAAAAAAATATTAGTTTAGAAAGGATAATCTTGGTTGTAGGAGTTGTAAATTGGTCTTAATGTACTAATTCCGTTGATAACTAAATTTATTAACCACATTTGTTAATTAAAATGGCTGTTGAAAATATAGAATAGCATTTTTAAAATCAGGCATTTTAATTTGAGTACAGAGTAGTGATCCAAGTCCTTAGGGTTTTTATTGAACACTTAACGATGTTTAGAATTGACCCTATGTATTTCCAACTAAGTCAATTTCCCAGTCTCAAGATAGCTACTTTGACTTGGACTTTTGCTATGTCACGGGGTTGTCGGGCACCATGGACAGAGAATCATTACTTTGGAACCATAAGTAGATCACCTGAGCGCTCTTGCTTTCCTCTTCCTCTTGGCTGATCCCGCTCCGCTTCGATGGACTCGCTTGGTTCCAGAGAGCTTGCCTTTTTAATGTTGTAAGGGTAGTTGAAGGGCTCTGGTGTCAAACTGGTTAAAGCTTTTACCTATCACCTGAAAAGTCAACCATCTGAGTCCACCAGGTGCTCCTCTGTAGAAAGGTGTGTCAGTCTGTTTCCCGTGGGGCAGGTCTCCACGGTTCTATAGAGGGTTGCTCGGAGTGGGAATCACCTTGACGGCAATGGATTTTTGTTTTCTTGGTTTAATGCTAGCCTTTTCCACCCAAATCCACTGTCACCAAGTTGATTCCAATTCTTATCAACCTCTATAGAGTTTCAGATCCATATAGATGTGATCTTTGTGGGATCAGACAGCCTCTTGTTATCCCATGGACCAGTTAGTGGGTTGAAATCACAGGCCTTGTGGTTGGCATCTCCATGCATAATCCATGACACCATCCAGGTTCCTTGTGGTAGCTTTAGGGCTATGCAAATAGATATATGGCTGGCCTTTCTGGGATAGGATAGGATAAGCACTCATCATCCTACTTGAAATAAATTGTGGCCATGTGACTTTCATTAAATAATGAACTTAAATACAAGTGTTATATGTGTCACTTCTAGGCCAAGGCCTTCTGGACTTCTCTTTTGCCTATGCCAGGGCAACATCGAAGTTCTCACTCGGATTGCACAGTACAATGAAGTGGCCTGAGCACAGAGTACACTTGCTAACCCACGTTGCCCATGCAGCACGAATGTGGGGGCAAGATAAGTTGTTTTATCCAACTGAGAGTTTGGATTTTTTTCCGGTAAGGAAGCATTGCATATATTAAAACTTTTCCCTAAAAAGCAAAACTTTTCTCTCCTTAGGAAACATTATCCAATGTTAAGAATACAAGGAAGGATACAAATGTGAGTAGATTAGAAATTAGAAGATTGAAGAAAAAGTCTTTGGCAGTTATGCTAGTCTCAGGTGAGAGGAAAATGGAGAAGCAAACAGTTAAGTTTAAAACAGAAAGAAATATAAACCCTGGTCCTTCACCAAGCCGATGGTACAACCAGTGGACAAGAAAATGACTTACTTCCACAGATGAGTAATATGGTATGAGATTTTTTTTCTAGAAACTAACACTAGGGGAAACATCATGGAAAGATTTCAGCATCTATAAAAAGAATTTCCCAAGAAGTCGTTGGTGTAAGAAAGCTTTTTATGAAAAACATTCATACTGTGTCATGTAAATTTGTAGTAATGAAACACATTTTCTGAGAGACCAACATTCTTCCTACCAAGAATTTCAGACAACTGACATAAAAGAAGAAAATCATATTGTACTAAAGTTAGTTTAGCCTACTATCTTTGTAAAGCAACTGATTTCAACAAAGGAGAGAGCGTGTAAATGCTCTCTTCTGGATAAAAACGTCCCTGAGTCCCATGGTCATGCATGATGAACAGGTAACAGCTCCCGCAGAGATCACGGAAATACAGGGGATTTAACAAGCAATTTGGATAGAGCATTGAACCTCCACAAGTACTCGCAGGTTAATTTCAATAATTAACCAGTCCTTTTTTTTTAATGAATTAAAAAGGCAGAAGCAGTTTAATGTAGTGGAAATAGCACTGGAGAGGGATTAAGAAAGTTTATGTGTTTGTCCTAGGTCTGTCAGAGATTAGCACCGTGACCTTGGGCGAGTCGCTAAACCTTGCAGACACTCAATTTCCTCAAATATTAAATGAATTGGTGAATCAAGTCAATCTCTGAAATTCTCATAACTTCTGAATATTGGAGTTCTCTGACCCTCTCGTTTGGGGTTTATTCCCTATTCAGACATCAGCTCATTGGAGCATGTCGTTCAGTGTTTCTGGGCTGCACGTGCCTGGTGAGGATAATAATAGCTTACCTGCCTGAAGGCAAAGCCTGGAACACATTATCTCTCAAAGTCCCTTCTAGCCTGGACATATTTTCCTATGAAATAAATATGTCGAGAGCTCATTATTATGTCAGCCAATGTGCCTACCAGTAGTGTTGATAGGAGCCATATGATTCTGGGGAAAGAAAAGGAGAAGGGGAGATGGAAAAGAAGAGAAAGGCAGGATGCTTTTAGGTAAAATGATGGAGATTTGGATGTAACAAGTATGAGCAAAAAGAACTTCTTTCCCTGTCATTTAGAATGCTTGAAGTTGCAAAGTATGGTCAGAACATTAGTAAAAAGGCAGACAACCCAAATCAAAATTAGAAAATGATAAAGGCCATTTATTGAATTGTGAATGCCATGAGTCCAGAAATCTGAAGTTTCAGGCATACTTTGAACAAGGGGTGCATGATATCAGTAAGACTTCATCTTCTTTTCTTACTAATACTTAAGGTTCTGCCCTTGCCTAGAGATTGACTTCATGCTGCCTTCTCTCATGGAGGTAAAGGCTACCCACAGAAAGAGAAAGTTTGTCTCCCTGTGTTTTAAGAAAGGATGTTATAACCTACTCTGATTTGACCCTTTTAGGTTACATTTCCACTCCTGAGCCAGTCTCAGCGGTCTGCAGCATGAAAGGCAGAGAGGTTTCCCTTAGACTACGTCACAGACACCAACTCTGCAGTAAGAGCAAAGTTCATTCCTCAAAGTGGCATGGGCTCCCCATGGAAGTGAAGGATGGTTCACGGAGAAAATAGAAACTGGAGAAATCTAAAACATCTCTGGCTGTTCATGGCATTGAGACCGAGAACGTTTGGGATATGATTGGTAGTTACGTCACACCATGAGCTGCAATAACCTTGTCCTTTGGACTACGCCATCCATGCTTATCCACAAGGTTAGGTTCCAAAGACCAGGCCATGATGCCAAATCAGGGGCCTTGCCCCATCTTCAGCTCGGGGTTCCTACCCTTCTTGTCACTCACTGACCACGGTGCTTCCAGGATAGCTCCGGATCTGCTTGGCCTGTAGGGCTTCCCTTTTTTGCCACACATTTCCCAACCACTTCATAGTCACAAGAGTTGTAGAGAGGGGGATGAGGGTTTGGTTTAGCCTGGGACCCATGGCCTCCTGCTGCCTGCTGTGGGTTGGTACCTCATGCATCCATCATTCACTCCAGCCCTGTAGCCCCCACAGAGCCACATTTCTTCTCCGTTGATTTCTATGTTCCTTTCCCAACATTCGACACCTTCAGACCCTCCCCCAGTCTCCCCCTGCTTGCTTACAAACTACAGTTAACCAACATCACTCAATATTGTGAACGGGTGGGACAAAGTGTCCTGTGATTAGTCAGCTGTCATCCCATATGCGGTCTGGTTGTCCCCAGCACTTCTACTAATGTTGTGCTTCAAAGGGCCTGTGAAGGCAATGCCTGAGAAATTTTTCAAAATTTCCATAATGTGAACTATTGGATGACAAGATCGTCTATAACTGAGGAATGAGTGTGTTTGTAATCCCGGTATAGAGATGCCAAAGGTCTTGTGACCTTGTCAAGTTCCTGGAGCTTGTTCTTAACCACTGTGATGTCCACACTCTGTTTTGTGGACCATGAGTGGCTGTGCCAGTTTGGGAGGCTTAAATGATTCTGCAAACAACGAGGGCCTTCGGAGGTATCAGGAAAGAGAAAGAACACCACCAAGCGAATACATGTTTGACCTCTACTACACTACTGATTGGGGGGGATGGGGGGGCGCTTAGTCTCCTTTTCATAGGAAGTATAAATCACAGTAACTAAGTTCATCAAACTAGTAGTCTTTCTGCAGTTCAGCAGTCTGCAACCACCAGTAGCTCAAAGGGAGAAAGATTCACTTTCTACTCCCATAAAGAGTTCCAGTCTCAGACACCCACAGGGGTTAAGTACGCAGCCCCATGGGGTGGTGAGTGCGAATGGCCCCCACCACGGCGGTAGAGAATGAACTCCATAAATGCAGAGCAGACAGGAACTTGGGAAATAATCCTTGGTTTGTATCTCCATTCTTCCACTGTCTACCTCTGTAAGTATATGAATATTTGCAATAAATCCCTGTGGATGAACCTAACATTTGTTTTGTTTATCTCTCCTTTCCCTATTTTAAACAAACTTTTACCAAGTAAGAACTTGTCAAGCCATATGCTCTTGAACTGAAAGAAAAACAGCGATGCTATTTTCCTGGTCAAGGCCAGATGAGAAATCAAAGGCTTGTAATTTCCATTAATATTGTAAGGAGAGACATTGGCCCTTTTGAAGAAACCGGTTACTTCTCTTTTTTTTTCTCTTCTTTTTTCTTTTTTTATTTTAGAGTGAGAGTGAGTCAGTGAGTGAGTGAGACAGTGAGTGAGTGAGGGTGAGGCAGTGAGAGAGAGTGAGACAGTGAGAGAGTGAGAGTGAGTCAGTGAGTGAGACAGTGAGTGAGACAGTGAGAGAGTGAGAGTGAGTCAGTGAGTGAGTGAGACAGTAAGAGAGTGAGAGTGAGTGAGACAGTGAGAGTGAGAGAGACAGTGAGTGAGTGAGACAGTGAGAGAGTGAGACAGTGAGAGAGTGAGAGTGAGTCAGTGAGTGAGTGAGACAGTGAGAGAGTGAGAGAGACAGTGAATGAGTGAGACAGTGAGAGAGTGAGACAGTGAGAAAGTGAGAGTGAGTCAGTGAGTCGAAACTGGCTACTTCTTTGGGATGACGTTGTGACTGATTTTCATTTTAAACTAAGTTTCTGAGTGAAGGTCATGATTTATAAGGAACATTGATATTAACTCTGGAAATGTCCTCTAGTATTGCCTATTGCTGCCTGTCAAGTGACTCGATCCATGGAATCATTCAACTCAAACTCAAACTCACTGCTGTCTAGTCAATTCCTACTCATAGCAAAGCTTTAGGACAGGGTAGAATTGCCCCCGTGGGTTTCTGAGCCTGTAACTCTTTATGTATAGGACTACAAAGCCTCATCTTTCTCCAGCAGAGTATCTGGTGGTTTGAAACTACTGACTTGATGGCTAGCAGCCCAACACGTAACGCACTCTGCCACCAGGGTTCGATGGGCTCATTAGATGTGGGTAATCTAAATTAGATTAGGTTAATCTAAGAGAGACAGCATGTAGCTCCTCTTCAACTTCAACTTATTTCAAAATGTCAGGCCAACAAGTAACCCAAAGGTTCTGAATGAGTCTAGCTGAAATATGAGTGATTTAGGTTTCTCATTATCTAGAATGATTATGGAGGACAACATACCAGAATGCTGGAGAGCTAGTTTGCTTGCTACAATAGGCATCCCCAAGGTCAGCATCATTTCTTCAAAGTGTCTGGTATGTACTATTTACTTGATAAATATATATCAATGAACAAGTGCAGGAATGAATATCCTCTGTTGCCTCATTTGCCTTATTAACAAGCGTTGAGGTGCTGGAAGTGAATACGAGTGCGTGTCTTCCATTACATTTTCCACATCAAGTGCATTACCAAGTCCTATCACTTTTCATAAAGTATTTCTCACTCTACTCCATACTGGATGTGACTGTCTCTTGCCTAATCTCCCTGCACTCGTCTTTCCGTCCTTTAATCTGAGGGTTCTGAATTATTTGATTAAACCAAGTAGCTGCTTTTAACATTTAAATGGTTACTAAGAACTCAAACAAGACCCTATTGGTCTATCAGTACACAAAGAGGCCTGACTTTCACTACGTGTTGTTTGTTTAGAGCCCGCTGGGTTGGCCACCACACTTGATTCGCTGATTCCTGCTCATTTACCTGAGTGCAGAGTCTTTCATCTCATCACTTACAGACACACACTCATTACACCCACACTCCTTTCTCACCAGTTTGCTAAGTTTGGACAGGTTATCACTCGCAACTAAGATTACAGTCCCATCAGCTGAAAGGGAAACCCAAATGCCATTTTCAATTTCCCTTGCATGCTTTGCGACAGGGTTGAGGTGGCTGCTTTTATGTTTTGCTTCCAGTAAAATGGTTTGCTTTGAGTTTTAAGCACCAAGGTCCCAGCAAGGCCCCAAATGCATTTTCCCAGGCACTTTTCCCCCCTCAATTTTTCTAACCTCTTGCTAGCTTCGGGGGAAATTTAATCCATATGTTTCTGGTTCATTTACACTTAACTCATCAAAATGTTGTGCTGTAAGAATGATTTGATGTCAAAGAAGCCTTGTGGGTCTCGTTTATACAAGCCTATTATTTGAACCAGGAAGTTAAGGTTTGCCAGAACAAGCAGAAATCAACCCTTTAAAGACTCCTTCTTTTTCCAAAGTGAAACTTTAGAATGTCTTACAATGTGAGAACTTCTAAACCCAGAACTCTAAAGCTTTCTTGCTTAGACATTAAGGGCCTCCTCTAATCCTTGCTCTTTTGTCTTCTTGCCCTCCGCCAGACAGTTTGCCGCCCTTCTCAAAGAAATGCAGGAGAAGCAAAGAGTTAATTGGGAAATGGAGATAAAATAAGATACCTAACAATGTAGATAGTGGCATGGAATTTCAGAATCCTGAAGCTTAAATCAAATAATTGACTATGGAACAGTCCATGACATCCAAAATAAACATGTCTCTTCCCAACTCATTCAACCAAATGTACCATCACATGGCTTAATCTTTAGAAAAACCAAATTTCATTGCTTTGAGAATGTCTTGACTGGTTAACTTAGCTCAGAACTGCCCAGTAGAACTTGCAGTAATGCAGAAATTATTCTGTACATGTTTACCCAATATAGTTGTCACTAAACAATACAAAGCAAGCCAAAACAAAAAGCCCACAATCACAGAGTCGATTCTGAATCACGATGGCTTTATATGGGATTTCTAAGGCTGTAAATCTTCACAGGAGCAACTAAACCAGAAAACCCAAACAAAAAGCAAACAAACAAACAAAAAAACCCACCTCTCTGCCATCTAATCAGTGTTGACTGATAACAACACCCCCTCCCCCCATGGGTTTTATGAGATTGTGAAGCTGCTGGTAGTTTTGAACTCCTTACCATGTGTATCATAGCAAACTCATAACAACCATACTACCTGGGCTCCTCACACAGTAGCAACTAGTCTCATCTTTTTCCCAACTAGTAGCTACTGGGTTGGAACTACGAACTTGGCAATTACTAGTCTAGAGCTTACCTAACAACATCACTAAACCTCCTAACATATAATAGAAGAATACTTGAAATGGGATTAATGTGACTGAGAAACTGATTTTTCATTTTCTTTTTAGTTTTAAGTAAATTAACATTAATTTGGTGCACATTCAGCAGTACAGCTCTAAAAACTACAGTGAAGAAAACACCATTCCATCCTTTGTCTCTTAAATTATAGTTGAAAGTGTGAAAATCATGAACTTATAAAATTCAAAAAGGCTCTATAATGTAGCATGAACAAACTCTTTTCATAAAAGAGGTTGGGTAGTAAGACTTTCTTATTAAGTCTAGGATAAACAAACTCAATAATAAGTGTACATCAAAATCTAAAAGCAAAATCATCAATTCAGAGTTTGAACAAGCACTTTTTAAAAAATCATCTTATTGGGGGGCTAGTACAACTCTTATCACAATCCAT
>NW_022104341.1:65783759-65788208 GCF_000313985.2 Echinops telfairi | reverse complement strand
AATTCTATCTTACAAAACCGGCTGGACCAGAGGATGTACACTGGTACAGATAGGAACTGGAAACACAGGGAATCCAGGACAGATGAACCCCTCAGAACCAGTGGTGAGAGTGCGATATCAGCAAGCACTTTTCAACATTTTTTTTTCTCCTGGATAACACTATCATATAAATAAAGAATATGAAAGAAAACTAATCCATTTAAATTATAATGTTGGCAAAGAATATTGAATATACCATGGACTGCCAGGGGAAGAAACAAATGTCTTTGAGGAAGCAGTCAGGAAGTTCCTTAGAAGCAGAGATGGTAAGACTTTGCCTCATAGGTTATCACTTGGGAAAGTCCCTTTTCCAGGGACATCATACTTAGTAGAGGTGCAGTGGAAAAGAGAAAGGCCTTCAACAAAATTGGTTGCCACAGTGATTGCAATAATGAACTCAAACACCGCATTTATTGTGACGGTGATGCAAGACCTGACAGTGTTTCATTTTGTGGTCCTGAGGTGGCTCTGTAGTCAGGATAACGTGAGGTTACCTCAGAACCATACCACTGTAGAAAACACAGCTGGACTCAGATAACCTTATGAATACAGACACTGTTCTACAAAGAAAATATGCTTTATCACAAATTATCACCTATGGAGATGGCCTACAATAAATTTCATAGAGAATTAATGAAATAGGTGACATATTGCCAAAAATGTGAATTTCACTTCCAGGAGTCATAGACAATATTCCTACAAATGCTTGAAGATATTGCAAAATGACTGTGGTGAAGTGAAATTCCTTCATATGGCTTTTCTACCTATGACTCTGTAATTCCCACCAATGAGTGGGTGGAACTATACAAATTTGGTTTATATAACACCACATCTTGTGATTGGTTAGCTTTACTTGTCACTCCTCTGACTATAAGTATGCACAATCTAGGCCAAAAGAGAAAGAAATCTCAGGACAACTGGAAGAACAGCCAATAGTGCAGCATATTCAAGATCTCTGTCGGTGTCTTAAGTGATGATGGTCAAGACCAGAGGCCTGAGACCTAGGCAAGAAGACCATAACATGGAACAGAGTAGAAGTACTCAGACAATGAGAGTGAGGCCAAAGAGTAGGATGACTTCTTGGTCCATGGGGGCAGTGGCGGTAGGATCACATGGCTGAGGGGCTGAGGATCAGAGAGAAAGACTTGAGTGCTGGTTGAGGAGAGGCATAGATAAGGACCAATGACTGCACCTTCACTGTTTAGTGACTCTAGCTTGTTGTAACCTAACTTCCTTAATAAGCCTCCTTAATTATGAGTTTTGTCTGTGAGTTCTATGCGGCCATTGCAACTAATTACTGAGCCCAGCATAGGAGCAGAGTGCCTTGAGAGAATGGTTGGTGTCAGGATAGGGGAAAGAAGTACGGAGAGTGGAGGCATGTCAGAGACTGCCCTTGGCAGTAGGAAAGCCAGAGGAAGTCAGCTATGGACCTCCACTTGCTTCATCATGACCATTCTAGGAGATGAAGGATGCCATGTGATAAAGCCAGCCTATGGTCTGTAATCAACAAGGCTTCATAGCTATGCATAAGATTACAATGGCTTCTTCCTCTGACTTGGGGAATCTCATCATTCATTATTTTTTCTTAGACTAGAAGCTCCCCTTAAACCTGTTTATTTTGGGTGACCCTGCTGGCATTTAAATACCAGTGACATAACTTTCAGTAACACAGCAACACACAGCCACCATAGTGTGACAAACTAATTGATAAGTGGTATGGAATGTTCTAGAATAAGAAAAATAAAAGGGAAGAACGCACTCAGCATATCTGAACTGAAATAGCACAAGAAAAAGATCAAGCTTTGAATTTCATTCTTGAATGTTTCTCCTACAAAATATTCAATGATGCAGGAAGCATCAAGAGAAAAGAGAAATAGTGGACAGAGTCACCAAAACAGTCCACAGGACACCGTTTGAGGAGGTAGCAATGTTTAAGGATGAGTGGTGCTGAAAGAACACGTTCAAGCTGCAGTGAATGCTTTAGTCAAAAATAAGGCTCCAGGAATTGGTGGAGTGCCCATTGAAATGTTTCAGAAAGCTGAAGAAACACTGGAAGCACTCATTTGACTATGCCAGGAAGTTTGGAAGACAGATTCTTGACCAACTAACTAGAAGAGATCTATATGTATGCCCATTCCACCCTACCGCAAAAGGTTACCTAATAGAAAACTCAAACTACAGACAATATCATTGATATCTCACAAAAGCAAAATTTTCTTTAAAACTACCCAACAACAGTTGCAGCACTACATTGCTAGGGAACTGCCAGACGTTCATGTCAGATGCAGAAGAGGACATGGTACAAGGGATGTCACTGTTGATGTCATATGGATCTTGGCTCAAAAAGGAGAATACCAGAAAGATGTTTATTTGTGTTTCATTGACTATGCACAGGCATTCGACTGTGTACACCAGGGGTCCTTAAACTTTTTAAACAGGGGGTCAGTTCACTGTCCCTCAGACCCGTTGGAGGGCCAGACTATGGTTTAAAAAAAAAAAACTATGAACAAATTCCTATGCACATTGCACATATCTTATTTTGAAGTAAAAAAAATGGGGCAAAAACAACTAGCGGGCTAGATAAATGTCCTCTGCGGGCCGCATGTGGCCTGCAGGCTGTAGTTTGAGGATGCCTGGTGTACACCATAATTAACTGTGGATAGCCTTGAGAAAAATGGGAATCCAGAACACTGCTCATTCTGAAGTTGTACATGGGTCACAGACAGTTGTGAGAATAGAACAGGCAATATCGAATGATTTAATATCAGCAAAGGTGTGTATCAGGTTGTATTCTCTCGCCATACATGTTCAATCTGTATGCTGAGTTAATCATAAGAGAAGCTGAAGTATATGAAGGATAATGTGGCGTCAGGATTGGAGGAAGACTTATTAACAACCTGCAATATTCAGATGATACAACCTTGCATGCTGAAAGTGAGGAAGACTTGAAGCACTTGCTGATAAAGATTGCAGCCTTAAGTATGGATTACAACTCAATGCAAGGAAGACCAAAATTTTCACTGGACAAATAGGTAACATAATGGTAAATGGGGAAAAAAAATTGTCAAGAACTTTGTATTACATGGACCCACAATAAATATTCATGGAAGCAACAGTCAAGAAATCAAAAGAAAAATTGCATTAGTTAATATACTGCACAAGACCTATTTAGAATATTGAAGGACAAGGATGTTACTTTGTGAATTAAGGTAACTCTGACCCAAGTCATGGGTCTCCATTGTATCATATGCATGTGGATGTTGGATGCTGAATAAGGAAAACCATATGAATTGTGGTACTGGAGAGGACTGTTCAAAGTAGTCTAAAAGGACAAACCAATCTATATTGGAAGAAATTAGACCAGAGTGCTCCTTAGAGGCAAGGATGCTTACACACTTTGGACATGTTGTCAAAAGAGACCAGTCCCTGGAATAGGGCATCATGTTTGGTAAAGTGGTAGGGTAGTGAAAAAGAGGATGGCTTTAATGAGACAGATTGATACAGTGGCTGCATCAATGAGCTCAGTAATAGGAATAATTGTGAGGATGGCAAGGGACAGTGCAGTGTTTCTTTCTGTTGTACATAGGGTAGCTATGGGTCAGAGCCAACTCAATGCCACCTTAAAACAACAATGAAGCTGTGTTAGACAGGGTTCTCTAGTGAAATAAAACCAGGGCACTTGTGTGATTACTTATATTTATATATATGTGATTAGATATATACAGCACAAAGGAATATAAAAGTTAATTAGTCCACACAGTAGTACAAAGTACTCAGTTCAACTCATTTTAGTGGAACAATTAATATACTGGAAGTCCTTCAACTCAAGAGGGTTGCTGGGTCCAAGGTCAAGGAAGCAGACAGCTGAATCTTCCCTAGGACAATGCGGGCAGTCTGGCCACAGGCAGCAAATAGCAGGGCAGGTCACCAACAGTCAGGAGCTTAGCGAAGCAGGTCCGGATGGGATATTGAACTCAAGCAATACAAAACAACAGGATCTGCCAGCCTCAAGCTCAAGTGATGTACACACTAACAGTGTGGCGAAGTATGTCTTGAAGGAACCTCAAGCTCCAGCAACACGATCCATGGGTTGGCTGTCCCACAGGTAGTGTAGGTTATAAGTAGAAGTAGAAAACTAGCTGAAGCAGCAGTCACATGCTGGTCCAATCACCAGAGCAAGCGAGAGAGGGGCAGAACTTGCCAAGCCAGTTATCTCTTTGCCCTCCGATCAAACTGCTACTTTATCCATCCCACATGTTTCTGTTGGCCATGTTGCCACAATTAACCTACCTCTCACAAAAGTGTGGTATATTGTGACACTCCAATCTTCACCACTACTGAAATTTAGAACAGAAAACAGTAGTGAGGCAATAGTTGACTGGTCTACTACAAATCAGGGGGGCGTGGGGG
>NW_022104341.1:65779827-65783659 GCF_000313985.2 Echinops telfairi | reverse complement strand
GGGGTGGAATCAGTGGATTGTAAACAGAAGAAAATGAGGTATATACCTTTATTTAATGGTTAACGTGAACACTGAAAAATAAATATGTGTTTATTTTTTATTTGAAACAACTTTCATAATACTCAATCATTAAGAATCAAGTAGTGGGAAAATCCAATCCCTCATAGAGTTTACTCACATTCCTCTAAAAAAATTAGCCTTCACTTCTCTCTGAACATTGAAATTCTGGCTGAGTTGTAGAAAAGATGCTGACTTCATTTTTATTCTAATTTTGGCTCAGTACTTGGAAAAGTCTCAAAATCATTACTTAGGAAAAGCAAAAGTTATTTGAACAACACATTAAGATGTTGAAGAAAAATTATAATTACCAATGAACCATTGGGACATTTGAATCATCTACCCTAATCTCCCAATTAATTAATTAAACAACCATTTTCTGAGCTCCTTGCTTTTGCAAGTCATATGAGAAAATCACCTTTGCTGAATATCTCTATACCTTATTCACTCCATTATCTAGTAACTCAACAGTGATTTCCTAGGCATTGATTCTCATGTTCTGCTATACTGCGCTAAAAGGAGAGATCATTTGTGTACTTGAGGGACTAGATCATTAGTCTCACTAGATTAAAGACCCAACAACTCACTCTCAATGTTATTACTTGGTTATATCAAAGACCCTCAACCAGACAACCTCTTTCACGTATGCTTGGGAAATCCCTCCTGCCAATTACTGCATTCAATTTTCATTCATTCTCTCGTTCTCTTAGTTAGCAATGGTAATAGAATTATATGATTGTAATATTGGACTTTCTCTCTCACCTTCTCCCTGCATGATCATTATTAGGGAGTCTGTAGATGAATCATGTTTTAAAGAGACCATATTTTGTGCTTTGCATTTAGTTTTCTGGGTCTCTTTCAAATGGCATTCACACTTAACCCTGTTTAGTGAACCTAGACTCTTTGGCATGGTGCTAGACAACAATAACTACATTCTACAGATCCTTTATCAATCATAAAAAAATTGTTCCTGTTTCAGCTCTTAATATACTAGATTTTGAATATGTCTTATTTAACTTGGCTGTTGGGATCAGAGCTCACATTTGCTAAATGCTAAACACTGATTTAAGTGTGTATTTCATTATTAATCTATTCTCATAAATTTCCTTTAAGTATAGTTTGTTATTCTTCTCTCAAAAAGTAAAGAAAATTATGACGTTGGCGCAAAGTTATCACACAGTATAAATGAAACAGTAAAATCATATTACCACATCATGAGGCTAGCTATGACTTAAATGTGTACTTCTGGTTTCCAGTCTATTCTAAATTATCAGGTTTATTTCAAAGTCATCTTAGTAGGAAATTGATTGAAATGACAGTTTTTAAGTTCACATGGTTGAAGAAGCCGTTTCTAGGAAAATACATTTAGAATTATTTCACATACTTAAATACAATGAAAATTATATTTAGTTTAATATTTGCCCCATAAAATTCCAACTTGGATATTTTTGGAGAACTTTAGGTGAGTTAAAGATCCCTGATAGTGCTGTTGCTTAAGCATTGGGCTGCCAACCAAAAGGTAAGGGGTTCAAACCCACGAGCCACGCCAAGGAAGAAAGATGAGGCACTTTGCTCTCGTGAAGATTTACCATCTCAGAAGCCCTAAGGAACATTTGTACTCTGTCCTATCAGTCCAAATAAACTCAGTGGCTGTGGGTAGGTGGCAGGTATAAGGAGATGCTTACTTTATTAAAACACTACAGCAGAGACACACACCGAGCATCAACATCCTGTACTTAGGAGCTGAGTGGCATACTTGGTGAAGAATTGGGCAGCTAACCACAAAGTCAGCAGTGCAAACCCAACAGATTCTTCTCAGGAGAAAACATGATTTGGAATCCACTTGATGATAGTGACTTTGGTTTGGGTTTTTGGTATTCATGAGGCTAATTATATTTACTGTGTGCCTCCTATGTGTTGCATAAGGCACTTTACCACCATTATCGCTGAAGAACAGGGAGGTCAAATATAACTCATCCAAAGCTGCTCATGTGTACTTGGCAGCAAACAAGGTCAACCACTTCTATTTATCATTAGAGTATATGCTTTCAACACTCTACTGAACAACTTTGAGAATATAGTAAGAACACCTCATGTAAGATCAAGCAGTATGGAAACATAAGTGTGGTTAGGCTCTACATACCATATATCCTAAGGAATAGCCAGCCTTCTATATCAGAGTGCTTTCCACAGATAAAGATTTCTCAAGCAGAATTCATCACCTGACAAGAGTCCAAAATCATTGGTCATAGATGGAAAAGGAATAAAAAATATGCAGCAATAGAGTGAGTTCCTGACTCAGCAAAGAATAAATACTTGCTTGGCAGAGTCTTAACTTATTTATAGCAGCAGAGCATGACACTGGAGAGGAAAGAAATTTGAAGAGAGTAGGGGAAAGATCAACCTGATTTAGCATCACCATTTGTTTTCCCTGAAAAGAGCTTAAGGTCTAAGCAACACATCAGAAGGTCCAAGGGTCCTCATCATCTATGACTTGAAGTTCAATGTTGTTGCCAAGAACCAACTGGCATCAGTAACCATTACCTATGAAACTGATGGAAGGAAAGTGTGTACTATAGTGTGTACTATAGTCTGCAGGACTATAATTTCATGAAAGGTAGTTATCGTTGGCAGCTGAGCCATAATACACCTAACCTTCAATCATGAATCAAGCAGCAGTTAGAAAAAACACCAGGCAATATATCTCTTGCTACCTGGTCATCCATAAAATAGAGCATGCTTCCTTGGGCAATCACAGATGGATAAAGCAATGTGTCATTTAGATCATCCCTTAGCTTCTGGGTTGAACTGAAATGAAAAACTTTAGTAATCTGCCTACTCAAAAGTTTGCTTCTTGGCATTGTAACATTTTTGTATAAATTCCACAGCTGCAGACCAATGTCTCAAACCACTGCCTGTCCTAAAGCAGTGAAAAAAGGCAGGGTTCAGCAGAAACAGATTTTCCAAAGCCCCAGCTGAAATGGCCTAAGAGTGAGACTGATTTGTTCCTTACCATATCAAAGGCAGCAATAGCTGCAACAACAGACAAAACCATAGGATAATTATGAAGGTGCTGCAGAATCAGGCAGGGTTCCATGGGAACTGCCTAGATGCACCTAGCAAGAGCAACAACATTATCAAAGGCAAAGCAATGTTTAAAAAACTTACAGCACTGCACCTTCAGTCATCAAAGCTACACACCTTTGTATTTGACTTTATTATATCAGAAGACAGGATTGATATCTTAAATAAGACTAAATCCAACCACTCACAGAGGCACAAGATAGAAGAGAAAAGTCTGCATTAAAGAGTTAACCTTTCCCCACCTCCTCCCCCCAAAATTGATGAAAATAAGGAAGAAATGGGTAGCGGGGGCACGGGGCGCTAACCCACCCAAGGGGAGGGTATTGTTTATATCTCCACAGGAAAAGAGGGACCAGACTTCAATCCAGTGCCCCAAGGTGTGAAGACAACATGCCGGCAAGGAGTAGAGAACAGTGGAGAGGTCTGGTAGGCTGGTCCCAGCACCAAATACTAAGTGGATGCCTGCCCCTCCCCCGAGATGAATTTATTTCAAAGGATGACACTGAATCTGCAGCTTCGGGAGAAGGATATATCTGACCAGAGCACACAGGAGCACATGACGGAGGAGGAGGAGAGACTGGAGCACATCCTGGCCCACCAGGCCTTGAGGACAATGACCCCAATTAGAGCAGCCAGTCCACAGAGAAGACCACATGGCCAGCCCCACTATGAGACATGATGCCCCTCACTG
>NW_022104341.1:65774266-65778365 GCF_000313985.2 Echinops telfairi | reverse complement strand
CAGGGCAAGATATGACAAAATACCAATTTATAAACTATCAAGGGCTCATGAGGAAGGGGGGAGCGGGGAGGGAGGGGAAAAATGAGGACCTAATGTCAGGGGTTTAAGTGGAGAGAAAATGTTTTGAGAATGATGTACAAATGCGCTTTACACAATTGATGTGTGTTGTATGAGCCCCTAATAAAATGTTTAAAAAGAAAAAAAAAAGAGTTACCCGCTGACATTGAATCTCTTTTAATGCTTAGACACCTAGGCACTTGTCTACCGGGAGGTTCAACAAGAGGTTTTTTAGTAAGGTTTTTTCCCTTCCAGGTTTAAAATGAAAGTGAGGCAGAAGTGATCTTCACAGGGGAGGTGGAGTTTATCTTTATTCATTCAGTGCCACTGAGTCCATTCGGAGTTAAGTGCCTACAGGACAGAGGAGAAATGCCCTTGAGTTTCAGAGGCTGTACATTTTTAGAGGAGCCGAAATCTCATCTCCATCCCACACAGTTTATCTCAGTAATTATAAAATGTGTATGGGGTTGCCAGACAGAACAAACATATATGGAAGCCACTCCAGGAAAGAAATCCACATGAACAAGGCCAGGCCTAAGCATGGTAAGAGGATGCCCTATTTCCTGATACACACATATTTCCTGATTTTAAACAATTTACCGATAATTTTAGATATGGGCAATTAGCTATATAACCTAGTATCTCTCCCTCTGTGACAGTGTCATGGATGTAGCCCAAACTGGAGCATGTTGTTTCTTTCATCTTCATTCTTCTATCTGAAAACTTCTAGTGAAAAGACTTGTATGTTTCTAATTGATTTCTCTGATTTTAGACTCCATGACAGAGAGAAGGTGTCTAGAAGCCAAGAAGAAGGCTTATTAGGAATTGTTTGTGATCAACACTTGAAATGTGGGTGAAGGGAGACCACGGACAGTGTAAGATATGAAATAATAAAAACAATATATAATTGATCGAGGATTCACAAGGGTGGGAGGGTGGGGGAGGAAAGGGAAAACAAGAGAAGTTTATACCAAGGGCTCAAGTAGAAAATGTTTTGGAAATGATGATGGCAACATATGTACAAATATGCTTGATGCAATTGGTGTGTGGGATGTTATAAGAGCTGAAAGAGCCTCCAATAAAATGATTTATTTATAAAAGAGGAAATCTTAAGTACCAGAAGGAGAAGTTCAGTTTGGTGTTGTCACTGATAGGCCTTTACCAAGTTCATGTGGCCACTAAAGAGGTATTGATTCTTCAGAGTTGTTCTGACTTGAGGAGGGTCTTTGCATACTTCTCACCATCAACAAGGCATTGAATGTGGGATACCCCTGGGAAACGATATAAAGTGGGGTAGTTCTCCCCAGGCAACAGAGAGGAGGGACAGCATCTGGAGAAATCCCCAGATCTTGAAAAGGGGGTCTGGGAGGCAAAGCACACTCACTACTACAATGTAGCAGATGTCTTCTTGACTCTTGTGTCTCTGTTTCCTGTGTTTGTTGTCTTCACTTTTGGAGAGACTTTCAAATCTTGGGGGCTAAGAAAGGCAATTCAGATGTGTCACTCCCCCCCCATTCTGATGGGTGATATGGGCTGAGGATGGTAACAAAAGGGAGAAGCCTAACTGGAAAAGCTATTTTCTGGTTTACGTGTGAACATAAATCAAAGAATATATTGTTTTTAGTCTCATCACATGTGTTTAACCCACTCGAATATTTCTTTCTATCTACCTAATCATTAGTAGAGTACAAATTTTCCTGGGCACTCACCTTCACTGAAAGCACCAATATAAATAGCAATTAAGGAGCAGGTTGATGGTTTTTCAGTCTGATGATACTACATGTGGTAGAGAAAAACAAGAATAAACAGGATCCTCTACCAGCTTTCACAGGTAGCCGTATTATTGAGAGGTTCTGTGGATGAAAGAGTTATGTCCTGGGGTATAGTGCATTACACACGGGGCTGCTCACCACAAGGTCAGAGGTGAACCTGCCAGCTGCTCTGTGAGAGGAAGCTCAGGCTGTCTGTCCCGGTAAAGATTTCCAGTTACAGAAACATTGTATAGCGTCAAACTGACAGATGGTCAAAAGGAGTGAAAATAAACGCTGTGGCAGTGAGTACTAGTGAGTGGATGGAGAAGTGGAGAATATTTTAAGGAAACTCAGAGCCAGAGTGTGCCTTCCTCATTTGAAATCTTAGAGCGAGTCTGCATAAAGGATAGGGCCATTGACCCACAATGTGCCATGCACGGTGCTGAGCACGAGTTATCCAGCAGTGACCATGACAGACATGATCCCTATCCTCAAAGACATGACAGGGGAAGAAACAGAATGCATGTATTGAGGGTGCAATGAAGTGCATTCCCGCTGAGAAAAGCACTATGATTGGAAGGAAGCAATCATTATAGGATTGATGCTGAAGGTTCTCTACAACAGTGTAAAATTGAATTAGAAAGAAAGGTGCAGAAAATGATTTAAATATTGACATTTTCATCTCTATCCTACCAGAGTTTTTTCCTCCAGCTTTTATATTCATTACATATCAGGGCATTTTTATGTTAGTTCGATTTATCTCTCTATTAATAATAACAGGAGTTCTGGTGACACTTGACTAAGCTTTGGACAACTAATGACAGTGTCGAAATTCAAACTCACTGATTGCTCTGTGGGAGAAAGAAGAGGATGGATTCTCTCTCAAATGTTTACAGTATTAGAAACCTTAAAGAATGCTTCTATTCTGTCCTGTAGGGTCACTATGAGTCACAATTCACTCAATGGCAGTGGGTTTGGGTATTAATGCTAAAGGTGATAGGAAGGTCACTAGAACCTACTATCTGTGATCTAACATATCTACCTTTAAGAGTGTGTGAAGAGGGAAAAGGGATAGGCCTTTCCTAAACTAATTACTTATATTCATGTAAATGAACTGCTAGAAGATAAGACACGGTTTCCTTATCTAAGATAAAGGATGCTAGATCCAGCATTGTAATTTCTCCAAAGTCTCAACATGCTTCAACCTTATTGCCAACTATATTTAATATTTCACTTCATCCAATTCAGGAAGTTCAGAGAAAAAAGTTATTATCTTTTATTCCATTTTTTCCAAAAACTTTAAAAAGTTTTCTGTTCAAACCTATTATGACCAAGTATCTTGGGAGTGCCACAGTGAACAAATATTTACTGCATGGCCCAGGCTCTGCATCACAGGGCAAAAAGCCATACCTGATTGAGTGTGATACAGCAATGCGGGAACCAAACGTTGGACATTATTAACTAGGTTACATGCTCTTTAAGGAGGGAGAACTGATTTCATATGGTTTTCCATTTATGGCGCTTAACAGAACCATGGACATAGATGTTATTCATTTAATTAATATCTGATACAAAGATGAATGATCAAGAGGGATACATGGATAGTTTGGGCAGCATTATTGGTCCTGCTTGTAACCACTATAATATTGTTATGGGTTTTAGGCCCTGGTAACTCTGGGTCTTTCTGTGTATATAGTCCTTGACAGACAAGAAATAAGGTGTTATTTATACACAGAGCGTGTTTCTGAAAGCCCTTATACCTATGTAGTGGCCTGGTTCTCAATGGTACAGAAGACCCTCTTGGAACAGGAAAAAAATACATTCCTAAGCTAACCAATGACTCTTAAAAAAGAGGTCTTCTTTTATCCAGTCACTTCACCAGTATTAACAGCAGACAATATGCCAAGCGTGCTGTAGGGCACCGAGCAATCCAGTAATGAACACAATAGAAATGGTTCCTAGCTTCAGTGAGGGAGAGAGAATGGATCATGGTACTAAAATAAAACTCAACTCTGTTGGTTTGCCATTTGGATTTTATGTTACTGCGCTTCTCGAAGCTATGGCTCTAGTGTTTTAAATACGAGCGAGGTCACTCAAAATGAGCAGGTTTAACAGATCTTCCAGACTAAGAATAAATGATGAAGAGGGACTAGGCTGTCCATCTTAGATGTATGAGACACTGAAAATCTCATGAACATTTATCTTAACATTGCCAGATACTGAAAACCTCATGAACAGAAGGAGAACATTATCAGAGTTAGTGCCAAGATGAGCTACTCAAATGGGCGGGG
>NW_022104341.1:65753321-65774166 GCF_000313985.2 Echinops telfairi | reverse complement strand
CTACAAAAGATGACTGAAGAAGAGATACCATCTTAAGGTAGAGTCCACCAACATGAAATGGGTAGAGTAAAGCCTGTAAAGGGAATAAAGCCCTTGGGACCTACATTTGCTGATGGGACATTACTTAAAATGGGAAGACACATATGCAATCATTTAATAATTGGAACTTGGAGTGTATGAAGTAGGAATCTAGCAAAATTGGAAGTTGTCAAAAAAGAATGCTTAGTGATGGATAGTCTAGGTATTAGTGAACTGAAATAGACCTATACTGAGCTTTTGAATCAGACTGAACCATTGGCCGATCTGCTCCAGTCACAGACAAGTCTCCAACAGCCCTACCATTAGGCCAAGACCATTGTAATCTGGATTATGTTGTATCAAACTCTATATTGGGCCAGTTGATCACCGTATAGACACAACCTGAATTTGATCTGGGTGCAAGTATCTCCTAGTTGTCCCATGGCAGAAATTTCTTATCAGGCATTTTGAATGTTGATGGGGGTCTTTTCATTCTTATGCATTACTTGTATTTTAGTCTTTATACTATTATTTTTTCATCCTTACCACCGCAGTGCAATTTTATTGCTTTCTTTTGGGACTCCCAGCTGTAAAGCACAGGAGGAGTGGATGCACAATGATAATAAAAACTGTTACAAGGAGATACAGGGAATACAGGAGTGGGGGCAGGTGCTAGAGAGGGGAAAGGGATTTCAAGAGTACCGGTAAATAATGAGGGTGGGAAGGGGAAAGGAGCACTAGAATGGATTGTGATTGCACAGCTCATTTTATAGGCACTGCAACCATTGAGGGGGATGGTATAAAATTGATGTGGTGATGATTGTAAAATTCTCCTTGATATGATTGAACAACTGAACAATTGAGTTGTATGATATGTAAATTATATGCCAATAAAACTGTTGGAAAAAATAAACACGTAAAATGAAAAACAAAAAAGATGGGAATAATACACAGAGTCACTGTACTAAAGAGAACTAGTCAACATTCAGCCATTTCAAGAGATAGAAGATAAACAAGAAACAATGTTACTGAAGGAAGACGTTAAAGCTGCATTGAAAGCAATAGGCATCAAGGCCAAGGACAACGAAATACAGATTGAAATATTTCAGCAAGCTGATGAAGCATTTGAAGCACTCATCTATGTCAAACAGTTTGGAAGATAGGTATTGGCAAATTAACTGGAAGAGATTCCTATTTCTACCCATTCCATAGAAAGGTGTAACAGTAGAATGAGCAAATTATAGAACAATATCATTGATATCACATGAAAGTAAATTTTTGCCAAGGTTACAGGGGTTACAGAGTACATTGACGGGGAGCTGCAGAAGAGAAAGTGGAACAAAAGATAACATTGGTGATGTCAGGTAAATCTTGGCTGAAAGAGAATACCAGAAAGATGTTTAGTTGTGTTTTATTGACTATGATAAGGCATTAAACTGTATGGATTATGAATAGACCATGAATGGTCTTAAGAAAAATGGAAATTCTTGAAGGCTTCATTGTACCCCCGTGGAATTTTTACATGGGTCAAGAAGCAGTTGTGGAACCAGAACAAGGGAATACTTCATGGTTTAAAATCAGAAAAGGTGTGGGGGTCAGGATTGTATCCTCTCGTTATATTTATTCATTCTTATGTTGAGAAAATCATGAGAGAAACTGGATTGTATAAAGAAGAATGAGGCACCAGAGTTAGAGGAAGGCTTAACAACCTTTGATAAGCTTATGGCCCAATCTTATTTGGTGAAAATGAAGAGGCCATGAAGCACTTGTGGAAGAATATCAAGGATTTTAGCTTCCAGTATGGATTACAACCCAATGTAAAGAAATCAGAATACTCACAACTGGACTAATAGATAACATAATGATAAAGGCAAACAAGATTGATGTTGTCAAGGATTCTGTCTTGATTGGATCCACAATCAAAACTCATGGAAGCAGAAGTCAAGCCATCAAAAGACAAGTTGCATTGGGTAAATCTGCATCACAAGACCTCTAAAGTTTTCAAAAGCAAGGATGGTACTTTGAGGACTAAGGGAGCCTGACTCAACCGATGGCATTTTCTATAGCTTCATAAGTGTGTGAAGGTTGGCTAATGGATAAGGAAGAGCAAAGGACTATGGATGAATCTGAATTACGATGCTGGCAGAGAATATTGGAAATGCTGAATACCAAAAGAAGCAAATACTTCTTAGAAGAAGCACATCCAGACTTCTCCATAGAGGCCTGAATAGCAAGACTTTGTGTCACACACTTTGTATGTGTTCTCTGGAGAGCCCATATCCTGGAGATGGACCTTGCACTTGTTAAAGTAGAATGGCCACGAAAGAGAGGGAAGTTCTTCACAAAATGTATTGACACGTTGGCCGCAGCAATGAACTTAAACATAACAAAAATTGTGAGCATCTTACTGGACTGATGGTGTTTTCTTCTGTTGTACACGGATCAGTATGAGTCAGAAGTGACTCGGTGACACCTAACAACAGCAAAATCAAACTCACTGTCATTGCGCTCGTTATAGCAACCCTATAGGACAGAGTAAACCTGTCTCAGGGGGTTCTAAATCTGCCCATCTTTACTGGAGCAGAAGCCAACGCCTCATCTTTATGCTATCAAGTGGCTGGTGGGTGTGCACTGTTGACATTGGGGTTAGCTGCCCAGTGCATAATGCACTACACTACCAGAGCTCCTTAGAATCCTAATAGCGGGAGAGAAAGAATCATGATTTCTAACATTTCCAGAATATTTAGTATCAGTACTCCATTTAATTTTGAAGAGCTCTACAAGATAGGTGCTACTATGTTTACTTTGTTAAATTTCTCACGTATAGCAATCCTAAACACAGAGTAGAACTGTCCCCATTGGACTTTTAAGACTGTGAATCTTTACAAAACCAAACTGCCACGTCTTTTTGGCATGCATATGTCTCACTAGTGAGGAAGCTATAGTTCAGAGAGATCGGATAATTTGCCCAAGGTGACACAGAGCTAACATATGGTGTGTTCAACATTACAATTTGTGTGCATCTAACACCACAATTCCTGCTCTTAACCAGTGTTACATAGCTGTTGCTTAATAATTCCAAAAACAATCCCCTTTTGACTAGGTGCTATTGAGTGCAAACATAGCCAAGTGCTGTTGAGTGCCAGCATAGCCAAGTGGTCAAGAGAAAGCCTGCATTCAAAGCATTCAAACATAGCCTTTTCCTTTGGCAATGTATTTTATCACATCGTATCTCTATTTATTTACATAAACATGAAAAAACACAATACCACCTCATAGCATTGTTAATACTATTCTGACTGAAGTGATATATCAAAAAAATCTAGATGTACACATGTGTGCTTATTATTGCTATTGGTTAATACAGGCCCTGGGAACCATACGTTTAACCGAATGAAACATTGCTCAGTCTTACACCACTGGGCTACTTCAGTCTATTGTAATGATTACTAGGTCAAACAATCCATTGCGGAGTTCTGTTGTTTCTCGTTTTTACTTGCCTTACACCAACCATGATGGCCTTTTCTAGCAACTGATCTTTCCTGAGTTAAAGCCCAAAGTGGGTTAACCAAAATACTGTATCCTCATTTCTAAGTAGCATCCCCGTTGTAATCCTTCTAATTTGTTAATTATTTGTTCATTGTAGGTTGGCATATTCAATATTCTTCACCAACACTACATTCAGTATATTAATGAAATCATGATAATGTCGATATTTTCACTGGTTAGCAGATCATGCTTATTGGTGTAGTTGTGAGGATTTTCATTTTCCTTTATGTGGAGTTTTAATCCATATTATAGTCTGCAGTCATATCTTCATGAAATGCTTGAAATGAAAGAGGTTTACATATTTCAAAGGATAATTTGAGGACAAAATAAAGAATCTTAATGGAATACATAAAGACATCGATTAGAAAACCGAAAGGGCAAGATATGACAAAATACCAATTTATAAACTATCAAGGGCTCATGAGGGAGGGGGGAGTGGGGGGGAGGGGAAAATGAGGACCTAATGTCGGGGGTTTAAGTGGAGAGAAAATGTTTTGAGAATGATGTACAAATGCGCTTTACACAATTGATGTGTGTATGGATTGCGATAACAGTTGTATGAGCCCCTAATAAAATGTTTAATAATAAAAAAAAAGATGAAAGGAACACACAATCAATGTACCAAAAAGAAAAAAGAAAAAGAAAACCGAAAGGGGAGACGACACTAAACATGTCTCAAATGGAAAGAACTGGAGGAAACAATTAGACATCGAGTTGCAATAATGAAGGATCCTATGGGAAAATTATTTAAAAGTATTTTAAAATAATACAAATAAGAAGGAAGCATCAAAAAAAGATGGAAGGGATACAAATCACTGTGCCGTTTCAGGAGGTGGCATGTAGGAGCACTGAAGGGTCCGGGAACAACCAAAAACCATGCAGAGTGCTCCGGGATTGATGGATTATCAATTGGATACAACATTGAAAACCCTCACTCATTTATGCCAAGAAATTTGGAAAATAGCTAACTGGTCAACCAACTTGAAATGATATATATGTGAGCCCATGCCAAAGAAATGTAATTCCATTGAATGCTGAAATTATTTAACAATATCAGTAATATTTCACAGAAGTAAAATTTTGCTGAAGAGGATGTAAAATGGTTTCAGCAATTCATATTGAGGATTTTTAAATTCTAAGAAATACCATATCATTTTAAAAACAATTCCAATTTAGCTTCTAAGTATTGAACAAGCTTTTCAAAAAATCCTGGTTATTTTTTAATTCAGTGTGATATATTGAATTTTCATTCCTATAAGGGAATAAACAATAAAAATAATCAATATAAAGCAGGTTCTAACAAAACAAATGAAAAAAATCATTCAGGAAGTTGAGCAGAAATAGTGCAGGCACAAAGTGCAGTCCGTTTTGTACTTCCAGAATGAAAAAAATCGAACCATTCTTCCTAATCCATGCTAGTGCAGATTTGATGTGCATGAGCATGTGCGTACATTTATGTGTGTATGCATGTATATGTGTACATCTGAAATTGTTCATATTTGTTTATACATCCATTTATTGAAGTCAAATTAGTTTTTTTAAATACCTGGAAGAACTTATAGATAATGTAATATCCAGGTTATTTTTGGTCAGTGACTTAGATGGAAATTTTGGGGAAAAGAATCCTATCTGCTGTATTTTATTAGGCTAGAAATTCTGTAACTATATTGCTTAAACATTTTTTTATCCTGATGAGAGAGTTATCAGTTATCCCATTTTACAGCTGAAGAAAAGGAGTCTCATCAATGGTCAAAGACAGGATTGTAAATTCAGTTTCAATGGCTCCAAAGTACCATTCTTGCTATAAAGCCCTGTGGCAGCAAGCAGTCAGTTTCCTAAACACGTTTGCAAGTTGTGATGCCTAGACGTTTCCTTGAGGCTTCCACAAGTCTAAGATGTATGAAAAATAATATTATTAAGATTAGGTTTACTTACAATATGGCATAAACTACTGGCAAAGGCTCAAAGACAGAAGTAATCACTAAAAAGGGTTTGAAAAGTCAGCAGATATTCATGACGGCTTTTGTAATAAATATATCATCGATAGCTTTGCCTTGAGTATGATCTTCCAATTACACAGTAGAGGATTTCTATATATTCTTTAAAAGATGTCTTCAGTAATCCTATCCTCTCAACTAAGGTGCTCAATAAATACTGGCTGATTGAATGTTGAATGAAGGTAGAAAAATAATTCAAAGAGTATTGAAAAGGCTCATGAAGTTTACAGTTTTATTTTATTGATCTTTCTGAAAAATATTCTCATAAAAGCAACATAAATGGCACTGGATTCAAATGAATATGCTCTGAAAAACAAAACAAAACCAAAAGCCAAGCAACCAGCCCCACAATAGGATAATTTGTGTTTTCTCAATTAGATCCCAAGTATACAGACTTAGTCCGAGTACTATTACTTCATACAATGCTACAAGCTGTAATCAATACATCCCAAATTTCAATGACTTAACACCGCAAAATTTAATTCTCATTTGTGTAAGAAACCAGTTTAATTTCCTCCAAGTTGTAATTTAGGAAATCGGTACCAATGTTCTTTTTTAAAAATCATTTTATTGGGGGCTCGTAAACTCTTATCACAATTCATCCATCCATCCATTGTGTCAAGCACATTTGTACATTTGTTGCCATCATCATTTTCAAAACATTTGCTTTCTACTTGAGCCCTTAGTATCAGCTCATTTTTCCTCTCCCTCCCTGCCCTCTCGCTCATGAACCCTTGATAGTTTATAAATTATTATTTTGTCATATCTTACACTGTCTGATGTCTCCCTTCACCCACTTTTCTGTTGTCCATCCCCCAGAGAGGAGGTTATATGTAGATCCCTATAATCAGTTCTACCCTGTAACCCCTTGCTACCCCACCCTTTCTCCACCCTCCTGGTATCGCCACTCTCAGCACTGGTCTTGAAGGGATTATCTGTCCTGGATTCCCTGTGTTTCCAGTTCCTAGCTGCACCAGAATACATCCTCTGGTCTAGCCAGATTTGTAAGGTAGAATTGGGATAGCTTTGCTATCTTAAGTGGTTTTGGTGTTCTGTGATTCCAGCCAAGAAAGGGAAAATAGAAATATTAAACTGTATACCTAATTTAAAACAAAACAAATAAACAAATTACAATACCTCCATCTAGAGTGACACATATTCTGTCTACTCATATCCCACTGGAGACACTTCACCAGGGATACACTGGGGCAGATGGTGGGGCAGCTGCCTCCACAAAACAACTTCACATTTGAAAGGGGGAAAGTCTGTCATTTGGTAGGGACTGCAATTCGCATAGTCCACATCGTTGTAGACAACTCAGGGCAACGCAATTAATTTATTTCAGCCACTGTATTAGATTCTGTTCATGTATTATTTAACCTTTTTCTCTAAAAACTCTGTGAAGTATTATCCTGGCTTAACAGAGGGAAAACGTTGATATTTAAAGCAGTGACTAGACCAAGGGGGGTTATTGAATTTTTATTTAATCTGACCTGATCTGATGAAAAGGCCTATCTTGTATTCATCACTTCTATTCCATGAAGCAAGGGAGGACTCAGATTGTCCAGAAGATACTTGTTTCTTCAAAACCATCTGAATATCTGCGGTTTGATGCAGTGAATATTGGATTGGACTAGTATTTGAACCACTTCCTCTCTTCTCATCAGTAGGTTTAAATTACTTAGAGACTAAATAATCTGTATATCTGAGTTAAATGAGTTAATCTTCTGTTCCACAATGCAATCCAATAAATATGTAAGTAATGCAAGTGTAGAAAGGACAGAGATGACTCTGGGTTTCAGAACAATTGAAATTAAGGATGCAAATTAAAATCTCTTTCTCTCTCTCCTCCACATTTCCTCTTAATTTTCGTATGTCCAATCTCCGTACACGTCATCTTCAGTCATTTCTACTAAAAAATGACTTCTTCTCATTTTGTTTAGAATAGGCAGAAAAGAGATCAACGCTTCTAGGTGCTGTGGGAAAGAGGCCAGTGGAAGTGAATGCTAATGAGCGGGGCTTCTTGTGTGAATCCTCTGCTTGTTCCAGTAGCACCCAGTGGTGATGGTTGCACAACTCAGAATGCACTAAAACCCATTGTGAAATTTTAAAGGGTGACATTTTGGGTGAGATACAGATATTTTAAAAATGGCTTTCTTCCTAGTTTAAGGTTAAAAGTATGTCTGGTAATTCCAAGTGACATGTTACGGCTTTCAGCACTAGCGACTGATTCTTTCTCAAATTCAGCTTAGATCTGGTTCAAAGGGGGAAGCACACCCAGCCGCTGTTGAGGGAGAAAAACTACTGTTCACTAGGCTTAAAAATGAAGCCTATGCCTAAACCTATCAGGATTTTTTTTCCTAAAACCATTTTATTGGGAGTTAATACAAATATCATATAAGTCCATAGTTCAATAACAGCAACCAGCATTGTACAATGGCTACCACAATCATTTTCCAATCATTCATTTCCTTTCTGAACTCTTTGAAAGGCAGAGAAGCAAGGTCAAGTAGCACAGACACAGCTACTGGGGTCTCCCTCCAATGAATAGGGATCATTTTAATAAAAGGTCATTTTGTCAAATATTTCTGTATATACTTTCTATTTAGCTAATCTAAAGGAAGCTTAACTCTTACCAACTAATTATGATTCATAACAATTTTACCAGGTTTACTGAGGTTGAAATCTTTAAGGGAGTATATATATCCTCATCTTTCTCCCACTGAGCAATTTGAATTTGAACCAGAGACCCTGCAGTTAGGAGTACAATGCTTATTTGACAGTGCTACCAGATATCCCAGGAGGAGGGAGGGGAAATCTTGCTTATACTTCCATCTAAGGTGGGGGAGTTAACCACCTCCTTCTTGTTATTCCCATAGCAGTATATTCATTCTTCTTTACTCATATTAATGTAGCAATAGATTTCAGGCACTACTATCTCCAACAGATTGCAACTTCTATAACAGTGGTCTAAAACCCAACTGAGCATTTAATAAAAGTGGATATTGATGAAATATTTGTTGAATATATGAATGGAAAGATGCATAAACATGCAATACTTGGCACTCAGTGACTACTTAAAATGATTGCTAAATTTGGTTACAACACAGGCCACATGGATTAGCTAAGTCAAGAACTATATTATCATTCTAAACAAAAAATTCAGGAGAAATTAAATGTCCTGAACAAAGGAATTCCTTAAATAAGTACTAAAGCCAACTTCAGAAAGGAAATGTTTCTTCTAATTTCTAGTCAGTGACTTTTAAACAATGATGATTAATAAAAGGCCTACTGCAAATTTACAATTAGATTAAAGCCTTATGAATACAGATTCTTTCCTGTGCATTTATCATGAAAGAGTCCTAGGAATGACTTACAAATGCTTTAAAAATCACCGCTATTTTCATAGCATTTGCCTCTTCCGGCTTTTCTGCATCAAAGGCTCTCAGTCTTTCCTGTGCAAGTCTCTGTGCCTTTTGGAGAGAAAGACTATCCTGGATTCATGTGAGTGGTTAGATAGATGCTGCGTTTTGACCAAGAATGCATGGTTAATCATAATAAGACAAGGATTAGGCTCGATATCTATAGCCCAAAGGAAATCTTGTCTTTATGACTGCTAAGCCACAGTAGCAGCCATCATAAACTGAGAGTTATACCATCTTTTCTTCCAAAACAATTAAGAGAAATAGGTCAAAAAGTAAATGTGATCTTAACTGCAGTGCATTCAATTTCTACCTCTTGTTTTTATGATTGGAAGACATGTCAATGGCTACATTGATGTCACAGTAGTCTGCCTGATGTTGAAGCTCTCCACTTTGGGTCAAGTTCATAGATACTCTTTGGCCTATAGATCTACAAATCTTACTGAATTTTAAAATATGCAACTGGCCTATAATTGCAGAATGTTAGATGTGAAATGAACTGTACATGTAATTTTTGTCATTTTTAGCAGAAAAAAACAACTAAGTCACAGAGAAAGAATATAACTTACTCAAGATGGCACAGTAAATAATTAGTAGTGTAAGGTTGAAGCTCCAACTCTTGATCCAAAGTGATAATATTTTGAAAGTGCTTTTTGATCTTGGTATTAATTTTTCATCATAAAGATGAATATTTTAACTTCAAATATGTCTTATTGAATATTCTCAGAGAAGTATAGAAGAGCATCTCTCAAGTCCTCATAACTATCTACATTCTCCTTCACCATGACTACTTCCTAGCAACAATGAAAAACTGAAAAATATTTAGTCCAATGACTAGCCAGAGGAAATAGAATACAAGTCTATGTAGATACTGCTACACAGTAGGCATTTCAGCTATATAATTTAATGTGCATACTACCATAGGATAAATATAATGACTTCCATTGACTCACATTTCCAAAAGTTAATCTTGGTACTATCTAATATATCACAATGACAAGAAGGCAAAAATGACTTTTCCAACTTAAAACAAGGAACAAAGGGTACAACAGCAAAGGAACTCCATTATAATGAATCGTCTCTAGTTATTCTAAATTTGCAATTAACAAAATGTTTTAACAGTGAGCCTTATGAACAATACCAACTAATGAAATTATTTGACCTTTGCCATTCATTAATTGATTAAACACATATGGAGTGTCTTACTGTGTGCCAGAATTTCAGGGAAGAATTTAAAAAAGTAAACATACTTTTACAAGGGAATCTTCTTATGTGAATGAATCCAAGGTACTGTCATAAATGCTAGTCAGAAACTATATTCTACATAGCCCCTCTTAAAAATTCAAGCCTAGATATTGATTCTGACAGATACAATTTTACTGATATTGACATACAAGTTTGATAGTAAATCAAAAATTAAAGAATTTTAATTTCTCATTTTAAGGAGTTCTTAAATGTGTAATGGAATTTTAAGAAGAAAATAAAATGCTCAATCTTCATCAGTGATATTAACTTGGCAACTTGTCACAAATATCATTCACTTGTTTATGCCATCTTCTGACCAAACATCATTCAATTATTTACCTGCTAACAATAATATCTGCTAATTTTTTGACCTGCTAAAATGAGCTCTAGCTTAACAATTGTGAGTTTGGTGCAGGGCCATGCAGTGTCATGTTCTGCTGTGCGTAGGTCTGTATGAGTTAGGAGTGTCTCTACGGCAGTATCCAAAACGCTTTTTGAAGTTTTCTGCATACCAGCTTTTTTAAAAAGTGTTTATATGTATGACAAGTTCATTAAATTATCAGTCTATGATATTAATTGATTAAATGAATAAATAGTAATGGAATAAATATTAACTCAACAAATATCAATATTCAATGAACATTATGTACCTGAGATGAATACTGTACTTATCTCCATTTAGGAACATGTAGGGGTTAAATAACTTCCCCAAGTTCATTTCATAAGTTGGCAGAAACCGAGTTGGTTAGGTACATACTGAATGCTCTGAACTGCTATGTTGTTGTTATGTGTCGTCAAGCCCGTTCCAACTCACAGAAACACTATGTACGAGCGACAGAATATTGCCTGATCCTGCACCCTCCGCACAAGTATTGCTATGTTTCAGCCTATTGTTGAATACACTGTGTCAATGAACTTCAATTAAAGTCTTCCTCTTTTTCATCATGCCTCTACTTTACCACCACCACTTGTCATTTGGTAGTATGGGGTGGCTTGCATGTGGCTGTGATGCTGGAAGTTAATCCAGTGGTATTTCAGAGACCAGCAGAGTCACCCGAAGTGAACAGGTTTCAGCAGAGTTTTCAGGCTAGAAACACAACATAGAAGGAATAGGCTGTCCACTTTAGAGACATTAACCATTGAAAACCTTATGGATAGAAGAGAAATATTAGCATGGATGGCAGCATAACATTGTTAGACAGGGTGCAAGATCAGCACCACGGGTCAGAAGGAACTCAAAATATGACCCAGGATGAGCTGCCTTCTCAAATTACCATCTGAAATAGTGACATGGATAAAGTAAAACCTCTATGAGTAATGCCTTCTGGACTTCCATTTTCTGATGGAAAATGCAAAGAAATAGCTGCAAACATCTATTAATACTTGGAATATGGAATGAATAAAGTGTGAACCCAGGAAAATTGGAAGTTGTACAAAATTAAACAAAAGAAATAAAGATGGTTATCCTAGGCATTAGTGAACTGAAATGTATTGAAATTAGCCTTCTTGAATCAGAAAATTGCATGATTTACTATGTCAGAAATAGCAAATTCAGGAGGAATGGCATCACATTATTGTAAAAAAGAACATTTGAAGATCTATCCTGAAATACATTACTATCTGTGAGAAAATAGTGTCTTTCTCATTACAAGAAAATCCAGTTAATGCAACTATATTCAAATTTATGCACCAACCACTGAAGCTCTAGATGGAGAAATTAAAGAACTCTACAAACATCTTCAGTCAAAAATAAATAAAACATTTAATAATGGTGCATCGATAATTATTGAAAATTGAAATGCAAAAGTTAAAAACAAAGAGAAAGGAACAATAGTTAGAAAATATGGCCTTGGTGATAGAAATTAATTTGGATATCACATGATAGAATTTTGCAAGACCAACAACTGAGGCATATCAAATACTTTTTTTCAACAATATATAAAGCTGCCATACATGTGGAATTCTCCAGATAGAATAGATAAAAATCAAATTGACTAAATCTATTGGAAGAGACAATGGAGAAACTCAATATTAGCAGCTAAACCAGTCCAGGGTATGACTGTAGAACAGCCCATCAATTGTTCATATGTAAGTTCAGATTGAAGCAGAAGAAAATTAGAACAAATCCATAAGAGCCAAAATACAACCTAGTGTCTATCCAGCTGGAATTTTGGAAAGCTCTCACAAATAGATTTGCTGCATTGAAAGAGAGAAGACCTGATGACCCGTGGGATGACATTAAGAACTTCATAGTGAAGAAAACAAAAGGTCATTAGTGAGAAAGGAATGAAAGAAGATGTCAAAGGGAATGTAAGGAAGAATCTGAAACTTTCTCTTAGAGTAGCTAAGGCAAATGGAAGAAATGATGAAGGCTCAGTGCAGAACAGACAAATTCAAAAGGCAGTCTTAGAAAACAAAGTAAAATATTATAATGAAATGTACAAAGGCCAACCGAAGAACATACTCACCATATTAAACAGAAGAACTGAAGAAATAAAATTAATATCAAACAATTTAGGAAGCATCATAAAGAAGATGGAAAGAATACACAGTCACTAGACCAAAAAGAACTAATCAATATCCAACCATCTCAAGAGGTAACATATGATCCAGCACCAATGATATTGAAGAAAAAAAGTCCAAACTGAACTGAAGGCATTAACGAAAACAAGGCTCCAGGAATTGATGGAATACCAATCCAAAAGTGTCAACAAGCAATGAACCACTGGGAGCTCTCAGTGATCTATGCCAAGTAATGTGAAAAATAGCTCTTTGTCCAACAGACTAGAAAATCCATGTTTGTACATATTCCCAGGAAAGGTGACCCCCCCAAAATGCACAAATTATAGAATAATACCATTGATATCGCATGCAAGTAAAATGTTGCTGAAAATCAAGCAGCAGGCATGGTTGGTTGCAGCAGTGCCTTGACAAGGAGTTGCCAAAGGTTCAGTTGGATTGAGAAGAGGAGGTGGAATGAGGGAGAGTATTGCTGAGGTCAGATGAATCTTGGCTGAAAGCAGAGAATACCAGAAACATGTTTACTTTCATTTCATTGGCTAAGCAAAGGTATTTGACTGTGCGGATCATAACAAATTATGAACAGCTTTGAGAAGAATTAGAATTTTGAAACACTTAATTGTGCTCAAATTGAACATGCACAAGTTTCAAGAAGCACTTGTGTGAATAAACAAGGTACACACCGCCTAGTTTCAGGTCAGAAAAGGTATGCATTAGGATTGTGTCGTCTCACCATAATTGTCCAGTCTGGGTGTTGAGCAAATGAAGAGAGAAGCTGGACTATGAAGAACAATAAGGCATCTGGATGGGAGGAACTTTAGTCGTCCAATCTGTGATCTGCCGATGACACAATGTTTGCTTGGGTCTACAATCAATGCTCATGGCAGCAACAGTTGAGAACAAATGACAGCTTACTGGATTCTGGGTAATTTTACTGAACAAGCCCTTTTTAAAGTTTTGAAAAGCAAGGATGTTACTTTGAAGATTAAGGGAACCCTAACCCAAGCCATAATCTTTTCAATATCCTCATCTGCATGTGAAAGTTTGACATTATGGAAGGAAGACGAAAGAAAAGTCAAAGCATTTGAACGCTGGTGTTGATGAGAGATATTGATGGTTTCATGAACTACCAAAAGAGCAAACTGACCTGTCTTGGAAGAAGTTCAGCCAGGATGTTCCTTAGAGGCAAGCACGTGAGACTTTTCTCAGGTATTTTTGACACATCAGGAGAGAAGGATGTGCATTTTGGACAGGTCTCTGGAGGACATCATCTTGGTAAAGTAAAGGGGAAGCGGAAAAGAGGAAAGCAATTGATTGTGGGGGGAGGTCAGATGTTTGCAGGCATCCTCCCTGAGGGCGATCAGTTGCCAGACTACAGTGGCCCCCCCTTCCTGCTGTTAAGGACAATGGACAGGCCTGCAGTCATCAATTTGGTTCCTGTAGTTGGAGTTTACACCCTACTGATAATGGTTCCTATGGAGATCCAGAGAACAGACCAAACCCACTCCACGACATCCTAAATTAAGCTGCTGTCCTGAATCTAGATCTGCCCATCTTGTCACATGTATACCCCCAATCCCTCTTCTTCTTATTGTGAGTATGCCCCTAGACCACTCCTTCCAATACTGTATAACCTATAGTGCAGCCCCTTCCTGTGATGTATGTCTTTACCTGCAATTAGTGAGCTTGCACACCCCCAAAGGTATATAGGCCTGGGTTAGCAATAGAGGGTTTCTCTCTCTCTCTCTCTCTCTCTCTCTCTCTCTCTCTCTCTCTCTCTCTCTCTCTCTCGGCTCACCCCACCTCAAACCACAATTGATGAAATGGATTGGCACAGTGGCTGCAAAAATGGGCTCAAATATAAGAACAATTGTTAGGATTTTACACTGCTAGGGGTGTTCAGTTCTGCTGCACACTGAGTAGCTAGGACTGAGAAATAACTGGAAGGCACCTAGCAGCAACAATTGAATCTAGTGTTCTCCAAATGTAACCCAGTTCTTTCTCGGTGCCAGAAGTACTTGTGTAATGAATGGCATATGTATAACAACATAAAGGAAAGTAAATATTAAATATCTGGATAAATTCAATCAATTTCAATATAACAATACAAATCCAGTAAAAGTATGTATAAAGCTTATTCATGCTAGACACACTGGTAATTGTATTTAATCAGTCTGACAGATAATACCAAAGGCAGGAGCCTGACTTTAAGTTAAAACGTGTCAGTAGATTCCCCCTAGAATGCATGCTGGACCTGATCTGGTTTCTAAAATCGTATGTAATTTGCGTTTGGTTTTGACTGTACATATTAAGGGATATCTCAGAAATGTTGTGCATTGGGGTCACCCTCTTGAAGTTGTGGTCTATGGGTTTTCGTTATTTGGGGTATGCAAACCAGGACTGAGGAACCTATAGAGTCAGCAAGTGGAATAAGGGTTTGGGGGAGAGGGGGACACAGAGGTGGTGGCAGGGTGAAGGGGTGATGACATCAAGGGGTACACATAGAAGAAGAATGTTTGGAAACATTGTGGTAGCAAATGTACAATTCTGCTTGACGTGATTGAAGTCTGGAGTGATTTAATATATATACTGACCCCAATTAATAAAAAATCCCAACAATGACTAGATAAAATAAAAACAGATTTAAAGTGTGTTTTTTAATAATTAGCAAGGTCTTGAAACGGACCTTGCTGCTTCTCACCTTTATGTAGTCTGATTGGCTCAACAAGTAGAGGACCTCTCTGACATAAGGCTGCTCCTTCACACGGTGAAGGCAGGTACTCAGACGGTCCTTGCTGGAGTCCACCTCTGAAGGTCGTGTTTGTGCCCCTTTGATCATTTTTAAGATCACTTTACTTACCAGTAAGTTGACCTTTTCTCTCTTGGAAAGGCAATGGTAATGTGTGTCTGCCAAACAGTGCTTTCTCATTGTACATGCCAAGACAGGTCATTTCACATGGCTCCATTTGTAATGCTTCTAACTGTGAACATGAAGCTTGCCTCCTGTACATAAATCCATGATGAAAAAGACCATATGCTGTTATATATCAACATAAATTTCTCAAACAAATGTTCATATCTTTGCAGACACAAGGCTTCTGTTACTCCATCCACAGTAGGAAAATAATATTTTTATAAAGGCATACGGTAATAGGACCTAGCTACCTTCAAATTCTTACACTTGTAGTTCGCTGCCAACTGTTTTCTGCTCCACCAACAACAGGTGTTCTGCTATAAACCATTCGAGTGAGGAGACACACACCTAAAATGCTGCAAGCTGGCAATCTCGAAGAGCAGCTTTTTCTTTTAGGAGAATTAACAGCTCGTGAATATGTTAGTTTTTTGTTATATTTTGGAAGGGTTGTGCAAGAAGTTTCCTGGATTTGGTAAGTTATGTGAGGCAGCAAATAGCTTCCTATGCCACTTTATAATAACCTGGATTGAAGTCAAATTTAGGTGGGGTCAAATTTAGTCAAATCAGAACTATAATATAATAATCCTGTTTTCCCTTTTTTGTCATTTCAAGGCAAAAATATAGTGATGGCAAATGCAATTTGGTAGAGTTTACCTATTGTTTTTAGGAGTCATGAATTTGTGTTTTTTCCCTGTCATATGAGCCTTGAATAAGTTATTCTTCATCCTCATTTTTCTCATATCTAGACTGGGTGTGGTAACAGTGTCTAAAGTTTCACAATCCGAAGTAATTTCTATTTTATTTAACATATTATCTCAGAAATCCACTCTTGTTTTAAAAGGATAAAGAGCTCTATTAGTGTGGTACGTTACATGTTGGGCTGCTAAACACAAGGTCAGCAGTTCAAAACTACCAGTTGCTGCATAGGAGAAAGAAAAGACTTTCTACCCTAGTCTCAGAAAACCCCAGGGCGAGTTCAACCTTGTACCCCAAGACTTCTTTGAGTAAAAATTGACTTGATGGCAGTCAGTTTGGTTTTAGAAAAGCTTCTCCTTATCACCTAAATTCTTTAACAGTATATTGTTTTGCAGAGGCATCATTATTTTAAATGAGAAAAATCTCAGATTTAGTATAGATAAAACCATATCAGAGAATACCGCTTAGATTTGGGATTGCTATGGAAGTGGATGAAAAGAAGGAGGGGCACAGGATCCCTTCTCAATACCTATAAGAGGAAAAAGAGCCTTATTTTCTGGGCTAAAGTAGGATAATAGAGAAAAGAAGAATATTACTTCCTGTAGTCTCTGATGCTTAATGTTTTAAAACATTAATGTTCACGTTCAAGACCAAGTCAACTCTCAGTCCCCTAGAAGCCAAAGAGTTGCAATTCAACCAAACCATTATGTTTGTCCACCACTAGCAATCTGTGATCCAGGGGACGGGGTGGCCAAATAGCTTTTATCTTTGGGCACAGGACTTAAAATTGATGTTGACTAAGGGGCATCATTCACACAATGATCTAAATGAGATTTGTGCCCACCCACAATCTGCAGTTTATAAAACAGCCCTCCGACTATAAGGATGGTAGATATGAATCAGAAGAATGCATTAATTACATTGACTACAGACCACACTACACCTTTGGCTGAAAGTACATTCCTTGCTGTGAATCCCATTTCCAACTATGCTGAGACACATTGTCCAAGACAGCACACCAGAGATTATGTAATGAACTCAAATGACAGCATCAAAGTACTTAAATTAATGCAATGCTAGCTATACAATGAGCCCTCCAATTTGGACAGTATAGATCTATAATTAAATTTCCAGGGTGAAAGTGAAGTCCCAAAATTAAGTGTCCTATTTAAAAGGAATTCCAGACCAAATCGTTATCTCTTAAATTTATATTTCTGCTCAGTAGGATGGAGTTCAATCCAAAGGGTGGGATTAGTATTTGTTTAGAAGCTTCTATTTCAGATGATTTGAATTTGGCTCAAAATCACTTCAAGTTTCTCATATGCTTCACATTTTAGAACCTGGATCATTAAAAAGGTACAAAGGATTATTTAAACACCAGACAAACCTAAATTTTAATTTTAATCCCCCATACAAATCCCTAGTCTCTAATTAGTTATCACAAGCAAAATGATGTTGGCACAAGCAAGTACATCGTGTATTTTACAACTACCTTTTTACCAACCACCAAGGACAACAGAGATTGTCTTTCATGGCACGGATGACAGAAAATCCATTTATCAGCTGGCTTGGGGGGCAGAGGAAGAGAGAGGGGCAGAGGGGGAGAGAGGGAGAGCTATTCTATTTATAATACTTAAACAAAACAAGAATCATTTTTTAAATATGTAAAATATGGATCTACATTAACTGCAAAGTGATGTCCTATTGTTAGATGTCAACAAGTCTATTCCAACCCATAGCAGCCCTATGTACAAAAGAAACAGAACACTACTCCATCCTACACCATCCTCAGAATTGTTCTCTTGTTTGAGACCATTGTTGTAAACCCTGTGTCAGTTCATCTTCTTGAAGATCTTCCTTTTCTTCATAGCCTGTCCACTTTACCAAGCATGATGTCCTCCAGGAACTGGTCCCTCCTGGCAACATATCTAAGGAATATTCTGGTTGTACTATTTCTGAGACAAATCTGTTTGTTCTTTTGGAAGTTCATGATACCCTCGATATCCTTCAGCAAGACCAAATTTCAAATCCATTGCTTTTTCTTTGGTCTTTCTTATTCAATGTCCAACTTTCACATGCATAAGAGGCGATTGAAAATGTCATGGCTTGAGTCAAGTGCACCTTAATCCTCAAAGCAATGTCCTCTCTCTCACTGCCGCTGTGTCATTTCTGACTCATAACAACCCTGCAGACAATAGTACAGCTGTGCCTCTGAGTGTCCGAGACAGTAACTCTCTAAGGGAGTAGAAAGCCCTTTCTTTCTCTCAAGGAAAGACTAAAGGCTTCAAACTGCAGATCCTACAGTTAGCAGTCAAATGAGCAATGCTTTTGCCACCATGACTCCTTAAAGTGATGTCCTGGAAGTTGGACTGACACAATGGCTGCATCAATAGATGCAAACATATGAGTAATTGTAAGAATTACCCAGGAAGGCCCACGCAGTGTTTCATTCTGTTGTACGTAGGGTTGCTATGCATCAGAACGTACTGGAGGGCACCTAAAAACAACAGTAGATATTAAAATGATTAATAAGATGTTAAACTGACAATTTTAGAGGATCTGAATTTCAGATAACTTGAGAGTATGTTCCGTGACTGTTGATCTTCTTTAACAAAATGCTGCGATCATGTATAATCACATATTTCTCCAAATCCAAAATCCACCACTCTAGAGTTAATTCTGAATTATATCAACCCTATATAAAGTTTGTGAGTTTTTGTAACTATTATAGAATCAGGAAGCTACATCTTCCTCCCATGATGCAGCCAGTTCAAGTAAACTTGAACCATGGCTCTTACAGTTAGCAGTCCAATGCTTAGCACACAGAGACCCTGAGTGGTCAAACAGTTAAGGTGCTCGGCTTCTAACAGGTAAACTGGAAGTTTCAGCCCATCCAGAATTGCCTTGGAAGAAAAGTTTGGCTATCTGATTTTGAAAATTTGCAATTCTGAACCTGTTCACACACTTCCTGGGCTCACATGTCCCTCCTTGCTCATGCTGTTCAATTGCTTTGTGTCCACAAGTCTTATGAAAACTGTTCATAGGTATTATTTTGCTTAATCTTGATTATTGTCAATTAAGAGAGTATATGAATATGCTCCTTTTACCAATAAGAAAACTGATGCCCAGAGGAAGAAGAAACAACTCAAGATGGCACAGTTGGGGCGAATGATATGGGAACTGGAATCTAAGTTCTGTTAGAATCTGAGCCCATTATCTTAACTATTTCCTACCCTGTAGTGGGTTCTTTCCAAATTATAATTGTGCCTCTCTGTTCATAAAATACACTTTAGTTACATTTAATTATAACTATATAGTGCTGTGTGTGGAATGGAGGGTGAATTATTTAAATTTCTGGCAATGTAGTAAATAGATAACCTGAAAACACTGTTATTACAAAAATACCTTGATAGTTCCTTGAGTAAGGCATTACAGAAAATACATTATACACTGCTTAGTCTGTCAATTACATATGGAAGGGATCAGAGTGAGGTCAAACAGGAGAAAAAATGGTCACATTACAAGATACTACTTGTTTTTTCAATAATATTGACATAGAAAGTTATTTTTCAAACTTCCTAGAGAATCAGGCAGTGAGAAAATGGTATGTGCATATGTGTACATGTTTGTGTGTGTGTACACACATGCTCACATGTACCCATGGAGATCTCACTTTTAAACAAAGTTTCTTTGTGGTTAGGATTAACAATGCCTGTGCATTGATAATTTGAAAATTGCTTTCCGCACATCTTCTCAATTTGTGTGTCATTTCTCTCCAGAATTTTCAAATTCTGACACAGCTTCACTTTACTGGCCAGTCAGGAAAAGGCAATAGATGTGACTATTGAAGTTTTTAAAAGGCTATATACATAGACATGTACCACTTGTTACTATTCGTTAATGTAAAACACAATATTCTACTTTAAATATTTCATCAAGGGAGTCATGTGGGTCAGTCTATACATTGGCTGATGAGTGTATTACTCTTGCCAAATCATCCAGTTGAGAAGGGAACATTAATTTATTTGAGCAGACATGTGTCTTTGCGGCTTTAACAGAACAGCCATATGCTGCTTCAGTAAGTAACATAATAAACGAAACCAAACCAGCTACTGTTGATCAATTCTGGCTACTAGCGACCCACTAGGACAAGGAGAATCACCCCACAGGGTTTTCACAGTTGTGATACTAAGGAGGCAGGATGCTGCATCATTCTCCTGTGGAGCGGCTGCCACTGCACCCCAAGAACCCCTTCAAAAAAAACAAAGAAAGAACAATTAATGCTAAAACCTATCCTGGAACTAAGGCCATGGAGGAATATTCTTCAACCTTATTTTTCTTTTTTTTTTTTAAACATTTTATTACGGGCTTATACAACTGTTATCACAATCCATACACACATCAATTGTGTAAAGCGCATTTGTACATCATTTTCAAAACATTTTCTCTCCACTTAAACCCCTGACATTAGGTCCTCATTTTTC
>NW_022104341.1:65679545-65751871 GCF_000313985.2 Echinops telfairi | reverse complement strand
AAGAACAAATTAAAATATACCAAGCAAGAAAAGCTTGTGTTTTCCAGTCTAGCCTGTTGGGGCAGCATGCCCTGTCTCCAATGTCCACCTCATCATTCCCTGGGGATCTTGCTACTCCCCTCCCCTGTTGTTCTGCTGCACTCCCCCAGTGCTTTGCCTCAGTGTGGCGGAGTCAGATCAGGTGCAATTCCCACACTGTGTCACAGGTGTTTTATTTGTTTTGATGGATTTTTTAGATCAGTCTAGTCCTATACACTCTGTTTCTTAAGTATAATTTGTATGCTTTATGTTAACCCTGTTTGTTATTGTCTTCCTTTAATATAATTTAACTAAGGGTATTCGAACACAGCCATAGATCTTTATTCACATATCCCTCTGATTTCCCAGGGGGCTTGTTGGGAGGGGTCTCTAATTGTGGGAAGAGTCAGATATTCCCCTGTGTCAGGACTAAATGTCATCTTTATATTAGAATCATGTTATAGCCCCTGGGTGGCACAAACACTTTGAGTTTCATAACTAATGAGAAGTTTGCTGGTTCAAGCCTATCCATCACCGCTATGAAAGGAAGGGATAGTGATCCGTTTCTATAAACATTGCGATTGTGATTGTTGTTAGGTGTCTTTGGGCCAGTTCCAACTACCAGCAGCCCTGTGTCCAAAAGTATAAGACACCGATGGTCCTACACCAGCCTCACAATTGTCCTTTGGTTTGAGCTCATTTTTGCAGACACTTTGCCAATCCAGTTGTCAATAGCCTTCCTCTTTTAGGCTGCCTTGCCGCTTTACCAAGCATGATATTCTTCTCAAGGGATTAGTCTTTCCGGATACCCACCATCCATGCTTCTACGGAGCCATCCTGATTGTACTTCATCCAAGATAGATTTGTTTGTTCTTTTGACAAATTATGGTACTTTCAATATTCTTCTCCAGCACCCAATTCAAATGCATTGGTTCTTCCATCTTCTTTATTCAACATCCAACCTTCACATGAATATGAAGCAATTAAGAGGACTATATCTTGGGTTGGGCACACATTTGACCTCAATGTAACATCCTTAACTATCAGTACGGTTATCATGGTGGCAGCCCCAGTTGGGAGTGGGCCCAGAGGGAGGGGAGAGCAGTTCTCCCTTCCTAACCTGCGACTGGAGTTTCCTAGGCTTTCCCTTAGCACCAGAAAATCTTTGTTATGGTTTTTAGATGCTGCTGATTGGTTCAGATTCATGGCCACACCATTTACAACAGATGAACGACTGTTTAATCCTCTAGTCCTCACAATTGTTGCTGTTTGGGACTCAGTGTTGCAGCCACTGTGTCAAGTTATCCCATTGACCCAGTTCCTCCTAATTAAGAGCCCTCTAATTAGTAAGCATCATATCTTTCAGCGTCTGATTCCTCCTGATAAAACATTTACAAAGTATGTCTTGCTATTCTCACATGGTTGTATTTATTCCAAGTTTGATTTATGTCCCCTTATTCTATTCAGAAGACAACCTCTTGGTCTATGTACAAGTTACACATAAGCACAATGAATGCTCTAGAATCTCCCCACCCCCCCCAAACACTTTTTTAATGTTTGTTCCACACCACATAGCCAAATGGCTTTGCTTAGTCAAAAAAACATGGTAAATATCATTTTAGTATTCTCTGTTTTCAGTCAAGACCCACGTGGCCTCAACAGCAATATTCCTATTCCACCTTCTCTTCTGAATCTGACTTGAATTTCTGGCTGTTAGTTGTTTGATGAGTTTTGAATTAGCTTCAATCAAAAGTTTGTTTACATGAGATATTATATTGCATTTTTATGTTGCATACCCATCTAGATTATATTTTGGTGTAAACATTGATACAGAGAATTACATTATTTTCCCTCCCTTGAGTTTGTTTTTTATTGTTTTATTTGTTTATTTATTACTGCTTTTGAATTACTAGTCTTATCAAATTGAAAATAGTTATACTTATGTAGGGCGTTTCTGGAATTAGCATACTTTTTCATTTTTCTATTTTGTTTCTGCGTAAACTAATTTGTGAGAAACTAACACTGAGAGAAATAGGACTGGGACTTATTCCCGGACTGGTACGGAGGGAATCTGGAAGACTAGTATTCCATGGCAGGAAGACTGCCACTCTGGTATTTGGAGATATTGTCTGAGTACATTTTCCTGTGGTGGTCTATCATTTCCACAGTTTCTCCCCTTAAGCTGTGCTGCCTTAAAGTGAGCAAATGGTTGAGTCTACTTCCCTATAGAAGCATACATTCCTATTGGCTCTATCTCTTCCCGTGGTGGTATCCAGCAACTCTCTTACATTCCTTCAATAGCAGAAGGGTATGGGGTGGCTGTATCCCCCTGTGCCTGGATTCAAAACGTTTAACATAAGCCTAAATTGTGGCTATATTAATTTGGTCATTAAGTTTTTAAGTTTTGCCTTAATGTATAGAAAATAACCATGTCACCCATGTGGCTCTTTTGAATTTTATATATAAAACAAAAGGGGGAATTGAGGGATACAGAAAGATTTCTCCCAAGTCGTTCCCCCCAAAATATATGTTAGACTTAGGACACTGTTTGCAACTAATGGTAAGTGATTGTCAAGTTGTCTTCCTGAAGACTCCAGCCATCCAGAGTAAGCAAACACCGTTGTTTCTCCCACAATAGGTGGGGCTCACTCCCCTGAAAGCTTAGGCTAAATAAAGTCTACAGCTCTAGGGCAATCAAGGTTAGGCTGCCATCATGAATCTAGGATCCTCCCATCTTGTCACATGTATACCCTTAATCCCTCCTCTTCCTATAGCATATGTTCCCTTAGATCACCCCCCCTCCCATTACTGTATTACCGATAGCACAACCCTTTCCTGTGACATATGTCTTCACCTGTAATTAGGGGGCTTGCATGTCCCCAGAGACTATATAAGCCTTGATTAGCAATCTCTCTCTCCAGGTGACCACCAAGTGAGGCTGAGGTGAGCATGCTACCATGAAATGTGTTTGACTCCATTATTTCAATCTCTCTTCTATTTCTCATGCTCTCTATGACTTTACTATAATCTTTACTATTATCACTGTACAATTGTGCCTACTGGACCGGTGATGATTTGTTAGGGGCTCTCTCCCCTGACACTACTTTTAATCTTAGGAATATTTACATGTCTGATAAGACTGTTTAAAACTAACTTCTATTATATTGGGTATTTATTATTTTAGTTTATATTAAATTTAGTTATTCAATCCTGCAGGAATTTATTTTGAGCTATGTGGGATATCTCAGGCTATCTCCATAGATAGTTTATGCTTCTCCATAGAATTACTTTTCTCAGATATTTCATAATTCACTATAGTTTCTTAGTCTTAATTATCACTTTTAACACATGCTTTCTGTGGCCTTTCCTACAATATTTTTTAATGTATATATGAATGACAAAGGTCTTTGAATAATAAGGATGGGTAGAGAGGTATGTAAGATACTCATGTGTATAGGACTATTCTGCTTAAAAATCTGCATGAAGATAGTTTGAAGATATCATTGAAATATTTTAATATGAAAATATATATTCATATAATTAAGCTTGTGTGTGATATCATCTAATAATATATAAGTACTGTGTTTTATCAGTATCATATTAATATAAATTATATTATATATCATTGATATAGGATGTGTAAGCCTATACTATATACAACATATAAATATATTAGTAGTATATGGATGAAGTATCAGGGTTAGTCATTTCTCAATAACATATTTATGATTAAAGCCTGATTATTGTTCAGAAGGTTACCTGGGAAGACTACAGCTACAATAAAGGTTATTAGGCAGAACCAGATGGCATATGTGTAAAACCATAGCAGACCTTAGAAATGCTGCTAATCTATCAAAGGAAAGTATGTTATTGAAAAAGCTCTAATTCCAATATGTTTCTCTACTTTTCTGTGGCTCGATGCAATCCAAGTGTTTCAGTTGTATCATATTCTTCCAGTCAGGCTATAGTGGAGCTGATTATGCGTGAAGCCCTTAGGTTACATTCCACTTGGATTGACTTTGCATACATCTGGCCCCCATCATACCTGCTATGTTGAAGTCATCCTTTCAACTGTGTATTCTGTAAGTGTTTTTGAAACACCTACTACATCAAAAACTGTGCTCAGTTCTAGAGATAATATGGTGAAATAAGCACAAGACTTGCTTTGATCCAGCTCCCAGTCTAGGGAAGGAAGCAGCAACGAAGCAAGTAATTGCAATATAAGAAAGAAGTCAAAGGCTAATTAGAAGTAAGTAGACAGTGATGATGCAAGTGTCCTGGAAGGGATAATATCGATGCTAAGCTTAAAGACTGAGTGGGATTTAATGAGATAAACTGTGGGCTTGGGGTGGGCGGTAAGTTGATGGTGTGGTTAACGCAATACTAAACACCAGAAAAGAAAAAGGATATGTCTAAGGGAAAGTAGTTATTTGTTTGTTCAAACTAATTATTCATTTACTTTTAATGACCTTCACAACTGTTTATAATCCAGCAACATGGTTCAAGCCACATTATGTCCCCAGAATATAATTATTATTTGCTTATTATATGTTTGTTTGTCCTATTAAAATCACCCAGAGAAGAAAGCAGGCCTAACAGAATTGCCCGATGCTATAAATTCACGTTCAGCAGTCCTGTTAGCCTCATTTTAAAAATAACTAAATAAAGCTCCTAGATTCTAAGACCAAACAGCTAATAAATGGCACCATCAAGATTTGAAAACATGGCTGTCTGTTCACCTTCAGATTCTCATACTTTTTCCTCCAAAAGAATTGTCACTGTCCTTTTGAGCTTTAGATGAGGATTTACTCATTTTTCTCAGCTTCTAGGAATATATATATTGCATTCTCCTTTATTTTATTTGGCATTCCCCTTTATTTTATCTGATACACAAATGACAACACAGTGTTGTTATATATAACAGCTTTGGAGTTCAACATTTACTGTACGAAATAAGAAATGTTTTCCTTTAAATATATGACTATTTTTTTAAAGATTTTATTTTATTTTGAGGACTGCCAGAAGAACAAACAAATCTGTCTTGGAGGAAGTATAGTCAAAATTTCCCTTTGAAGACTTGTCTCACATATTTTGGACATGTTATCAGAAGAGAAAAGTCCCTGAAAATGGGCATCATGTTTGGTTAAGTGGAGGGGCTGCCTAAAAGAGAAAGACTATCAAGGAGATGGAATGGCATTGGCTGCAACAATGGGCTCAAGCATAACAATTAAAACGAGGATGCATGACTGGGTGGTATTTTGTTCTGTTGTAAAAGGGTTGCTTTGAATTGGAATCAATTGGGCGACATCTAATGGCAAACGTCTTTGAGATTTATCTTTTTTCCCTTTCTTACAAATGATTCAAATATGAAAATACTTTTACAAGCCCACATTTCTGCCCTTATCAATTATATCTGACTTTATTTGTATTAGTTGAAATCTGAGCACAGTAACTTATTCTAATAAATATGTTTTATTTTATCTCTAGAAATAAGGTAAGTGGAAGTGTCTCAGAATGATTGCTCTGCTCAAAGTAATCATTAAGAATATAGACTCTTTTGTACCCATGTTTGCAAAATGAATGCTGCACTTTTACATATTGAGTCTCAATTCCAGGTAGAACTGGAGAGAAGAACAAAAAGCAGATGGCAGATAAATCTAGTTCCTCTTATCAGGGTTAGCAATAACTTTCCCAGGAGGCCAATTGAATGAACTTCCATATATGTCACATGTCCATTAAAAGCTGAAAGCCAGGAAGATAAACAGGCGACCAACTAGCTGAAAAGCAACAAAGCCCATATGGAAGAAGCACACCAGCCTGTGTGATCATGAGGTGTTGACGGGATCAGGTATCAGGCATCTAAGACCCAGAACAAAATCATACCCAATTTGAATGGGGGGTGGGGGGTGGGGGAGAAACCTAAAGCCCATCTGTAGACAACTGGACATCCCGTCACAGAAGGTTCACAAGGAAGAGATGAGCCAGGCAGGGTCCAGTATAGCACCAATGAAATACACATCTTTCTACTAGTTCTTTAATGCTTCCTCTCCCCCACTATCATGAACTCAATTCTACCTTAGAAATCGGATTAGACTAGAACATGCACACTGCTACAGAAAAGAGCCTGAAACAGAGGGATTGGAGTATAGATAAACCCCTCAGGGCCAACAATGAGAATAAAGATAACAGGAGGATAAGGGGAAGGTGGGGGCAGAAAGGGGGAATTGATCACAAGGATCAAAATATAACTCCATCCCAGGGGGACGAACAACAGAAAAATGGGTAAAGGGAGACACAGGATGATGTAAAATATAAAAATAATAATCTACTCATCAAGGAAGTGTTCATGAGGGAGAGTGGGTGGGGGAGGGAGGGGGGAATGAGGAGCTGATATCAAGAGCTCAAGTATAAAGAAAATGCTTTGAAAATGATGATGGCAGCACGTGTACAAATGTGCTTGACACAATGGATGAATGTATAAATTGTGATAAGAGATGTAAGAGCCCCCCAATAAAGTATTAAATTTAAAAAAAGAAGCTAAAGCCAGTTTTGGAAATCAAGATTATTTCAGCCGGGCAAAAATGCTGTCTATATAAAATCAGGTATTTTGACTAGGAAGAAGGAGAGAATATATATATATATATATACCACATCCAGAGGTCTTTAGTCTCAGCAATATAATTGTCGTAACACAAATCTTATGTAATAAAAAAGTTTCTGTCTTATCCAGACAAACATGAAAACTAAAAGATAAGTAGAAAGAAACTTACTTGTTACAGGAATAATTATATTAAATGTAAGTATTAAAGAACAATGGTATTAAGTCACTGTTAATAAAACTGTTCAAGGTTTTCTTCTTTAATGATCACATGACAGAGAATATGAAAGCAAACAACATGATTGATCCTCTGTTATTTTGTTACTTTGCGATCTTAGAATATCCCTTTTGAAATAGAAGAAAGAACTAGGAGGCAAAGGACATTTATAGAGGTATAAATATAGGCACCTACATTTGTAAATATATTTATATATAATGATAAGGATAGAGGTCTATGTACATATATTTTATGTCAAGTATTAAGGTATCAGATGGACATTGGACCTCTACTCAAGTACTCCCTCAACATTTGGTTCTAATAACCCAGCATTCTGTGAAGCTCGCCTTCCTGACTCGTTAGCTGAAGACAAAATGTGTGCATAAACAAATGTGGTGAACAAAGCTGATGGTGCCAGGCTATTAAAAGACATAGTGTCTTGGGACTTAAAGGCTTGAAGATAAACAAGTGGCCATCTAGCCTCTCAGGGAAGCAACAAAGCCTACATGGAAGAAGCACACCAGCCTGTGTGATCACGAGTTGTTGACAGAATCAGGTATCATGCATCAGAAGACCCAAAACAAACAACCATATCAATGCAAAGGTGGAGGGTTGGGTGGCAGAGTGGGAACCCCAAACCCATCTGTAGACAAATGGATATCCCGTCACAGAAGGATCACAAGGAAGGGACAAGCAAGCAAGGTTATACTAGGGCACTGATGAAACATAAACCATTCCTCGAGTTCTTTAATGCTTCCTCCCCCTATTTTCTTGACCCCAGGTCTACCTTACAAATCCAGCTAGACCAGAGCATGTACACTGGTACAGATAAGAGCTCTCAACACAGAGAATCTAAGATAGAAACCCCTCAGGAAAAATAATGGGAGTAGTGATACCATGAGGATAGGGGGAAGGTATGGGGAAAATGGGGGAACCAATCACAATGGTCGCCATATAACACTCACCCCACCCCAGGGTGATGAGCAACAAAAGCATGGGAGAAGGGAGACAGCGGATGGTTTAAAATATGAAAATAATAATAATTTATAATTTATGAAGGGTTCATGAACGAGAAAAGGTGGGGGAGGGAGGCAAACAATGAGCTGATACCAAGGGCTCAAGTAGAAAGAAATGTTTTGAAAAGGATTATGGAAACATATATACAAAATAGGTTTGATATAATGGATGTATGGATTGTTATAAGAGCTATAAGAGACCCCAATAAAATGATTTATTAAAATGTATATATATATATATATCCTTTTAATATCACTTCTTCAGGGTCAGCACATATCTAATGATATCAGATATAAAAATGGGCAAGAGTTTTAAAAAATAGGATATGGAAATGGAATGTGAGGCTAATTGCTTCCATAAACAATTGCTTCCTATGCCAGAAAACCAGACGAACTGGTTGATGCTTGGTTACCATTAATGACTATTTTCACCAAAGGTTCTATGGAAGAATCCTGTTCAAAGAGAAGTAAATGCACATAAGAATTTCAAAGTCTTATGCAATCTCAACATTCTGGGGTAATTGATGCAAGATAAAATCCTAAAACTATTATTCCAATATAATATTTAGACTTTAATTTTTTAACCAAAAACATGCCTAAAGTCTTCTTTAGGTCGAACAATAAGTTATCTTAATTAGTAAAGAATATCTGCCTTGAAGGTTTGGAACCTTGTTGACATAGTGGTTATTTGTTGGGTTGGCATCTGTAATACCCAAAACCACCAGCAGCTACTTGGTAGAAAGACTAGATTTTATACTGTCTTAAAGAGTTATCATCTCGGAATACATAGGGGCAGTTCTCCCCTGCCTTATAGGGCCCTCTATGAATCGAAATTAACTTGATGTCAATGAGTTTTTTATGTGTCTTGAAATGAGTCCAGGTGGTGCATCGGGCTGCTAACCACAATGTCAGCAGTTAGAGTTAATCAGCAGCTGCATAGAGGATAAACTGTCCTGCTTCTGTAAAATTTAGTCATGAAAACCCAGAGGAGCAGTTGTACTTGATTCTATAGCCTCACTACAATTTGAAGACTTAACAGTGGTGGGTAGTGGTAGTCTGCCTTGAGCATGGTGCTTTTAAAAAACTCTATCTACAGAAAGTACCTAGTTATGAACAAGGTCCGTTCCAAAGTGTCTTTAAGTTGAACTTGTGAGTGAATAAGGCAGCAAACAAATGGATATACCTAGAAAGAGAAATAGATATAAATCTGAAGACCTAACAATACCCCCCAAAAAACTCTTGCCTACTTTCATAGCACCTTGTATATAATACTGCTATCGGCTAAGTGGTGGGATGCTAACCATAAGGTTGGTGTTTCAAACCATCGTCTGCCCCATGGGAAAGAAATAAGACTCTCTGTTACATAGAGACATATAAAACCTCAAAAATTCTATCTAGGCTTGCTATGAATTAGAATTGACGTCAGGCAGTGAGTTACTTGTAACTGGAAACAACAACAATAACAAAAGTAGAACAAATTCAAATGTCTACCATCAACATAATTGAGATATAAATAAAGTTGAATAGACTAAATTAATAAAGTGACTATTACTACAGATGTCAACATTGGTTAATCGTATAAGGATTCCTACCCCTGACAAAAAAAGAAAGCGCAATAACAAACACACTGCCAAGAATAGATTCTGACTCATAGTAACTCTATAGGACAAATTGGAACTGCCTTATGCAATTCCTGAGGGTGTAAATCTTTATGAATGCAGACTTCCTCATCTTTTTCCCACAGAGCAGGGGGATTTGAACTGCCAACACTTTGGCCAGCGGTCCAATGTTTAACCTACTTCACTACCAGGGCACCTATAAAGAAGGCACTAAACTAGAAAGGAAAGCATATTCTGGAGTAAAATTATGCAAGATGCAAATATGAATGGCATATTTAATTAATTTTTTTCTAATAGCCACATTACAAAAGAAACTAACTTTAATATATTTTCTTGAACCTAGTATATGAGGCTTTCTTATTCCATAAATATTTCTAGCCTTTGAAACCCTCTACTCTGTCCTATAGGGTCACTATGTATAAGAATCCACATGATGTTAGGGAAGTTAGTTGTTTTTTTTGTTTTATATAGGTGCATGTTTTCATTTCAACATACAATCGACATAAAAATTTTAGTTACACATTTCACATATGTGGAATAAATTTTTGAAATCCAGTGTGCACTTCCTGCTTGAAGGACATCAGGTGAGGTGAATCATGTTTTAAGTGACCAGTTGCAACTGGTGGCTAGAGGTCATTGTATCAAACAGCACAGTATCAGCAGATATAAATAGTGTAATTCTATTTACCTCTCATATTTCAAACAGGTAAAACCATATGTATTGTGTGGAGATGTAGTCTATGTGTTAGAACTACAGAGAAAAGTGAGCGAATGATCAACGCAAAGTCCAAATGACCTAGAACTCTGGTAGTGGAGGAGAAGGAGAATAGGAAAACAAAAAAAGACAGGGTTTAAGGTGCTTCATGTTAGTAAAGTTCTGTTTGGTAGATTGGATAGTGCATACATGAATGATTGATTTTCATTAAATGGTTTGTTGCTGTAAGTGGTTTTGAGTCAATTCCAACTCACAGGTACCCCGTGTAACAGAATAGAACTGCCCCATAGACTTTTTGTTTGGGGTGGGTTAGAACTGCAAATCTTTCTTTTACCAACCAAGCACTTAACCATCGGTGCCCCAGGTCTCCTTACACTTAAATATATATTATAATTATGATTTTAAATCTATTTTATCTTTCATGAAATATTTAAAAGTGAGGGGGATTTTCTGGCAAGATGGCACCCGGGTATGCAGCCCACAATGGGAGCTCCTTGGCAATCAGTATACCTGGTGTCTAGGAAGACAAGTGTGGGGATTTGGATAAGAGAAAAATCTCCCACGAAAACCCAGAGTACATCATTGGTCCAAAAGGCAACCATCCCCCACCTTTATCTTCACTCCTGCACACTGGGGATCAATGACCTGGTCCCTGGGACTCCCCAGTTACAGTACTTTGGACCCACCATGGCCACTGACCGCTGATTGACCCCCCTCAGCCTAATCACTGCACCCAGAGCTAGCAAGCAGCCATCTTGAATCCCTCACAACAGTAGATGGGCCCCACATGATGACAGTCTGACCGCGGCACTCTCCACCATGAGCTGTTCCTTCCTACTGAGGCTCCTTTCTCCCCACGTGGTGGCAGGTCCCAAAGCTGGGCTCCAGTCCCTCACCACCCACCCATGGCTCCAGCAGCCATGGCTAAATATTGTCTGCAGTCCGTCTGCATTTAGCTTAATCTCGTTCAGCTGCAGCAGCTCTCCTCACCATTGCCTGACACACAGCCAACTCCTGCATTAGTGGTGGCTCCTCTCCTCCCAATACCCGCAGCAGCAGCCTATGCTTGTATGGCATCCCCTACCCATGGAAGCAGCAGATGCCCCCACCAGTGCCTGGCAACCCCACCCTGTGGCAGTGGGGCCGTCCTTAGTGTCACTTGGCAACCCCGCCCTCAGTAACATGACCCCTCTCCCACCAGTATCTGCCAAGCACCTCTACAACAGGGAGAGAGGTTTTCCCTGGGGCATCTGTACCAGCAGCAGTGGGGCTGTTTCTGTCTTCGGTTGGCACCCCTCTCGTGGTGTGAGGCCTTGCCACTGTTGTCTTCTATTTGGTATGTTAAAAAAAAAAAAAAAAGAATTCAAATAGTGGCCTTACAACCTAGGTTTGGTTGCAGGCTTTCCCCAACTCGGACCAGGTGCATACCTCACAATCACCAGCCTCACCCCAGTCTCTGAGGCCCCTCACTGCCATCCGCCACTGAGTCTCCGTGGCACACTGCCTACAAAGCAGTCCACCATAGTAGGCCACAGGCAGCCCTCAAAAACACTCTCACCAGTCACACAGAGAAAGAGCTCAGGACCCCAAGGTCTCCAAGTAATATGGCGCCAAGTACTTCCATAATGACACACCACCGCAAATACAGCAACACCGTCATTAAGAAAATAAGAAAGACAAAACACAATAGCAGAGCTAATGGCACCCACAGAAGAATCAGACGTGGGTCTGCCATAAAAAAAATCTTCAGAAGGCTGTTTAGAGTAATGTAGGAGATGAGGGAAGCAATGAAGAATAAGGATGCAATGTTAGAAGAGATGAAGTCCACAATAGAGGGCATGAAGTCCACACACAAACGGAAATACAGGCACTAATGGATGAAGTAACAGAAGCTAAAGACAAGATCACAGTTATTAAAAACAGATTGGAGGTGGTAGAGAATCATGCCCGTGATCTCGAGAAGAATCAACAAATAGGAAAGAGTCAAACAAGATAATCAAAGCGACGGAAGAAACCTGAGATCAATGAAGAGGAAAAATATGCAAATAACTGGGCTACCAGAAAAAGACACAACGAAGTAGCCAACAGCTAAATTAGTGAGCGAATTTCTGGAAGCAAACTTCCCCACTTAAATGAATTAGAATCAGACAGTCATACAGGAAGTAGAGAGGACACCAATTAGATAGATTAAACCCCAGGAAGAACTCACCAAGGCATATAATAGTTAAATTAACTCACTCTGTGAAAAATTTGAGCAGCAAGAGAAAAAAGGCAGTCACATACAATGAAGCTCAATTAAGAGTATACTCAGACCTATACACAGAAACCATGAAGAGCAGGTAAAAGTGGAGTAACACCTTCTAAAAGGTGTAATAAAAAATGGCCTACCCAAGAATTCTCTACCCTGAAAAATTATCTATTAAGAATGAATACAAGGTAAAAGTTTTCCCGGACACGGAAAATCCCAGAGAATATGCCATAAGACACTCAACCTTGTGTCTTGCTGATTCACTATGACCAGAAGACTAACATACACCAAGCACAAGCAGGGGACTGCCATATAACCCAACTCTACCCAGAAGTCAGTGTGCCAATAATAATTACCAAGATAACATGGCTGCAGAGGGAAAAGAAGGCAAGCATGAAGCACCCCCCACCCCACAAACACAGAACACTGATATGAAAGGAGATAGGAAAACACCCAACACAAAAGGCACAAGATGGCAGCAATGAATCCACAGATCGTGATAATAACTGTGAATGTCAATGGTCAAAATTCATACATTAAAAGACAAAGCCTGGCAGACTGAGTCAGAATACATAACCTATCAATATGTTGCCTGTAAGAGACACATCTTAAGCTCCCAGACAAAAATAGACTAAGAATAAAACGCTGATGGAAAATATACCAAGCAAATGGCAACTTAAATAAAGCAGGGTCTGCATTTCTAATTTCTGACAAAATTGACCTCAAGGTACAAACCATAACAAGAGACAAGGAGGGGCATTATATAATGCTCAAAGGATCAGTAAACCAAGAACCTCTGAGCATAATAAATTTATACGCGTCTAATGAGAAACCCACAAAATTTGTCAGAAAACTAATCAAAAGATGAAAAAATAAATCAGATTCAACAATCATAGGTGACTTTAATACACTGCTATCAGAGAAAGAGATCACTGGAAAAGAAGCTCAGCAAGGAGGCTACAGAGCTAAACACTACAATTAGGCAACTGGATCTGATAAACATATGCATCCAAATGCAAAAAAAAAAAAATCATATTCTTTTCAAGTGCTCACGGCTCATTTTTGAAAATAGACCACATGCTGGGGCCCAAGTTGAGCCTCAGTAAATCCAAACACATAGCGATTACTTAGACATCCTTCTCTGTTTATCAGGCCTAAAGCCTGAGGTAGTTTATTGTGCCAACCTGGCTGATAAACACATGTGGGGTTAATTGAAGGGCAGAACGATAAATGACATGGTGAGTCTCACCTTTCTAGTTCTCAGGTCTCTTGCTTTCTGATGGTAGGACCAGGGTGCAATTGCCTTAGCCAGTTCCTGCTTCAGCTGGCAAAGCTCACTTCCTGCAAGACATCCCTGAGGAGAAGCCACATGGACCTACCTTGATGCAGCCCTGTGTGCTGGAGAACCCGTGTGGAGACCCCTGCCAGTGCTGAGATGCTTACATACTCACTGATTCGGCTTGCCTCCTGCAGTCGGCATCATTGCGTGTGTTTTGTGAGATGAAGGAAGACTTTGTGGATTGGTGTCAGACATGGGTTAATGTTGGACTTGTGGACTTGGGCAGCACTGGGTTGGGATGCTTTCTTAGTGCACTTGACCTTTATGTAAAACTTTCTATACATATGAGTTTCTTTAGATTTGTTTCTCTAATGTACCCAGATTAACAGAAAGCCAGAGATCAATAAAAGAACGAACAGAAAAGCAAGGACAAATATTTGGAGAATGAATAATGATCTTCTGCGAAACAAATGGGAATGGAACCAGATTAGAGAGGAGTTTAGGCAGTTTCTATAAACTAATGAGAATGAGAATACAACATAGCAAAACCCGTGGGATACTGCAAAAATAGTTATCAGAGATAGTCTGATAGCAATAAGTACATATATGAAAAAGGAAGACAGACTCATGACTTATATGCTATCACAAAACCTCTAGAAACTAGAATGGAGTCAACAGAACAACCTTTACAGTAGAAAAAGAAAAGAAATAATAAAAATCAGGCCATGATTAAACCAGTGGGAACAAAGAGAACAATGCAAAAAAAATGTACATCAAAAAGCTGTTTCTTTGAAAGGATCAACAGAATGGACAGACCACTGGCAAGACTAATCAAGATAAGGAAGGAGCAAACATCAATCACCAGGATGAGGGATGAAATAGGGGAAATTACAATACAGTGAACCCTCGCCACTTCGCGCTTTGACTTCCGCGGCTTTACTCTCGCGGTTTTTGCATAACAGCACCCACTGCCTACACCCGCTCCTTCAGAGGAAAAAGACGGCGACCTACCTGTAGAGTACATCCCTTAAGTCATTTCATAGGCTATTGATTACAGTATTTGTAAGAACTATGTATAATAATACTGTATGTGAAATATGTAATACTGTAAACTAGATGCCATAAATAATATAATAAATAATAAATGATAATTGTAACGTCCAAAATGTTTTACTGTATTTTCACTTTTTCGTTTCATAAATTGGGTAATACGAGTGTAATGGTGACTAAAGGGTGTTTTTTCGTGTCCTCTATGCTCTAACTACGAAAATATTTGATTTACAAATAAGGAATCCTACTTCGCGGAATTTCATTTATCACAGTAGTGTCTAGAACCGATTAACCACAATAAATGAGGGTTCACTGTAGACCCCAATGAGATTAAAAGGATAACCACAAAGTACTATGAAAGTCCGACTAATAACGAATTCAATTATGTGAAAGACATGGACAAATACTCAGAGAAACAATCCCTCCATAGATTACCCCAGATAGAGGTCAAGATCCTGAATAGGTCCATAGCAAAGAAAGAAATAGATATGGCTATCAAGAAACTACCAAGAAAAACAGCTCCCAGACCAGATGGCTTCACAGGAGAATTCTACCAAGCATTCTAGAAAGAGTTGACACTGATCGTCCACAAATTATTCCAGAGTGTAGAAAAGGATGGAAAACTCCCAAACTCATTTTATTAAGTCAGTATTACTTTGATACCCAAACAAGGCAAGGATCCCACAGGAGTAGAATACTAAAGACCAACATCTCTAGTGAACATGCATGCAAAAATCCTTAACAAACTATTGGCTAATAGAACACAAATGTATACAAAATGTGTCATCCACCATGATCAGGTGGGATTCATCCCAGGGATGCAGGGATGGTTTAATATATGAAAATCCATTAGTATTATAGACCACATTGATAAGAAAAAGTATAAGAATCACATGATAATATTGATGGATGCAGAGAAAGCATTTGACAATATCCAACACCCATTCCTAATTAAGACACTCAAGAAGGTAGGAATGCAAGGAAAATTCCTTAAGTTAAGACAAGCTATCTGTGAAAGGCCAACAGCTAATATCATAGTCAATGGAGAAAAGACAAAAACAATCTAACTGAAAAAGGGGATGCACCTTGTCCTCCCTTCTATTCAACATAGTACTGGAGTTCCTAGATAGCAATACAAGACAGCAGAAGGACATTAAAGGTATCCAACTGGGACAAGTGGAGGCGAAATATTGCTATTTGCAGGTGATATGATCCTGTATACTGTAAACCACAAAAGCTCCACAACAGGAGTACTGGGAGTGATAGAGCAATAAGCAAGAGTCAAAGGAGACAAGTTCAACAAGTAGAAGTCTATTGGTTTGTTATATACATGGGACAAGACCATAGAAGATGAGCTGAAGAAGGCAGTAGCTTCACAATAGACAAGAGCAAATATAAATACCTAGGGATTATATTTATCCACAAAAACAAAAGACTTATACAAGGAAAACTACTCGAAAGCAACCTTCACAAATAGAAGAATATCCCATGCTCACGGATTGGAAGATTCAATATAGTAAAGATGTCAATCTTACTCAAGGTATTATATAAGTTTAACGCTATCCTGATTCAAATACCAGCAAACTTCTTCAAATAATTGGAAAAACTGACCACCAATTTCATATGGTATGGGAAGAAGACTAGAATTATCAGAGAACTCCTCAAGAATAAGAACAAAGTCTGAGGACTTGTGAGTTAGATTATTGTGCCAACCTGGCTGATAAACACATAATTGAAGGGCAGAGAGATAAATGGCTCGGTGAGCCTTGCCTTTCGAGTTCTTGGGTCTCTTGCTTTCTGATGGTCGGACCAGGGTGCAGCTGCTTTAGCCAGTTCCCTGGTTTAGCTGGCAAGGCTCACTTCTTTCAAGACAGCCCTGAGGAAAGTCACATGGACCTACCCTGATGCAGCCCTGGGTGCTGGAGCACCCATATGGAGACCCCTGCCAACACTGAGATGCTTACACGTTCACTGATTCAGCTTTCCTCCTGCAGTCAGCAGCATAGTGTGTGTTTTTGAAATTGAGGAGGACTTTGTGGACTGGTGTTGGACATATTGGTTAATGGGTTAATGTTGGACTTCTGGGCTTGGGCAGCACTGAGTTGGGATGTTTTCTTGATGTGCACTTAATCATTATCTAAAACTCTCTCTTATACATTAGTTTCTATGGATTTGTTTTTCTAAAGTACCCAAACTAAGACAGCTTGCTTTACCTGACTTTAGCATCCACTACACAGCCACAGTGCTCAAAACAACATGGTACTGGTATAATGACAGATACTCATACGAATGGGAAAGAACAGAAACCCCAGAAATAAAACCATTAACTTATAGTCAACTGATCTTTGGACAAGGGCCCCAAAAGCATCAAGTGGGAGGCAGATACCCACTTTCATATGTGGTGCTGCAAACAATGGATATCCACATGTACAAAAATGAAACAAGATTTTTACTTCACCCCATGCACAAGAACAAACTCAAGGTGGATCACAGACCTAGAAGTAAAACCCCAAACTATCAGATTCATGAACAAAAGAATTAGGAGAAACCTAAAAACCTTGTCACAAAGAACACATAGGTTAACTTCAATAGGGAATGATATACACAGAGGTGAACCTGAAATCGACAAGTGGGATTTACTAAGGATAAAACAACTATGTGTGTTGAAAGACTTCACCAGGAGGGTAACAAAAGAGAACCCACAGACTGGGAGAGACTTTTTTAGCAATGACACACAGACAAAGGGCTTATTACTAAAATCTACGATATGAGAAAATGCTCCTGATCATCAGCCATCAGAGAAATGCAAATCAAAACAAACATGAAACACCATATAACCCTTGAGGTTAGCCCAAAGCAGAAAAATGGAGCACAACAAATGTTGGAGGGGATGTGGTGAGATAGGAACTCTCCTCTATTGCTGGTTGTCTTGTAGATATGTACAGCCTCTGTAGAAAGTAATGTGATGATGTTTAAATCAAATGCAAATTAATCTACTTTATGACCCAGATATCCCTTTACTGGGCATATACCCAGAAGAGGTAAGAAATAAACGACCATTCATTTGCATGCCAATGTTTATTGCGCCGCAATCCACAATTGCAAAGAATTGGAAACCCAAATTTCATTGATAAAGACGATTGAATTAGTAAACTCTGGCACATACACACAATGTAGTACTATTTATCACTGAAAAACACTGATGATCACATGAAACATGTCATTTCATGGAAAGAATTGGAGGAAATATTGCTAAGCGAAGTCAGCCAATCACAAAAGGACAAGTACAACATCAATCCCTTGAGGTAAGTCTAATCATCACAGGAATTATAGAAGAAAAGGCACTTATCTCACAATATATAGGTTGAGGTATGGGCAGGCAGGTGAAGGTCAGACCAAACTCAAGGAGGTACATGTTAGTCCAACACAAAGAAGGGGAAAGGAGGTGGGGGAGAAAAACAGTGGGGGAGATAATGTCATGCCTGGAGCAAGACACTAACCCACCTAGGGGGAGAGTATTGGTTATGTCTCCAACTAATTGGGAGTGTGCATACAAACCACACCATGACACACCAAACCATGAGGGCAATATCATCACATGGAGAAAGCCATGAAAAGATTAGGCTACAGGGATGGCCCGAATGAGAGCCAAACTTACCCCCTCTCTAAAAGTATGTGAGACACACAACAACACTAAACCTACAGGTTGGGCAGAGGACCTGGCATACTACACCCACACAGAAGCAGTCCAAGAAGGACAAAGAAAAAGGGACTGTGTAGACCCCATATTGGCATACCAAACCTGGAAGTCCTAAGGCACAGAGAAGACTGTGACTCTAACAACAGCTCAAGACATTTTGTCCCCTTACTGGAGCATACTGTGATAGAGGGCAATACTGGGGACACATGGTGGGGAGTTAGTCTAGGCTGAACCCCCCTGAGCCAGGTGAACCAAGAGGGAACATACCAGATCAGCAATGGGAGCAAAGCCAAGCCCCAACCCCCTAAAAAGTCCCCCAAATAGGCACCAGGCTAGGAGGAGGAGCTCTCGGAATTCCCCCGGTATCAGTGTGGAGATAGTCATAAAGGTCAGTGGACAGGCTTAGAATTATGTATGTTTTTTCTCTCTCTTTCTTTTCCTTTTATGTTTTCAATCTTTTGTTTTCTTTTTGTTTGGCCTATGTCATTATTGGTTTGTCTACTTATATAAGACAGGCATTGGAACAGCTGGAGGAGAAAGCAACTGGACCAACAGCCCCAGAGGGACTTGGGGGTTGAAGGAGGCAGGGAAAGGGAGCTGTGAGCAAACAAGGCCATAGAGAGAGGAACAACTAGGGAACTAAAATCTACAACAAGGAGGACATAGATATCCTGGGGGTGTTGGCGCAACAATAATCTAGCTGAAAGGAATTACTAAGAGGCAGAAGTAGGGTGAGCATGATCATGGGGCAGGAGGAGGGTAAAAGGAAACAGAGGAATGATCTAGGAAGCAAAGCTATGGATAGAGGTATAAGCATAAATGTGTACATATGTAAATACATTAACTCATAAAAGTAGGGATATTAGCCTATGTACGTATATTTTTATGGAAATACACTGATGTTGTGGACAGACTTTGGGCTGCTGCTTATACCTTCCCTCAATGCAAGAACACTTTGTTCTAAGAGACTGGCATTCTGTGATGCTCAGCCTCCAGCACAATTGCTGAAGCCAAAATGGGTGTATAAGCAAATGTGGTGAAGCAAGCGGATGGTACCTGGCTATTAAAAGAAATAGCATCTGGCATCTTAAAGGTTTGAAGTTAAACAAGCAGCCATCTAGCAGAGAAGTAACAAGTCCACATGGAAGAAGCACACAAGCCAGTGCCATCATGAGGTGTTGATGAGACTGGGTAACAGGCATCAGAAGACCCATAAGAAAGAAAGAAACAAACAAAACCATATTGCTGAGAATGAGGAGGGTTGGAGCTGAGACCCAAAGCCCATCTGTAGACAATGGGACACACACACACACACACACACACACACACACACACACACCACCAGAGGGGTCACGGGAAGGGATGAGTTAAGCCGAGCACAATAAAGCACTGGTGAAACACACAATATTACTCTGGTTCCTTGAGGCTTACTCACTCTGCACTATCGTGACCCCCCGGGGCTGCCTCTCACAACGGACTAGACCAGAGCATGTACACAGGTACAGAAAAGAGATAAGAGCTTATGACACACTGAATTCAAGAACAGGAATGGGAATAGCAATGCCAGAACTGTAGGGGGAAGGTGGGGAGGAGAGAGGAGGAAGGCAGAATTGATTGCAATGATTGACACATAACCACACCCACAACAGGGGACCGAACAACAGAAACTGTGGGGGAAGGGAGATAGCAGTAAGATATTAAAATAATAATAATTTATAATTTATCAAGGGGTCACGCGGGGGAGGGGGGGGGAGCGGCAGAAAGGAGCTGATACCAAGGGCTCAATAGAAAGTAAATGTCTAGAAAATAATGATGGCAGCATATGTACAAATATGCTTGATACAATTGATGTATGGGTTGTTATAAACATCATAAGAACCCCAATAAAGTGACCTTTAATAGAAAAATATATGTAAATATATCTATATAGCTTTAAAAGCAAATCCCTGCACCAGATACTTATATCAGGGAGAAGTTGTAATAAGTCTGCTTGTGAAAACGCTTTTCCAACAGTCAAACAGTCTGTAAATAGAGTCGAGTAAGTATCTATTACTGTTATTCATAATTTTGCCATTACAAGACCCATATGTGCAAAATGAAAAGAGTCGTTGACACAAGTAGGGACTTTAAATAGAGAGAAATGAGCAACATACCATGTAAACTGTTAGTTGATCCCAACAAAACAGCGAGAGGAGATGGGGGAAATCAACAAGAAAGGGGGAAAAATCCGCATAGATGGCAGCAGAGACATGTGGAAGTCTTGAAGGGTGACCAGCTGCTGCATCTATGAGATTTGTCAAAAAAAGACTTGTGGGGAGAAAGTCAATTGTTAGGAAGCTGTCACGAGGGTTGGGAGAGGATTCAGGGATGTGACATCCTCAGGGGTAGGATGGAGAGAAGTCAACTAGACTGGGAAAGAACCCAGGACAGATGTGGTGCTTGATGTGGGCCCCAGTCGGCTGTGCATACTGTCTCCACACAGAGTAGGAATTGACAGCAGGAGCAAGTACTTGGCAAAGTCCAGGCGGTTCTGTTGCTGACTCTGTCATTCCCCCATATTGACATCTCAGTAGCAGGCTTGATGAGGAAGAGAATCTTTTGCTGCGATTTTTTTTCTCTCTCTCTTTTAAACTAGGATGCAGAAAGCAGTAGAAATGTACAGGGCCCCTGACAGGAACAGACAATATGTATAATCGCCTGCTCAGCTCTTTTTCTGTGACTGTCTTTTGATCTTTGTGTGGAAGAAATTGGGCGAATCATAGTCAGGGACAAGGTCCTCTCCCAAGTCCCTGGGTGAGACCAACAGTTAACGTGCTCAGCTACTAACCAAGAGGTTGGAGGTTTGAAAGCACCCAGAGGCACTTTGGAAGCAAAGCCTGGTGATTTGATTCTAGGAAAACATTCATGTGAAATCCTATGGAGCATATTTCCATGCTGACACACATAGGGTTGCCATGAGTCAGAACAAAATTACAACCTGTTTAAATCTGCCAGAGAGCTATTCAAATGGTTCAAATGGGATAGAAAGAGTGCCCCAGTTTTCTAAATGATGGCAGACCTGCAGACCACAGTGAGCACAAAGTCATTGGCAGCTCATCTCTGCTGTACTTTCTAAGTAATGATGCCCTTTCTTGAGATATAGAAGTGATTGGATCAGGCCAATCAGTCAGTAAAAGAGATTTGACAAACATGCACTATCACGTATCACATTTGATAAGGCTAATGGCAGCTGTTTTAGATGCACAGCTTCTCCTAGCCATCAGAACACACATGACCGGTCAAGTTTACGCTCCCATTTTGTTGATTAAGGAACTGAGGTGCAGAGTCAGGGATGCTGATTTAGAAGTGAGAACGCTGTTGGGTCCATCAGGTCCTGGAGTTCACGTGTATCCCACTGTGCCACGCTCTCTCTGAGCACTTACTGAATATGAACTTGGTGCATGCTCTCGCATACATGTTATTGAATCCTCTCCTTCACTCTAAAGAAGCACTGTGATATTATCCTTATTTTATTAGGGAGATAGTGAAGATAATAGATTGTTTTTAAAATCTAGATCCTCATAGACATAAAAGATATTTCTTTAAAGGTAAAGAGCTTATTGAAGTTTTATAAAGTGGTAGGATATATTTTTGTTTGCTTTTTTTGGTTGTTGTTTTCTAACAAATTGACACCCTCATTTTGCCCTTAGAACAATTCTTTGGAGATTGGTACCATTCCACTTCACAAGCGAGGAAAGAGGCGTCTGCAATATTAAGTAAGATGACCAAGTGGAACCCCAGTATACAGGTACCAAACACCTAAACCACACCTCATGTGGGCCGAAATTCAAGAGGCCTTAAAAAGTTCATAGAAAAAAGAACTAAAAGATAATAGATTTTTTTCCTTGAACTTTTTGAAGCCCCACCATGCCTCCAAATAAGAGCTAACAGCCTCCATGGGTTTAACTTCCTTATTTGGTAGCTCATTCATTTTAAGATTCCTGTGACCATTAGAAAGTATTTGCTTAGATTGAACAGAAATATGTATTTCCATTTTTATTTGATTTTTCATTCATTAGTCTTAGTTCTTTTACTTGCTATGTCACTTAAAATAAGACCACTAATTTGTATGTGATAGCCTTTCAGAGATAAAAGAAAATGTTTTCCATGTCCTTTTACATAATCACTTCTTCCTGATAAGTGTTGCCACTTCTTTTAAAGGATGCTGACTGAAGGTCCTTTTGTTTCTATGGTTACAATGGTTACAATCTAGAAGTGTCCATAGCCCTCTGAATGTAAGGTGTCCATTGCTGAACACAACCATTGTTTTGAGCTAAATATAAGCATATTAGTACACATTTAGTATAACTGGGAAGTAGCTTCTTTCTGACTGCACCACTGTTGCCCTTTTATTGGCTGGCAACAGTTATTCAACCAATGACAGACACTCGTGTGAAATTAGACTATGGGTGGAATTTTTTGTTTCCTCCACTTCAAACACCAGCCGTGGATGGACCAGAGCATCCATCTCCTTGTTTCCGCTGAGCTTTATCTGCTGTTGACTCACTGCTGTTCCTTACTCAAAAGCGTTTGGAGACAGTGAAGTAACCTCACAGTCAAAAGTTGACAGGGGCGCCTCTTTCCTTCAAGGTGTGGTCAACTCTAAAATTCCAGATCAAGGTAAAGCAAGAATCGGGCTGAGACCACAGTCTTCCTTCATTCCTACCAACCTCCTTCTTCTTTCTTCATTCCCTTTCTCCTAGGAGCGTGCATCCAAATATCACGAACACCAGGTCCCTGTGTTGGGTACTGTTTCGAAGGAAATCTACTGGAGTTAAAGGGTCTCACTTAACTTTCTCCCCGCGTGGTGCCACTCCTCAGGCAGCAGCTGTGTCTCTTCAGGACTGCTGCTCTCAGGCAACCTATTAACTTGATTTTCTCCCCTAATTCCTTCAGTTCTAGAGTCGATAGTGGACTTTCGCTCTCTTTATACTTTGGGTCTTTCTCCACTTCTCATTTGTTTCATTAACCCTTCCGGTATCTCTGCAAGTAGTCATTTTTATCTAATTCTATTCATTGTGACCATCTGGGATAAATTGATTTTCAAGAAGAATTTTGACTGCCATCGCTGGCACATGTGCATTACTTTTAAGGAATCATTTACTACAGGTTGGGGGGAAGTCATAATTGTACTCCTCTAATGAAGAGTTGAGGAGTCTTGGTAACACAGCATTGGGCTACTCAATGACAAGCATTACTCAGAACCCACCAGCTGCTTTGTGGAAGAAAATAAGATAGTCTGCTTCTGTAAAGATGTATAAGTATAGCTTCAGAAACCACTGTATGTAGGTTCACAGTGAGTTGGCATCAAGTTAACAATAATAGGTTTGGCTTTGGGTTTGGTTTCTAAAGAAGAGTCAACTCTATTTCTTTACTCATTTAATCTAAGCAAGTCTTTTAACTTGCTGTGGCCAATAAGAGGTTAACAAACTAGACACAAGCACAGTCTTAAAAAGTGCTCGCACACTGGTGCTTACTGTCTCTTGTTGCTCTTGGGAACACTGTGACTAGTACCATGTGACCCATTCTGGACAATCCAATGGTATGAAAGAAACATGCTCCATAGTCATCCATTATTTTATCCTTTAGCTTACTATCCTTTAGGTAGCAGGGGCACGAATCATGCCAAGATCAAACAAGTTTGGCATATGCCTGAAGAATCTACCATTTGATTCACAGACTCATGATCTAAATAAATAATTTTTGGCTTAAGTCACTAAGGGCCCCAATGACTCTGTTGGGTAAGTATCATACTGATAACTGCAAGGTTGGCAGTTCAAACCCACCAGACACTCCTTGGGAGAAAGATGAGGCTATCTACTCCCTTAAATATTTAGAGCATTGGAAATCTTATATAGGGTCACTATGAGTTGTAATTGACCCAATGGAATTGGAATTGGCTGTGTTTTGCCTTAAAAGTCTCTACTTCTGGGAGTGGGAGGAGGCCTGATTTCACAATGTTTGAACAATCAGATCCTAATCAAAAGATTGGGAGTTCAAACCCAGCAGCTCATTGGATGAAAAATCTAGTTATCCATAAATATTCCCTCACTACCATCAAGTCATTGGTGACTCATAGCAACCCCCTGAGAATTTCTGAGACTGTCACTGTTTATGAGAGTAGAAAGCTCAGGATTTCTCCTGTGGAGGTGCTGGTGGTTTCAAACTGCTGATCATGCCCATTGCAGCCCAACTCATAGTCACTACACTACCAGGCTTCCTTAAAATTACAGTTTAGAAGACCCATTAGGGGCAGTTCCATTCTGCCACAGGGGCACTATGAGTTGAAAATTGTCTCAATGTCATCGAGCAACAACAAAAGTGTTAGGCAGCAATAACTAATGAATATTGCTTGTATTTTGACTGAGTAAATAGGTTTGCAATGGTGTCATCGACATCTGAAAATGGAACAATGAATTAAGAAGACTGCAGAAGAATTGATACATTTGAAGTAGAGTGTACTTGAGGAATGTTCAAAGCAACGTAGATTGCCGGAAGAACTAACAGATTTGTCTTGACAGTCAGAGTGCTCCTTAGAATCAAGAATGGTAAGACTTCATCTCATGTCCTTTGCATGTGCAGGAGAGAGCAGTCCTGGAGAAAGGACACCAAGCGTGGCAAAGTAGAGAGTCAGTGGGAAAAAAAAGGCAATATCGTCAATAACATGGAATGTTGCTGTGACTGGAATAATGGGTTCGACCATAACAACCATGAGCACCATTTGATTCTGTTGTACCCAGGGTTGCATGGAGTGAGAACCTACTCAGTGGCACACAAACACAACAGCAACAACCCTTCCTCCAAAGAGCGCTCCACTCACCGACTAACCCGCATCCAAAGGATAGCTTTTACATCATCAAGTTCCTTTAGAATGTTCTTTGAAATTGGGAAACACAAGTAAATCTGATGGAGCAAAGCCATGGTTGTAGAGTAGATGAAGTCAGGTTTCCCAGTGAAATTCTTATAGGCTAGCACTTGGTACCCTCAAAGACTGAGTAGCTACGTTGCTGTGATGGGGTAAAACTGTCCTCGGTACAATTTTTGTGTCCACTAAGTTATCACTGACATTTTAAATTTTCTTAAAACTCCTTCATAATTTGCCCGGGTGATAATTCTGTTTCCTTTGAGAAACTCTAGACTACTCACCTTCTGAAATCTAAAAAAACCCAAAAAAACAGTGCCATAACCTTCTGACGTTAATTTAACTGGTTTGGCAGATCCTCTCAGAAGCTCCAGTTTTAATTGGATTTGTTTCCCCTGAAAGTACCTAAGGAGCCCGAGATGAGCGTATTGCTGAGAGAACTTGTCTACAGCCACCTGCAGATGGCGGAGATGTATTTAAGCACACTTCGCTTGGGGGAGGGAGGGGAACCGGATATATGCACTGGAACCCTGACAACAGGCATTTTACATATCCTCATACAAAAAAACAGCACTTGCAACTAAGATCTTCAGCAATTTTTTTCCTTAGGTAGATATTCCATATTTTCCAATATTGTTATTGCTGTTTTGAAATATGCAAATGTTATCTTTTATAATAATAGCAGTTATATTTCAAATGGCCTCCAATGAGTAAACATATTGTGACCATGACCACTGCCTCACCCTCTCCATACCCCACTCCATAAAGGGTTTTTTGAGTTTTACTTGAGGAGAGCTTTCCACACTGAAAAGGGAAAAGAGCAATGAAACATTTGCCCTGTGGGTTGTGCTGTGGCAAACTGCAATGGCAGGGAACTCCCCTCCCATATTCCAGTGCCCTGGCTGCATTTCAGTTCCTTTTACACCTGTGGTAGGGGAATGAGGAGGCAGAAAGAATTCAGAGAAGAAAACATTCAGTTGCTTAATGTACCTTTTTCATATGTATTTTGGCAAAGGAGTTTTCCAGAATTGAAAAGCCACTGGCAATCAAAGAAATGTATCTACTTTTATTGAATTAATCAGTATTTTTCTATTCTGCTAGGATAGCTTCAAGAACCAATTTAAACTTTAAATATGTTGAGATGAATTTTTAATGGTAGCCAATACAGGGGAGCTGGGGCTAACATTTATTGAGTTCCTAGGAAATTTTTGAAATTGTCAAGAACTTTGTCTTTCTCGGAACAACAATCAGTGCTTATGGAAGCACCGAACAAGAAATCACAAAAGATTGCATTGAGTTAATATGTAGCACAAGAGCTCTTTAAAGTGTTGAAAAGCAAGGAGATTTCTTTGAGGACTAAGTTAATCCTGACCCAAGCCAGCGTATTTTCAATTGCCTCTTATGCATGTGAATGTTGGACCCGGAATAAAAAAGACTGAAGAAGAATTGATGCATTTGAACTATGTTGTTAGAGAAGACTATGGAATGTACAGCGGACTGCTAAATAGACAAACTGATATGTCTTGGAAAAAGTAAGGCCAGGGTATTCCTTAGCGGCAAAGATGGTAAGACTTCTCTGTACTCAATTCACCTAACAAAAACAATAACAACATTAATGCTATCAGAAAAGCATGCCGCATTTTACAGGTGAGGAAATGAAAGAAATTATTAACTTCCTCAACTGTTCAGTCAATAAGCTGTAGAGCTAGTACTTAAATGCAAATGATCTCACTCAATAACAATTTAACAAATATATGCAGTATTACCTTTAAGGAATGAGCAGAGGAGAAATTATTTAAATCCCAAACGCCAGATTTCATGAGGAAGAAACAAAAAATAATGGTCGGAGGAACTCTAAAGAGAACATAATTCCCTCAAAGCCAAAGAAGGAATGTAAAGAAGAAAAGGTTTCTCAAAGTGAAAATCAATGTACTGATGGAGGTCTTAGAGAAAGTCTTTAGATTGGATAATTGGAATGTCAGAGGTGATCTCAAAGGCAATAATTTCACCATACAATTTCATGTTTTTCATGTCATAAATCCACCAGCCTCTCTCTCTATCCTTCCACTCCTCTGAAATTACTCTACAAGTCAATATTTTAAATGGCCTTTGACCTAGAACTAAGTTTCTATGCTTTGCTGTTCAGCTTCACCTGAATTGAAACATCATAAATACAAGGATCTGGAAAAGTAGGGCTCAGTTTGATTTCCAACTCCTACTTCCAGAAAAATGGCTTGGAATGATGGTCCTGGAAATCCATTTTCTATAGTTCAGCATGGAAAAGCATGTCATCAGAGCAAGGTATTTAGCTTGCTCTATGTTGAAGAAAAGTGTACTCGCACACATCCATACTTTAAGAATGAAACACTATTCCAAGTTATGAAATATACTCAAGAAATCTTGTGAGACGTTCCCTGTAGTTGGCTTCTAATTGCATATAAAATAGTAAATATAATGGTTCAAACTTTATGGAATTAATCACTTTGACATTTGACATAGCATGATTTCACATAAGATAATGATTCTTCAGGATAATATATATATATATATCTGTTATCAAACTCATATATATATGAGTTTGTTTTAGTAAAATAAAATGTCTCATTCTTTCTCTTCTATTACAGGAATGAGTGTAAGTTTATTTGAGTTGGTCATTTCAAGAAATTCAAGTTGCAAGTTGTTCACCTCCATGGCCTGAGAAACCCTAAACACCTGCAGGACCTTTTTCCAATAGCAATCTTTTCAGAAATTCATGAACTTAGGTAAAATTGAATTTACTCATGCTTGACTCTGCCATTTGTTCAGCTTTCATCATGGGCATGCCCATGAAGAAGGGAAAAGTCAAGCAAACGAGGTTCACAGAGAAGTCAATCCTAGATAAATTGGTAAATTAATTATCATCCAGAAGATACCACGTAGTCTAAGAAATTTGGAGCCAAACTTCTCAGAATTAAAGCTTTTCTGGCCTCTATGATTCCACACATTGTTTTGAAGTTCTATTCACATGCAATTCCTCATAATATTACATTTGCTTAATTATTTGATTTCTCCATTAGACTATGAATTCTGTGATACCGAGGGCGGGTACTATTTTGCTCACCATTGATTTCCCAGCTTCGTTATAACCCTACAATTCCAAGAAACACAGTTTAACGGAGTCTCAAAGGATTTTCCTAGAAATTTCTCCTAAATGACTTTAACGAATTGTATGACTTTTTGGTAAAGGTTTTTACTTTCCCTGCTTTTACATATTTTTTAAATGAGTTTATTTATAAGGTAACAATCTATTTAATAGCGATCAGGTGGGATTCAAGTGATCCAGTATGAGTAAAGGACAGTAGACATAAAAGCATCTGTTTCCATTAATATTTTATTGAGAATGTATGCAGTAACCAAAGATCTGGATCTGGTATTTATTCAAATGATGAGATCCTATGCCTTTATAACACTAATAGTTGAGTATATTTGGAGCTTCACATGGCTTGTTGTTATGTGTCAAGTTGGAGTGGATTCACAGGAACCTTGTGTACAACTAATGGAAATACTGCCTGACCCTGTGCCATTCGCACACTTGTCGTTATGTTTGAACCCATTGTCCCAGCCACTGTGTCAATCCACCTTGTCTAGAGTCTCCCTCCTTTCAGCTGCTACTCTACCTTACCAAGTGTGATGTCTTTTCCAGGGACTGGCCTCTTCCTGATAACATGTCCAACATATATGAAATTAACTTTTCCCATCTTAGCTTCTACTGAGTATTTTGACTGAAGTTCCTTCAAAAGAGATTTGTTTATTCTTCCAGCATTTCATGGTATTTTCATTATTTTTCACAGTGTTAGTCTGGGTAGATTAGAGAAACAAATCCATAGACACACATATGTGTATAAGAGAGAGTTCTATATAAAGGGTAATTGTACATTAAGAAAGATCCCAACCCAGTCCAGTCCAAGCCCATAAGTCTGATACTAGCCCCTATGTCCAATACCAATCTATAACATCCTCTTCTGACTCAAAACACATGGTATGATGCCGAATGCAGGATGATCACAGGCCAGTGGTAGAAAGTCTTTGGATCCAGTGGTGTTGTAAGCATCTCAGCTCTGGCAGAGGTCTCCACATGGCTTCTCCACTTCCCAGGGCTGCATCAGCATAGGTCCATGTGGCTTCTTCTCAGGGATGTCTCACAGGAAGTGGGCAGAGAGAGCGAGAGTCTCCTGCCTCTAAGGAAGACATTCAGGAATTCCCAGAATTCTTAGAAGGCCATGCCCACACGAGACCTCATTGGCTATGATCCCAATGACAGACTAGACTCCACCCCTTCATGTCCAATCCTCTCAAGTCCCAAATTGACGCCAGATTACGTAACCACCACATTCACCAACACCATAATTCAAATGAATCAATGCTTTTGGGGTCTTTCATATTCATTGTCCAGCATCCACATGCATATGTGGCTATTTAACATGTCATGGGTTGGGTCAGGGGCCCCTGACTCCTCAAAGCGACATCTTCCCATCTTACAACACCTTTGCAGTACATTTGTGTGGTCTTTTATTCAAATTCTCACAGGTACTTTGAAGACAGACACAGCAGCCAGAAAAACCTACAGATTGGTCACAAGGATATGAAAACTGAGTTTGAAACTCACTTATTTTCTACTTGGTGACCCTGGATGGTTCAAAATGTTTTTTGAATTTTCACTTTCTCTACAAATACAAACAAACAAGTAAGCAAGCTATCAAAATTATCTTGCATCTAACACAGCCTTAATTTATAAAAAGCATACTATGCCAGCCTCAATTTGGGGACATGTGGATTAAAGATCCAATTTTCTACATACCTATTTTGTAAGGTACGAATTTGATTTCACATCTTTGTGGCTAAGGAAATTGGGTTCCAGGGAGCTTAAGGTAGCCTGGCAGGTAAGTAGAAAAGTGAGGATTTGAACCCAGACAGCTTTCCTTACAAAGCCCCTACTTTTCTCACAATTGCATCTTGCTGTCATCAAAAGGCTGTGGGAAGATCCGATGAGACCATAGGACCATATTTTTAGAGGGAAAGTTCTACTCAGATATAAGGAGTTCTTACTACTATTGCTGCAGGTCAGAGGCTTTACTTCTGGCATCTCTATGACTGTGCCTGCCAACATCAGACCTCTATTCGTATATTTGCAAACGTCCAAAGATAATATTATTCAAAGAGTAAAGACTGCTTTCCTATATCATTAAGGTAATGTTTCTTCATTTAAAGTGACCTTGAGAAAGCTTTTCTAATAGGTGATTAAAAAACTTAAACCTCTTAACCACAAAAATCTCCCACTGGGAATCCACCAGCCCTGTGTAGCTAAGATGAGGGCTGGGGTGTAGAAAAATGACATCAGCATCCATAGGGTTTCTGCAATCCATATGCCTGCCTTTTCCCTGAACTTTCCCCCGAGTCACCTCTTTGATTCTATAGATGGCAATCTTGGTCTGAATCACCCCGTTCTATCTACCCATGTGTTCAAGTTGATACTTTGCTAGCTTTAATGGCACTAACCAATCAACTCTCTATTTCAACTCACAAGGTCAATTTAACATTTAGGGAATATGTTCTATATGTTCAAGATGGAATGTTAATATTTGCTTTTTTTTTCTTTTTAAAATAGGATAGTACTAAACATTGCTCCCTTATTTGGAAGAAAAAGAAGCGTGACCATACATATTATAGTTCCCCCAGATTTTATTGTCATGTATCCGTCTTCTCACCGCTTTTGTTTCTTCTTCCTATACTGGTCTCTTTGCTTTTGCCTGATGAACTCTAGTTCATCCTTCGTAACTTATATCAGTTGTTTGTTTGTTTGGTTGGGCTTCCTTATCTAAAACTTATACCACCGATACACTTTAATACATCTAGACCATGCATATTTTATTTTCAAAGTCAGTATTAAATTTATGTATTAAAATCAGACTTAGTATTGTTCACAGCAATAATTGTGCTTGTCTCAACTTTCCATTCTGCCCCTTGGAGTAAAGTGAGGAGAGAAAATGTCACACTGTATGCCCAGAGAGAGGAATCTTAAATTTATTAATCTGGAAATTTATATAGAAACTGCTTCACAGCTGTCAATTCTCCTCCTGCTCATCTTCCTGCTCCTCCTCCTCCTCTGGCTTCTCCTCCTCCTCTTCATCCCTCTTTTTGAGAATAAAGAGAGAAACTCTTCCCCTTCAATAGAAACAAACTCTCTCAATCAAAGGGCTCTTCCTTGTTGACAACCCTTTGGCCTCTAAACAAATGGCTCCTAGCTTTACCCTCCTTGAAATTAAAGCAACCTCTAAATCCTTCTCTGGGGTATTGTACTATTATAAAGTTATTAGTCAATCAGCCTCATACAAATGTTGTTGGTAATTTTTGTTTGGAAGTCCTGCTCATACAGAAATTGAAAGTGTTCACATGGTTACCCCGTATCCCTCATTTCTCACAATTGTCCTTTGAGAGAGGTCCTCTTAGCTCTTTGTAACCCATGTAAACAACTCTGAAGTCACAGATGCAGTTATGCTTGTCTAGAAATTCAGATCTGCCCGACTCTGATGCTCATCATGTGTTATCACAGACTCCCACCTCTCCAGTTTCATGAAACAATTCAGTATTTTAGTGTAATTTTAGGCTTGCATATTGCTATGATGCTAAAGATGTTTCAACAATGATTTCAAACTAAGGCAGTCTGTGAAGAAAATCTTGAAGAGCTACTTCCAAATGTCATCCTAAGAACATCCTGTGGATCACGGTGGTCTGATCCTATTGTGGATGATGGTACTATGAGGGAGGGCGGGCAAGCCCATACAGCAGGTAACAACAACGAACAGTGTCTTAGGTTAGGGTCCCTGGGAACAGACTTTGAGGTGAAGACTCTTGTGTAAATCATTTACACATTTCTCAAGACGGAGCCCAAACATCAGGAAAGAGCAGCAGGAATGCTAAGGATCTGGTCCCAGCTGGAGGCCAGATTCAGCCTGATTCCATAGGGAACACTAGATAAATTGCACTCCTGAGTTAATCCAACCTTCAAGCGAGGGTTAAACTTCTATGGTCACACCCCAATCATTCATTTTCTTCAGGATGCCCTCAGAGGAGAAAGGAGTGGGGATGTTGAGGGTCATTCACCAGGGAAGGATACAGCTTTGAACTGCTAGCAGCCGACACTCACAGCACCAAGGAATAGAATGTCATCCTGGTAAAGAGGACTTAGGTCAGTCTCCCAAAGTATCCTTTCTGGAAGAGTTGGCCTGCTGTTGTTGACACCCCTTTATGGATGGACGATAGCCCTTTGGGTCTGCTTGGCTGTGAAATCCGCCTGCCAGATAAGCTCTGGGTCTCTTTCCTTTGGGTCAGCACAGCTAACGTGTTGGGTTTTGTGAGTAAGGTGCTGGCTCTGAATCTTGCTGAAAATGTTGGACCCCTTTGGGCTCAGATTGCCAGAATACACACTTGGCTCCTCTGGAGTAGGTGCTCAAGGAGACTTTCCACCTGTGCAACCTTGGGAACCCGCTGCAGCAGGCTGCTCCTGCTCCTGGGAACACACTCCTCAGGCAGAAAATGGTAATTAAGCACCTGTTAACATACATAATTTCAACTGTCATCATCAGTTCAATAAGCACTTTTTAATCAACTGTTTAGTTTTCTTGCTTAAACATCTGGGTGTCAGACAGCCCATTAGTTCATTTATAAACCAAAGAACTAACAGCTTAGAATCTACAACTTCAATTGTATATAAATTACTAATATTGGTGAATTAATATTCACTGTAAGGTATCTTGACCTTTTAAATATTTTGTTCATAATTTAACACTCCTTTAAATTAGATACTGCTAACATCTTGGGCAGACAAGGAAACAAATAAGTAAAATAATCAGACTGATATCACATAGCTAGTGAGTCCAAATTTTAAATCAGATCCATTTTATATTATATCCAATTGTATACACAAGATTTGCATCATACTACATTCAAATCTTAGATTATTGTCTCTGAAAGTATATACGTTTTTGATAATTTTCAAAGAAGGAACATTCAGAATATTCCCATCCTATTTCTGAAAGTGCAAAACAACTTTAATTACTATAAATATAAAACCTTATTTCTACTTCTGAGGCCTAGAAAAATGTTCTATGGCCACTTTTTATTGTGTTTACAGAATGTAAAAGGAAGGATGGAAAAAGGGGGGAAGAAAGAGAGGCAGACAGGTATTCTTCTATTCCTGTGTCATCAATGGTAAATTTCTAACCTTATAAAAATGGAAATGTACATAAAATGCAATTGCCACATCCTTCTGTGGTGAAGGAGACTCATAATCCCTGACCTTGGTCTTTTGGGTCCCAGATTCGCAGGACCGATTCCAGGCTTGAAATGGCTTGCTTCCTGGTTTCCGGTGAAATGAATGGTTCACTCAAGCCCCAGATTATGAAACCTGAAATGTGGTTCAATAAAACCTAAAATGTGTTTTGCCCCTAGACCTTTTCCTTTTATCTTTCAAGAGCCATGTAATTTAATGGAAATTGAAGAAGTGTGGGATGGATTCCACTCCTTCCCCACATCTCCCATCCATTGTACCCATTAACTTCAAAGGAATTTAGCCTGGAAGGGAGCAATGTGGGTGTAGCAAGGCATAAAATGCTGTGGTGGGGAATAGTGAATGTCTTACGTTTTTTAGACACCACAAACCAGGCGCCTAAGCATTACTTTCCATTGACTGTGACTTATGCAGAGTGGTTGTCTGAAGTCTCCAATACCAGTCTCCAGTACTCTCTGGTGCCTCCAGTGGCCCAGATTGCCACCTCACTTTGCCAACTCATGGGTGTGTTCATCTGATTACCCTGCCATCAGTTTACATAACTGAAGCAAAATCCATCATCTTGGATTTGCCCTACAACCACCCAATTCCATCTTTCACAGATTACTAGCAATGCCACAATCAGTCTTGTCATTCAACCTATAATTCTTTGACTTGTCCTGTGCTTCTCTCCTCTCTGCTCCTCAACTTCCAATTAATTAGGGGACTTTCTTTCTTCATGATCTCTTTCTCACATCTATTTATTGAAACATCATGTCATGCTCTGTTATCGCCTACATCAATTCTTATAGTAGCACAAGAACTAATATTTATTTAGATAAAAGTTACTCACCTTCATTTCTACTGACATTTTGGTCCAAACAGCTATTCATTGTGATGACATCCCTATGCCTTGTACTATGTTTAGCAACATCCCTGGCCTCTACCCATTTAAGGAGCCGAAGTGACACCGTGGTTATATGTTGGGTGCTAGCCACAAGGTCAGCAGTTCAAAATCAACAGACTGTCCACAGGAGAAAGATGAGGCTTTCTACACCCAACAGGGGTCACAGTCTCAGAAACCCACAGGGAAGTTTCCACCCTCTCCCATAGGCTTTCTATGAGCTGCAGTTGACTGGATGGCAGAGTTTTCTTTCTTTTATCTTTTTCTACTCACTTGGCACTTTCAACGGTGACATTAAAACATGTTTTGAATTGTACATTCTGCTTGATGTGATTGAAGCATGGAATGATATTATATATGTATTAAATCTCAACTAATAATAAAAAATACATATTTTTTCAGTCACTGCCAATTGCTCCTTTTGGGGAAATGTCACTCTCAGCATAGAAACAATGCTTTTTCATAGATGAAGAATATCAGACACTGGCCATACAAGCCAACACTGTCACTAGAGCCCTGGGATACAATAATGACAAATGAAATATTTTGTTTTGCAGAGACAAGATGAAGACTCAAGATTCTTTTCAGCAAGGCACACCTATCAGCTAACATTTGTGCAGTAAGATATTCTATATCATTTCTAGTCTAGCCTTTCTGGTCATCAAGTTCAGAGAATGTGACTTTTAATTTTTGCATTTTCAGTTTCTGATACATTGATGTCAAGTGTCCCTTGAAATATATTTGTTGAAAGAGACAATGAGTGAGTCCAGTCACTCATAAGTCTGTCATTCTACTCCACCTTTGGGATTCATGGAATCCCACAGGGCAAAGGCTATGTGCGTCCACTACCTGTTCAAGTGCATTGCCCGAGCCATCATAGAATTGTACATTTATTATGAGCACAGTTTTGACTGATCAAAGAAGTGTCTTCAGCAACATATTATTCATTTGCACTAAGGTATTTTATGCATTTTTATAGACCCTGAATATATCTAAAATTTTAAATCCTATTACAGACCTTAAGAATTCAAGATTCTATTCCTTAATCTTCCCTTCAAGAACCAGTGTAAAACCCAAGCTCAGAGATATGGCCCACTCTGCCACTCTACATTTGTTTCTTGCTTCTCCATTTCATAAAATTTCAGTTTCATTGTTTTTCGTGGGTGCAAATAGACAAAATGGCATTGAGTTAGAGTGTGTTTTGCCAAATCTACAGCTCTGTGGACTCACTTGTCACCACCAATCCACGTATGTGTATAAATACACTTACTGTCAACTACATAGACACTTGGCTTAGCTCTACTGTAAAAGAAAATCAGCATGCTTTAGAGGTCTCCTGAGATATTGACTTTGTACGTTACTTATTTAGTCATAGGATCAGAAGAAAGTCAAGGCTTTCTACTCCCTTCCAGAGTTACATTTTCTGAAACCCACGGGGGTAGTTCTACCCTGTCCTATAGGGTCATTATGAGTCACAATCAACTTGATGGCCGTGAGATTTTAACTAAATAGGATTAAATGCAATGCCCAAAGAAGGTAAACAAGTTTCTGAGACTGGAGGCTGAAATCCATGATCTTCATGCACAAATATTTTAAGTCCTCCTCAGTAAGTAAGGGTTTGTCATCTGCATATGGTAGCTTGCCAATAACCCTTCCTCTAATGCTGATGCCACATCCTTCTTCATATAAGCCAGCTGCTCTGATGATTTGTTCAGTGTACAGATTGAATAACTATGATGAGATGATGCAGCCCTGTTGTTCACCTTTTCTGATTTTAAATTGCACAGTACTCCCCTGTTCTGTTTGCCCAACTGCCTCTTGATCGATGCACAAGTCCCTCAGAGCCCATTGAAGTGTTCGGGAATTTCTGTTCTTCTCAAGGTTATTCATAGGTTGTTATGATCCACTTATTCTAGTGCCTTGGCATAGTTAATACAACACAAGTGAACATTTTTCTGGTATTCTCTGCTTTCAGTCTTCTGATGTCAGCAATGCGATCCCTCATTGTATGTCCTCTTCTGAATCTAGCTTGAACCACTGGCAGCTCCCTGTTAATGTACTGCTGCAACCAATTTTGGATATTCTTCAGCAAAATTTTACTTGCATGTGATATCAATGACATTGTCCTCTGGGGGTATGGCTTAATTCCTATACAAATGGATCCTGTAGGGATGTTTGCTTGCTAGTCTGAATCTTGCAGCTGGCTCATCAACCTCCAGTTCTTTGGACTTGAGCCAATGGCCTGTCATACTGCCTGTCTCTCTTGAGATCCATCAGCAGCTTGATATCTGACCTGCCAACCTTAGATTCATTCACGTCTGTAGTCACAAATATGATCTGTTGACTTCAATTTCATCTGCCTGTGCAGCCTTCAGTATTCCTGCCAATTCTGCATTCATCAGCCCCCAAAATTATGTCAGTCAAGAGAAGCCTCCACTTTAACATCTGACCCATAGACTTGAACTGGACAGGATTTACCCACTTCTACAACTGTGTATCAGACTTCTTTAATCTGTATGCTGAGCAAACAATCAGAGAAGCTGGTTTATATGAAACAGACTGCGGCATCGGTATTGAATGAAGCCTTAAAAACCTGTGATAGACGGATGACACAACCTTGCTTGCTGAAAGTGAGGCGGATCTGAAACACTTGATGATGAAGATCAAGGATTGCGGCCTTCAGTATGAATTCCAACTCAACTGAAAGAAGACCAGAATCCTTAAAACTGGAACAAAAATTAACATCAGAATAAATGGGAAAAAATTGAAGTTATTAAAGATTTTTATCTTGTTTGGGTCCACAATCAATGTTCATGGAAGCAGTAGTCCAAAGATCAAAAGATGTGTTGCATTTGGTAAATCTGCTTCCCAAGACCTTTTTTCAGAATATTGAAAAGCAAGGATGTTACTTTGAGGACTGAGTCCCTGCTGACTCAAGGCCCAGTGTTTTCAATTGTCTCATATGCACGAAAAAGTTCCCAACTTGAGTAAGGAAGCCTGAAGAAGAATCAGCTCATTTGAATTGTAGTGCTTCAGAAGAATACCAAAAGTATCATACTAAAAGGTTCACATGTTCCAGAGTGCTTCTTCAAAGCAAGGGTGGAGAGACTTCTTCTCTTGCATACCCGGGACATATTACCAGGAGAGACCAGTCCCTGGAGAAGGACATCATTGTTGGGAAATTAGTGAGACAGCGGAAAAGCAGAAGGCTCTGAGCTAGATGGATTAACCAAGTGGCTACAACAGACTCAAGCAGAGGTACAATTGTGAGGATGATGCAGGATTGGGCAGTGTTTCCTTCTGTTGTGCATAGGGTCCCAGTGGGTTGGAACTGAGCAGATAATACCTAACAATGACAATAACAACAAGAGCGTTGTTCATTTCATTCATATGTCTCTCTTGCGCACGCTAGCTCACTTGCTCACTCTCAGTCTAACAAGTGCTTATTGATCACTACTTTTTTCCCCCTCAACCTTCTCATCTTTCTACTCATTATTATAAGAAAAACAAAACAAGAAAGCATTGCTGCCAAGTTAGTTCTGTTCCTGTTGACCTACATATAACAAAGTAGAACTGCTCCGTATGGTCTCAATCGGTTGTCATCACTATGGAAGCAGGTCACTGGTTCTTTTCTTTTATGCACTTTTATGGGTTTCTGCACAGCCACCTATTATTTTAGCAATCAAGTACCAAAGGTTTGCACTATACAGAGATGATGCCGGACCTGGGGTGGAGTGGGGTGTCTCTCTTAAATTCAGTTTCTTTGCAGGGAAAACAAAATGGTAGCAGAAGCTCTTCACCTTGGACTGGAATTCTTTGCCACATCCAACCACAGTTAAGTGTTCTAGAGACTCTTTTGAAGAAAGGAAAATTCTTGTTTTCAGATTAAAAATTCTTAGAACTTAAATTTGTAGAGTAAGCCTGAGTTGATTCCAACTCATTGCAACCTATATATAACAGATTCTACATTGCCCATTGGATTTCTAAGCCTGTCATCTCTCCAGAAGTAGACTGGGAAATCTTTTTCTGTGCATCTGCTTATCGGTTCAGAACGAACACTCTTGCTTCCCCGAGGGTCACTTAGCCACTGTGCCACTGGGGTTCCTATTTGGAGCATCCAGCCACATGAGCATCTGGAGTGCCCTTTTCCACCACCTTTATCAGGAATCACAAGAGATCACTGTGGAAATATATACCTATCCACACACACAAGTCTAATCATTGCCAGAAAAGAAATAAAAATGAAAAGATGGAAGGAGGACATAATAATGTAATTACATATAGGAAAGAGATACAATATAGTGTAATATTGTAAATGACGTTGACTTACAGGATGTCAAACTCAGCTGGTCTGTGTTCATTTCCATGTTAGACATCATTGCTAGTTTTTAGCATAGAAAAGGATAGAAACCCTTTTAAATGTTTATGTACTTTGACTAAGAGACACGGGCATATTGGTTAAGTGTTGTTGATAATCAGAAGGTCTATGATTCAAATTCACCAGATGTTCAAGGGGCATTTGCTTCCTTAATGATTTGCAGTCTCAGAAATCTTATGGGGCAGCTCTATTCTGTCTCATGGGCTCACTATGTGTCAGAATGAACTTGATGGCAGTGGGTTTGGTGTTGGAGTACTTTAACCTTCACATTACAACCCAGGGGAACAAACATTAGTGGGTGAAAGCATTATAGAGGATCAGAACAGCAAAGAAATCTATTTACTTTTCTAATGAGAAAATTGAATTTTGGGAAACGTAAACTAACACCCAAGGATCACGTGGCAAATGATGACAGAGACTAAAACTCATTTCTAATATCTTACTAAATAAATGGTGTTTGGGCCACATCCGACTTCCTCTGGATACACAAAAAGAAGGAGAATCAAACTCTACACCAGCTCAAAGCCAATTACCACAGGCAGAGGTCAGACATACTGCTACCCTGCAGCCTTCGTTAGCCCTATTCTGACACCAATCCTTCATCCCAAAGTACTCGACTTCTCTGTTAGGTTTGGTAACCCATTGAAATGGTCACGTAAACTCACAGACAATATTCACAGTTATGGGTATTTATTAAGAAAGTTAAGTTTACCACAACTAGGATCACAAAACATGTAGGTTATTGGTTCACAGCAAAATCTCTCCTTAGCCAGTCACCAAGTCTCTCTCTGGTCCCCAGCCTGTCAGACAAATGGTCCCTTAATCTCAGCCTCTGTTCCAGGAAGCCTTTTTGCCTGTCTGCTTCATTGCCTTATAGTTTCTCTGCTCTACCACGCTTTCAGTCTCTGCTGCCCCCATCTCATAGGTGTTCTGAGATCTCATAGGTGGTCTGTTGGTAGCAGTCCTGAGCTATCTTTTCCTGATTATCTTATGCACACAGCAATGGCAAGCAAAATTTATAAATTCCCTTTACTAGTGTTTCACACGCTCTCTTTGCAGGATCCCACCCAATCCTTTGGCGAGAGTTACACAGAGATGGCTAAAGGAGCCATATTTTATTTCACTTCACTACATTTGCACAACATTCTTTTTCAATGTCCACCTATGTTCTTTTAAAATTATGCATCCTTCCTTCCTGTTTAAGTTGCCACTGATGGTCTATCATAGGAATTACCAAAGACAATTGGGAACATAAAAGCCTGGTCACTCACAGCCCTAAAACAGTTATTCCGCATGTGAATCAATGCAGAAAATAGTTTGCACTTCATTTATTCATGTACTAATTTTGGATTAAGCTGCACCACATAAATTCTCCTGAAAAATGATGCAATTAAGCCTGGACTATTTGAGGAAGGACAACAACATGTGGTTGTAATTATAATGGCAAAACATCTTGGTAACACGCTGACTTATTAGTTCTGTAATTAGTGTTGGTGCAATGCATACTGAATAGTCCATAAAACAAATAATGCAATGTAAAATCATGAAAAGGAGCCATAATTTTCAAGTGAACAATCTTTGGATATTTTGCCTGTGGCATCAAACATTTGGACCAAATTATTTCAGTCACTCGATATAGGAAGCTCTGCCTTCCCTGGAGTATAGAGGACTAGATAGCTCTTCAACTTCTGGCAAAAGACAAAATTAGTGTGTGAAACCTGGAAAATTACAGTAAAATGAGGTCTTTTAGGGACCAATTATATAAAGGTTAAAAACTGTGAGCATTGGCTGCAAAATCTTGAATGCTGGGTTAAGTTTGGTCAACAGTACCCACTAAAAACCACTAAATGTAAAACTACTGATCCCACAATAACATATTTGAGATCTAGATGGAATCTTGAGACATCAGCTTGAACAATCTCTTGACTGCATACCCTAAGATTTTAAAATTGCATTTTATAAATTAATTAACTTCATTGTATAAAATACTACCAAGAAGAATCACAGAAAATGGGACCTAGGATGAGAAGGTAATTTAATTTCTTTTCAAATTTTACTCTTACCTAAAGTGTTAATTTAACTAAAATATCTCCTCATGTTTTAAGATTATGCTTTTCATCATTTTATCCAGAGCTTAAAATGTTTCATCCAAAATACTGGGAAAGAGAGGTCCAAGAAGGGAACAGGAGAAATTTTCCTCTATCAACATATTTAATAACAAGTAACACTTGTCTCTTAGGGTGCATGCTAAGAAAGCAGCAGGCTTCTGAACAGAGGGTTGGTGGTGTAGGCTGTATTTGAGTAGACACAATAAAAATCAATGGTATACTGCTCAGTGATGTGTGAAAACTCAGGCTCTGATTTTTCATTTTCTTATCTATTATGGATTGAGATGTTTCCTTCCAAAATATATGTCAACCAGGTTAGGCTATGATTCTCAATATTATGTCATTATCCGTCATTTGTGATCTAATGTAATTATCCCACGTTTTTTTAAAATCCAGCCTCTGTGATGTCAGTGAGGCAGGTTTAGTGACAGTCATGTTAATGAGCTCGGGGGCGATCCACGTGCTTAAGTTGTCTCTTGAGTCGATCTCTTTTTTTGAGATGTATTCAATAATCGAACAGAGATCGGAGGGATGTACTCTTACTAAGAAAGAAGATCAGGGAACAAATCATGTCCTTAGCACCCTGGGTTATTCCTAGACCCAGGAGTCAGCACCTGACTCCTGACTGCAGACTTCTAACCTCCTAAACTGTGAGAAGTTAAATATCTGATTGCTCAAGCCATTGTGATATTTCTAAGACAAGATCTTTGGCAATTCAATATGCATGTAGATTTGTAAAGCCATTAGTATGACCTCATCATGATTTCATTAGGCTATTTTGTGTGACACTGTGCCCCAACCAATGGCCTTAGCATATAGCTAGTGAGATTTGGGAGGATAGCTAAAAGGGGAAAGCAGTGAGTGATGATTCAGTGATTGGTTTAGCTCTCAGAACAGGGTTTGGGACCCTGGCTGAAAGTAAAACTCTACCCTGAAGGACGATGAGTACCAGGAAATGGGCACCACAACATGCTGGATCCCTGGCTCCAAACAATGAAAAATGACAGAGAATTAACTTTGCGCCTGAATTTGATCTAAATGTATTTCTCGTCTTAAAGCATTTGATCTTCATAAACCCGTTGCTGCTGAGTTGATTCCAACTCATAACAATTCTTTAGCATAAAGTGGAACTGTCCCCTATGGTTTCTAAGGTTGTAATCTTTACAGGAGCAAACTGCCTTTATTTCTCTTATTAATTGTAATATAACCCCAAGAAGAGGATCCGAATATTGTCATTTTCAATAGATGTAGAAAAGATAAATAATTTGTCCAAGGTCACACAGGTACAAATGAAGAGAACCAGGACTTGAGTCCAGATGATTGGTTCCAGCTTATGTTTGGTCCAGGTTATGTTTCACAGCTGTAGGTTTATACTATAGCTGCCTCTTATCTTAAAAGGAGTAAGATATACTGTAGCTCTAACCTGGTGGAAGGTGTGAGGTTGCTAGGGCAGGGTTTGTCTTGGCTAAGGATAATTTGAAAATCAGATGAAACTTCCGTCCTGATTGAGTTAGTTTATTGTGCCAACCTGGCCGATAAACACATGCAGGGTTAATTGAAGGGCAGGGGATAAATGGCTTGGTGAGCCTTAAGGGCCTTTTGAGTTCTCGGGTCGGGTCTCTTGCTTTGTGATGATTGGACCAGGGTGCAGCTGCCTTAGCAGTTCTCTGCTTCAGCTTGCAAGGCTGACTTCCTGCAAGACATCCCCAAGGAGAAGCCGCATAGACCTACCCTGATACAACCCTGGGTGCTGGAGTACCTGTGCGGAGACCCCTGCCAGCACTGAGATGCTTACACATTCACTGACTCAGCTTTCCTCCTGCAGTCAGCATCATTGCGTCTGTTTTGTGAGATGAAGGAGGACTTTGTGGATTGGTGTTGGACATATGGGTTAATGGGTTAATATTGGACTTGTGGTCTTGGGCAGCACTGGGTTGGGATGGTTTCTCAATGTGCACTGGGTGGGGATATTTTCCTGAACCTTTATATAAAACTCTCTCTTCTACATGAGTTTCTGTGGATTTGTTTCTCTAAAGTACCCAGACTAACACACTGATTTAAGTCAATCTTTATGTCCCACCTTGTCACATGGATCTCATGAACGTATTCTTGATATTCATGTGTATTTTTTATCTATCTGACCTATCATGCTGTGAGTGCCCCAAAGAAACCCAGGTCATAAGTTTAAAATTCTGTCACTACTATTTCCTTCACATGAGACTTTAGGCAATTTTTCTTCTCTGAGCCTCAGCTTCTTTATGGAAAAAATGATAACGAAGGCATTTCATATGATTATATCCAGTGTTAAATAGGAAAATACTTGCAAAGTATCCAAGAGCATGAACTCTGGGCTCGACTGGCTAGGTGGGGAAGCCGTGGCTGCCACTTCGTAGCTTGGTGGCCTAGAGCTAGAGATTTAACCTCTCATCACTTTCCATTTCTACAAAATGAGACTCCTAATGGCACCTACTTTATAGTGTGACGCTGAAGATTCAGTGTATGAATTCTTGTAAAATGCTTATAAAGCTTTTCGCTGTTTGTTATGTCCATGCTAACAATGACTCTAGCTACTATTGTTTTTGTTGTTATTGTCACCAGAGTGTTTGCTTCCCTTTAAATGAAGTTGTGTCGAATAGTTTGGTTTTTTTAAAATCTATTGAGCCTGCTCTGCCACATTTACTTCATACGATCATATAGATTTAGATTACAAGGTGACCTGGACCATATGCTGGGACCTTATGTTAGTTTGAAAGGAGAAGAAAGTTATTTGTAAGTAGGCTGTACTCTGAGAGTCCAAGATCCCACCCTATGATGAAATGTTGTATTCCTTGTTGGAAGTCTCTTATTTTTCTGGCCCACCTGGGGCAAAAATGGTATCTACATGTGCAGCTGCTCCACAATCCCAGTGGAATGGTTTGTGAAGGAACCCAGTTGGAATCTTGTTTCTCTCAATTTCCTTATCTGTGAAACACTGAGACTATGTCTTCTTTGAAAGTTGTTTTTGAGGGCTCAATGAGTTACGGTAATAAATATGCGTGGTAGTTAAATGATTTTATGGTAACTAGACCCTTCTGGCTAGGGGTGAAGTGAACCCCGTCAATCAAATCACAGCCTAATGGCTTCTCTATGGTATAAAAGGGGGAGACACTTGGAACTGCGCTCTCTCCCACTGCACTTTCCTCTTTGCCGTTTGCTCTGAGCCATATTGCCACTGACCGCGCATGCGCACGACTCCGCTCAGCTGCTTGTGCGCTTCCTGCATTCTGCAGCATTGCAAATGGCCCTGTCAATTTGAAGAGGGACATATGGACTAGTATTAAACTTATGGATGTAATTTGGACAGGGTTGGGATGCTTTCTTGATATATAATTACTTTCTGATATGGAGCTCCTTTTTACACATTTTATGAGTGGCATTGGATTTGTTTAATAGTCAGCCTGGCCCAAAACGATACATTTAGCAATGTAGTTGACCCTTCATGTCTTCCTAGTCTGAGACTCCTTCTCATTCCACATGATGATATCCAAATTCAAATATTCATGTCAGACTATAGACATACATCAAAGCAAATTGCTGTTATTGTTTTTATGTAGCATCGAGTCTTCTCTAGTTAGGTGCTGCCTAGTGGTTCTGAATTATAGTGACCCTTGCACTGCAGAATGAGAGAGCAGCCTGTTCTGAACTCTCCTCACAGATGCCATGCTTGAGGCCACTGTGTCACTTCATCTTCTCAAAGATCTTCTTCTTTTTGATTACCCCTCCACTTGACTGGTCTCTCCTCCATAGTATGTCCAACGTACATGAGGTAAAGTCCCATCATCCTCACTTCCGAGGGACAGTATGGTTGTATGTCTTTGGTGGCATATTTGTTGTTCTTCTAGAAATCTTTGGTATTTTCAGTACTCTTTGCTAGCACCACAATTTAAAAACATTAATTCATCTGTGGCTTTCTTATTTTATGCTTAACTTTCATATGCATATGAAATTATTGAAAATACCATGGCTTGGGTCAAGTGTACCTTAGTTCTCAAAGTGACATCCTTGCTCTTCAACACTTTAAAGAGATCATGTGTAACAGGTTTGCCTAGCACAATACATCACTTGATTTCTTGATGATTCCAGGAGCATAGACTATGTGTCCAATCAAGATGAAATCCTTGACAATTTCAAACTTTTATCATTTTATCCTGATGTTATCAGTTGTTCCAGTGATGAGAATTTTGGTTTTCTTTACAGTGAGTTGTAATCCAAATGAAAGGCTGCAGTCCTTGTTCTTCATCACCAAGTGTTTGAAATACTCTCAGCTTTCAGCAAGCAATGTTGTATCATGTGCATAAAACATGTTGTCAATAAGCCTTTACAAGCCTGATTCCACATTCTTCCTAATATAATCCAGCTTCTCAAATAGGTGAGGAGCTACCGCCTTGACCTACATCTTTCCTGATTTTAAACCACTCAAAACTCCTTTGTTCTGTTGGAACAACTGCCTCTTGGTACATGTGCATACAAGTTTTGTACAAATGCAATGAAGTGTTCTGGAATTTCAATTCTTCCCAATACTACTCACAGTTTGCTAGGATCCACCCAGTTAAATGCTTTTGCATAGCCAATAAAACACAAATAGACATTTTTCTTCTTCTGTTTTTACCAATGCTGCATCTGATGTTAATAATGATATCCCTCCTCCAGATTGTTCATCCAGCCTATCTTATTTAGACAGACCTGCGGAACTAATAACATGCACAAAAACAAGACAGAGAAAAACCAAGCAACAAAATAAAACAAAACAACAACAAGCCAATGACCAAGAAAACCCAACAAAACCCCACAACAACAAAAAATAAAAAGCTTGTAGTTAGTTCATGGACTGTGTGTTGGCCTTTAGGAGTGTTTTCCGGTCGAGTCTGATGGGATGCCAAGCCCTGGCCCCAAAGTCTATTTTTGGTATTCTCTGGGGACATTGTTGCTCTGTTCCCCTTGCTGTTTTGTTCCACGCCTCGGTGTGGTGGGATCAGATTGGGCAGAATTCCCACACTGTGTCTCCAGTGTTGTTCACTGTAGGGCTATGGGTCAGGGAGGGATGTCATGTCTCATAGTGGGGCTGGCCATATGGTCTTCTCTGTAGATTGGCTGTTCTGAGCAGTAATATCATTGTCAAGCCTGGGTAGGCCAGGGTGTGCTCCATTCTCTCTTCCTCCCCCTTCAATTGCTCCTGTGTGCTCTGCTCAGACATGTCCCTCTCCTGTAGCTGCAGAAATGGGTGCATAAGCAAATGTGGTGAAGAAAGCTGATGGTGCCCAGCTATCAAAAGATATAGCATCTGCGGCCTTAAAGGCTTGAAGGTAAACAAGTGGCCATCTAGCTCAGAAGCAACAAAGCCCACATGGAAGAAGCACACCAGTCTGTGTGATCATGAGGTGTTGAAGGGATCAGGTATCAGGCATCCACAGAACAAAAAATCATATCATTGTGAATAAGGGGGAGTGCAGAGTAGAGACCCAAAGCCCATCTGTAGGCAATTGGACATCTCCTTATGGAAGGGTGGCAGGGAGGGTGCAGTGTAGCAACGATGAAACATACAACTTTCCTCTAGTTCCTAAATTCTTCCTCCACACCCCCCCACCCCACTATCATGATCCCAATTCTACCTTACAAATATGGCTAGACCAAAAGATGTATACTGGTACAGATAGGAACTGGAAACACAGGGAATCCAGGGCAGATGATCCCTTCAGGACCAGTGGTGAGAGTGGCGATACTGGGAGGGTGGAAGGAGGGTGGGGTAGAAAGGGGGAACCGATTACAGGGATCTACATATAGCCTCCTCCCTGGGGGACAGACAACAGAAAAGTGAGTGAAGGGAGACGTCGGACAATGTAAGATATGACAAAATAATAATTTATAAATTATCAAGGGTTCATGAGGGAGGGTGCCATCAGGAGGGAGGTGGGAAACATGAGGATTCTGATGCCAGGGGCTTAAGTGGAGAGCAAATGTTTTGAGAACGATGAGGGCAATGAATGTACAAATGTGCTTTACACAATTGATGTATGTATGGATTGTGATAATAGTTGTATGAGCCCCTGATAAAATGATTTAAAAAAATAGTTATATCCCTCTTGCCACATCCTCTTCTGAATCCAGCTTGACTTTCTGGCAGCTTCCTATTTATGTACTGTTGCAACTCTCGTTAAATAATATTCAGTAAAACTTTATATGCAGGTGATATAAATAATACTGCTAATACTGCTCAATTATTTCTGCATTTTGGGGTCAACTTTGTTCAGAATGGTACAAATATAGGCCTCTTAAAATTGTCCATATCTTCCAGATTTCTTGGCATAGATTGAGAGATTCCAGTGTTTCATCAAGTTATTGAAACATTTCAATAGATATTCCATCAATTCTTTAAGCTTTGCTTTTGCTAATGTTTTCACTGTAGCTTGGACTTATTCCTTGAGAATGTTCTACCCTTTGAAATGGTTGAATGTCAACCAGTTCTTTTGTGGTAGACTGTGTATTCTTTCCATATTTTAATGATGTTTATAGCATTATACAATATTTTACCCATGGAACCATTCAATATTTCAATTTGAGACTTGAATTGTTTTCTTCAGTTCTTTTAGCTTGAGATATCTTTAATCTCCTTATCCTTTTGTTTTTGCCCATTTCACATTAACATCTTAATTTGCATTTTCGAGCTGCTCTTTGAAATGTTCTATTCAGCTCTTTAAGTTATCATTTCTTCCATTTACTTTAGTTCTTTAGTTGCTCTACAATTAAGAGCAAGTTTCATAGTCTATTCTGACATTTATTTTGATATTTTCTATCCTGTCTTTTTAATGACTCATAGCAGCCTTATTTAAAATTGTCCATGTGCCTGAGCCCATAGTTGTAGACATCAATCCATACCTTTACAGGTCTTCCACTCTTTCACAGACTCTCTATTTCACCAAGTCTGATGTCCTTTTCCAGGGACTGGCCGCTCCTAAAGCAGGTCTGAAGCACATAGCATGGAGTCTTGTCATCCTTCCTTCTCAGGAGCATTGCAGTTGTAATTATCCCAAGACAGATTTGCTCGATCTTCTGGAAATCCATAGTCATACTCAATCTTATTCTCCAGCACCATAATTCAACTTCATCGGTGCTCCTCCTTTCTGCCTTATTCATTTTTCAACTTTCTCATGCATATGAAGCAATGAGGAATACGATGATACCTTAGTCTTCAAAGTGATATCTTTGAAATGTAATACTTTAATGAAACCTTTTGTAGGATATGTACCCAATGCAACATACCCTCCTTGACATAGATTAAGAATCCCACTAAAATAAAATCATTGACAGTTGCAGTGCTTTCTCCACTTATCAAGATGTAACTTATTGGTTCAGTTGTGAGGATTATTGTTCTTATATCAAACAATAAGTCATACTCAAGCTGTATAATTTTATCCTCATCAGTAAATTCTTCAAATCTTCAATTTTAGAAAGCATAGTTGTCTTTTCGGTTTATGGCAGATTGTTAATGATACTTTCTCCAACACCAGCACCATATTCTATTTGTATGGTCCAGCTTTGCATATTGTTTGTTCATCATACATATTTGAATAAGCAGGGAAAGGATACAACCCTGATGCATACCTATCCTTATTTTAAACTTTACACTACCCCTTTGTTCTATTCAGATAATTATCCCTTGGTCAATGTGCATATTCTATATGAGAACAATTATGAAATCTGTAACTCCAATTCTTCACATTGTTATTCATAATTTGTTGCAATGCATCTGATTAAATGTCTTTGCATAGTGAAGCCCAGTAAACATCTTTCCAATATCCTCCATTTTCAACAAAGATTTATCTGATGTAAGCACTAGGCATCCTTCATTCCAGGTCTTCTTTTGAACTGGCTTGAATTTTGGCAAATCTGTGTTAATATTGCTATGATGGTATTTGAATTATCACCTCAAAAAATTTTCCTGCTTGCAGTATTACTGATCTTGTTTGATAATTTCCAGATTCAGTAGGGTTACTTTTCTTTGGAATAGGTATAAATATGGATCTCTTCAAGTTAGTCAGTGACTGTCTTTTTTTTTTTCCATAGAGAAGTAAGCTCCTCCAGTGCAACATCAGTTAGCTGAACATGCCAATTGCTCTGTACATTCCGGAACCTTCTTTTTTCCAATGCCTTTGAGGCAGTTTGAATGACTTCCTTTAATACTATTGGTTCTTGATCATTTGCTACCCTGTAACAGTTTAACATCATCAATTCTTTTTGCTACAGTGACTCTGTGTATTCTTTCCACCTTCTTTAGAAACTTTCTGCATTATTCAATAGTTTGTTAAAAAATCCTTCAATATTGCCACTCAATGATCAAATAAGTAAAGTATTATAATGATCTATTCAAAGACTTGTAGTTAGAGAAATGAAAGGTAAGGACAGTAAATTCCGTACTCCTTATTCTAATCCTCGCCCCATGTTCAACCTCCAGGGGAAAGATGGGGATATCTGCTCCTGTAAATATTTACAGTCTCAGAAACCCTCCATAAAACCTTATGCGTCAGAATTGACTTAATGGCAGTGGGTTTGGGTGGGTATTCTCATTTAAAAGCCTTTTGTATTGTTGGGAGATTGGGTACACCATAATTTTTCATGAGAACCTGGTGTATCCTTTTAGTATGTTCCTGGGTAACTTATTTTTACTAGCAATTATCATGGACATTAAAATATCATGTAGCCTCTTTCAGCATTAACCAGAAAACCTTATGTTTTTGCTGCTGGGCAAATAAAGAATGCTTTTCAAAATACTTGTTGGTTTTTAAGTACTTTTTCAAGATCTGGGTAGAATTGATGCCAAAAAACATGAGATTTGAACAGAAAAGATTGTTTGAAGACTTCTCTGAATACATCTATTGAATCATTTCTCTCTATCCTTTTATTATGCCTTTCAATTTCCTTCTACTTCCTAAAATGTACTTGTTTTCTTATAGGTCTGTTTTGCTTTCTGAAATGTGGGCTTCTTGAGGGTAGCAAGGGCTGAATCGTTCTAGTTTTGCACCCCAATGTCTGTAGGGAAGTCCAGTGCCTAGCATGGTATGAGCAATTAACATCTATTCAACAAGAAAATGAATAAAAATCCCCTCCTTCCAGTCCTTTCTCCATTGTCAGTACAAATGTGTACCCTTGATGTTACACAGATTCACCATGGGGCTATAGCTTAGGGAATTATTGGAAGACACATTTTATAACTCTTGCCATAATTAATGTGACAAGAAATAATAATTGACTTAGTAATGTAATCAAATCAGAATGTATTTGATTTGATCTGTCAAGTTGTTATTCATATCTCTGATCCTTCTAGTCAGAGCTTTCAACGCCTAATTATTTCTGAAGCAATGAAGGCAGGCACAGCCTGTTGCAGATTTGGCTGAAAGAAATTAAGGATTGTTGAACCCTTGACCCCAGCTATAAAATTTAGGAGGGTGGGGATATGGTTCTTTTGCCCAGTGAAATGTAAAATGTCCATGGACTGCCCAGAGGGTTGATATCTATAAAGTTACAGGCATATAAGCCCAGTTCTTTAAATCAATCATTTTTTGAGGCACAAAATTATTCTTTAATGTGTTTCACCTAATGGCACATGAAGCTGAAGACACTTCTCAGAGTGCTGGTTTCTTTGTAAAGGTAGAATTTTGACCACAGTTTTTAAATTACCAAGGAACTTTCTTTGAGAAGTCCTTATTGAGTATTAATGTACGCTAGTATCTTTATGTACATTAACTCTCTTCTTGACAACAATCTCACCTTATTTCAATTTTGAGATGAAAAACTGAAGTTTAAAAATACTAAAAACTGAAGCCTATATAATAATCTATTTCAGGTATACATATCTAGCTAACGTCTTTTGGGCTGAGAGACTACATTGAATATGCCAGACTTAAACATTTTAAGCTTATTTGTCTTAGCAGTCTGTTGTTTTACTGCTCTTTTTGATGGAAAAGTTTTTGAAATCAAGAGGCTGTATTTATGTAGGCTTTCCCCCAAAACAATAATATCATCAACATATTCATTCAATTTATTAATTCAACCAGGTTTGTGGTGGTGAAGATACACAAAGTAAAAACCCAACCTCTCTCTACCTGAGTTCAGAAATTAACAATTATGGTAGAGCAAAACAACCACTTGTTGGAAATATGAAAAATTATAATACAAGATAAAGTTTTCAATAAATCCTCTACTAGTTTATTGTCTTATTTTTCAGAATGCAGCAATACAGGGCTCTTCACACTTATTTGATATAAAATGCTTTCTCTTTGTGTAAGCATTTATTTTCAAAACTCTAGGAGCTTTTCCAACATCTATTAAAAGTGATCCTTTGTTGTTAAGTCTATATACATTGACAATGTTTTTGAAGACAATCTAGATTAGCTGAGAACACTATGCCACTATTTTCCTTTACTTGGTGCGTGGGAAGGGGTTATTCTCCACGTAATTTCTTTTTAACTCTGTACTTTCTTCATATAATAGTTTTTAAATTTTGTTACCAGCTGCCCTCAGGACTTTCTGGAAGAATGAATTAAATACTCAGGGTGACTGAGTTGGATATAAGACCGGAAGTTTTCAGAAGGAAAACAGGAACAGTGTGTAGCATTTTGACTTGGCTGTGGAAGAGGATGACGGTTGCACGTTTCTAATTTGTATGTTTCCATCTGTTTGACAAGATACTTTAATAAATCTTTTAAATATAAAAAAGACAGCTTCCAGGAACAGTTTCCTAAAGAAGGTGATCTTTGAACTCAGTCTTAAGAAGTGGGATTTTTCTAGGGAGACAAATACATTGAGCATTGTTTTTGTCGTAGCTGCTGTGGTTGTTAGGTGTCATTGACTCAGTTCTAACCCATAGCAACCTGCTCACTGCACAACACAACACTGCACAGTCCTGCATCAGCCTCATGATTGTTCCCATGCCTGAGCCACTGCTGCAGCCACTGTGTCCATCTATCTCATTGAAGACCCTCCTCTTTTTCTGTGCCCCTCCACTTAATCAAGCATGATGTCCTTCTCCAGGGACTGGTCTCTCCTGACAACATGTCAAAAGTATGTAAGACAAACTTTTGCTATTCATTCCTTTTAAGGAGTACACTGGCCGTATTTCTTCCATGACAGATCTGTTTGTACTTTTAGCAGTCATGGTATTGTCAATATTCTTCTTCAGCACCATAATCCCATTGTATTGATTCTTCTTTGATCTTCCTTATTCAGTGTCTAACTTTCACAAACAATGGAAAATACCATGACTTGGGCCAGGTGCACCTTACTCTTCAAAGTAGCAACCGTGTTTTTCAATACTTTAAAGTGTTGTGCAGCATATTTACCTACTGCAAATCGTCTTTTGATCTCTTGACTGCTGCCTCCGTGAACATTGATTGTTCATCCAGAAAGAAAAAATCCTAGACAACTTCAAGCTTTTCGCCATTTATCATGATACTGTTGATACTTATTGGTCCAGTTGTGAGGATTTTGGTCTTCTCTACATTGATCTGTAATCCATACTGAAGGCTGTAGTCCTTGTTCTTCATCAGCAGTGCTTAAATGTCTCCTTACATTGAAAATTACAGGCAGAAAAAAACAATATGTGTAGAAGCATAAGGTAAGAAAATACACAGAACCACCAGATGCTACAGTAAAACCAGGTAGAGGATATTAGAGGAAAGAAGATAGATTAGAATCATTACATAGAGAGGGGATTGGTTGAAAGAGAATAATTTGGTCATCCCATGTTAATTTTCTATTCTGCATAAAAATTTTCTGACAGTATACTTGAAACCTCGTGTGACTGAGGAATATGTGCAGTTTCAAATATACTTAGAAATTATGATGAAATAATCTCCCAACACCAGACCTTCAATTCGTTGACTAACTTCACAATTACAGTGATGTGCTTTTACTTGTGAATAGTCTTGGAATTTAAATCAAGACTATATTAAAGGCTGGTGTGCTTCTACCATGTGGGCTTTGTTCTTTCTCAGTTAGATGGCCCTTTGTTTATCTTCCAGTCTGTGGAACCCCAGATTCTATATATTTTGACAGCTGAGCACCTTCAGCTTTCTTCACCGCATCTGCTTATGCACCCACTTTGTCTTCAGCATTCGTGTCAGGGTAGGCTGGTGTGCCTCTTTCGTGTGGACTTTGTTGTTTCTTAGCTAGATGGCCGCCTGCTTGTCTTCAAGCTTTTAAGACCCCAGATGCTATATCATTTGATAGCCGGGCACCATTGGCTTTCTTCACCACTTTTGCTAATGCACCCCCTTTGTCCTCAGCGATCGAGTCGGGACAGGCTAGTGTGCTTCTTCCATGTGGGTTTTGTTGTCTCTCAGTTAGATGGCTGCTTGTTTATCTTCAGGTTTTTAAGACTTCAGGTGCTATATCTTTTGGTAGCTGGGCACCATCAGCTCTCTTCACCACATGTGTATGGATTGTGAAGAGTTGTATGAGCCCCTAATAAAATGATTATTAAAAAAAAAGAATATATGGGGGGTAGTATGCATTTTGCAGTAGGCATTTTTTCTACTAGGTGAATATTGAGCAACTCCCTTTGAGTTGGTGCACCCAGTAGCATCCACTGGGAAGGTACTCTATGGTCACAGTGAATTTTTTTTCATAAAAGCAGTTTCACTCAAACCTCGGTTTTTGTGATGGCCAATTTAAGAGAACAGTATGTGGCTGTGAAATTTTGTTCCCTACTCAGGAAAAATGCCACAGAAACTGTTGTGATGTTGAACACAACTTACAAGGACAGCGCTATGGGAAAACTTAAGTGTAGGAGTTGTTTTCTCTTTTCCAAAAAGGCGAAATGTCGATTAATGACAAACCTCATTCTGGACCTTTGTCAACTTCCTGAATGTCGACAAAATTCGTGCAATTGTGCTTGAAGACAAACATCGAGGGACCATTTAAGGGATGGGGAAGTTATCTGGACTATCTTGGAGCTCGGTTCAGTGAATTTTGATGGAAGTTTTGGGAATGAGAAGGGTCACTGTGAAATTTGTGCCTCAGGTTCTGACTGACCAGGAAAAAAAGCATCGACGGGAAATACACCGTGCTTTGACAGTACAGCTTCATAGCAACTCAGGCTTTTTCCTGAAGGTCATCACAGGTGATGTGACATGGAGTTATTCTTATAACCCTGAAAGCAAACAGCAATCAGTGAAAGACACCATCGGCACCTTCCTGCCAAAAAGCTCGTGAAGTGAAATCAAAGATGAAGATGATGTTCATTTGTTTTTCTTGTTGTGAGTGGAATTGTGCATTTGGAGTTATTTGCACGAGGTCAGACTGTTAATAAAGCTTTCTCTTTAGAGGTTCTGGAAAGATTGAGTAATAGCGTGTGACAAAAAGGCCTGGTTTGTGGGATAGGGGGACTGATTTTACCACAACATTGTACCTGCTCATGCAGCCATCTCAATGCACCAGTTTGGGGCAAAAAATAGCATGCTTCTTTGTCCCAGGCAGCTTACCCACCTGACCTTGCTCTGTGCCACTTCTTTTTGTTTCTGTGAATGAAGAGGAACATAAAAGGACAACAATTTTATGATATAGAAAGGGTAAAGAAAAAACAAGAGAGGTGCTGTCAGCCATCCAAGCAGATGAGTTTGAAAAATGTTTCCAAAAATGGAATTGCAGATTTGACAAATGGATTGTGTAATGGAGAGTAGTTTGAAAGTGATAAGGTTGTTTTGTAAAAAAAAAATTAAATACATAGCTTTGAACAAAAATTCTGGGTTTTTTTTAAGAACCCCCTCATATACAGCGATAACTGTTAAACTTTTAATTCAGAACTTAACTATAATAATACAGTATTAATTAACAAGAAAGGACGGACCAGGGGTGACAGTGGCGATACCAGGAGGGAAAGGGGATGTAGAAAGGGGGAATGAATCACAGGGAGCTACATATAACCTCCTCTCTGGAGGACGGGCAGCAGAGGGGTGAGTGAAGGGAGACGCCGGACAGTGTAATATAAGATACAATAATAATTTATAAATTATCAAGAGTGCATGGGGGAGAGGGGAGGAGGAAGGGAGGGGGAGGGGAAAAAAGGAAAATGAGCTGATTCCCGGAACCCAAGAGGAAAGCGAATTTTGGGAATAATGAGGGCAACAAATGTATAGAAGTGCTTTACACAATTGATCTATGTATTGTGATGAATTGTATGAGCCCCAATAAATTGATTAAAAAAAAAAAGGACATATGCAATCTTCATCCTATGGGAAGTATATAGTATCAAATCTAAATTGGAAAATACAGTTTATTTTATAAAAACTTTTGTTATCATTTATTTTACCCAGACTTTTTAGTTTAATCTGCTAAACTTCTAAACTTAAAAATCTTTTGAAATTTATTTTATGATTGCCATTTGAATAGGCTAAATTCCTTAAAAGCAGACTTTGGGAATTTGGGGCATTTTATCTATTTGTTGTAGGAATTAGTCTCGTATTTTGCACAGAGATTGCTAAGAAACCTGTAATGAGTAAATGAATTATTGAAGTGATTTTAGTTTATTTTTTAATCCAATTTCATTGTCAGTGAAATAGAAGTAGGTAACATTATCTGTCCAAGGGGCACAAGGGGATTTCTTGGGACTATGTTCTGTATATTGACTGATCAGGGCTATATGAGTATATGTATCTAATGAAACTCATTGAAATTGCTATTTAAAATGAACATATTGTATTGTATGTAAATTTTGTCTCAATAAAGTTGACTAAAATATATAGAGGAGTCAAGGATCTACATGTAACCTCCTCCTTGGGGGACGGACAACAGAAAAGTGGGTGAAGGGAGACATCGGACAGGGCAAGATATGACAAAATAATAATTTATAAATTATCAAGGGTACATGAGGGAGGGCAGAGTGGTAAGGGAGGGGGAAAATGAGGAGCTGATGCCAGGGGCTTAAGTGGAGAGCAAATGTTTTGAGAATAATGAGAGCAATGAATGTACAAATGTGCTTTACACAACTGATGTATGTATGGATTATGATAAGAGTTGTATGAGCCCCTAATAAAACAATTAAAATCTATATATATAGAGAGAGGGGTCAGGGTGAAGTCATTGACATTGGATGAATGTGGGAACACTGACCATAAAAGTGAATTGGTGAATGAAATGACATGAAAAAGAAGAAGCAGAAGAAAACCAAACCTACCACCACTGAGTTGACGACGCAGTGATTCCATAGGATAGAATACAATTATCCCATAGGCTTTCTAAGACTGTGTTTTACATCTTTGCCAACTTTTACATCTTTCTTCCACATAGTGACTGTTGGGTATGAACCATCTACCTTTTCGGTAGCAACTGACTGCTTAACTCCTATGCCCCAGGGCTCTGTCAAGGAATCCATGTTATTTTCCAGGTGCTGGCCAGTGAGTTCCAACTCATATGTACAAAAGAGCAAACAACTGTCCTATCCTTCACCATTTTCTTATGTTTGAACTCATAGTTTCCAGAATTGTGTCAACCCATCTTGTCAAGGGCCTTTCTATGTTTCATAGTTCCTCTACTTTAACAAGCACAGTGTCCTTGGTCTCTCCTAATAACATGTCCAAAGAATATGAGAGTACGTCTTGACATTCTGGCCTCGAAGGAGCATTCTGGCTCTATCTCTTCCTAGACAAATTTGTTTGTCCTTTTGGCAGTACATGGTTTTTCTATATTGATCACAAATATAATAATGGAAATGCATTCTTTTTCTGTCTTCCATATTTAATTTCCAATTTTGTATTCATATGAGACAATAGAAAATCCCACGGCTTCGGTATGTGACACCTTAGTCCTCAAAGTAGCACACTACTTTTCAACACTTTAAAGTGGTTTTGTGGAGCAGATTTACCTAATGCAACAATTATTTTGATCTCTCAACTGCTGCTTCCATGAGAACTGATTATGAATCCAAGCAAGACAAAAATCTTTGACAATTTCAATCTGTTCTCCACTTATCATGATGTTACCTATTGGTCTAGTTGTGAGGATTTTGGTCTTCTTTACATTATGTTGCAATTCATACTGAACACTGCAATCCTTATCTACATCAAGTCCTTCAAGTCTCCCTAACTCTCAGCAAGCAAATGTGTGTCATTATATATTCCAGGTTGTTAAAAAGCTTTCCTCCAAATATAATCCGCATTCGTCTTCATATAATTCAACTTATTGATTATTTTCTCAGTGTAGAGAATGAATAAGCATGGTGAGAAGATACAACCATGACTCACACAGTTCCTAATTTTAAACATGGAATATTCCCTTGTTCTTTCCACATAACTGTCTCTTGATCCATGGACAGATTCTGCACAAACACAATTAAGTGTTCCCGAATTTCCATTCTTCTCATGATTATTCATAGTTTCTTATGATTCACACAGTACAATGCCTTTGCATATGCAGCAAAACACAAGTAAACGTCTTTATGGTATACCTTGCTTTCAGCCAAGATCCATTTGACATCAGCAATGATATCCCTTGTTCCCCATCCTCTTCTGAATCCAGCCTGAACCTCTATCAATATACTGCTGCAACCATTGTAGGATGATCTTAAATAAAATGTTGCTTGTATGTGATATCAATGATATTATTTTATAACTTGAAAACTCTGTTGGACCACCTTTCTTTCTGATGGGTACAAACATAGATCTCTTCTAGTCAGTTGACCAAGTAGCTGTCCTGGCATAGAAGAGTGAGTGCTTCTAGTGCTTCATCAGTTTGCTGAAACATTTCAATTGGAATTCCATCAATTCCTAGATCATCATTTTTGGTTAATGCTTTCAGTGTAGCTTGAGCTTCTTCCTTCAATAACATTGTTTTGATCATATGCTGCCTTTTGAAATTATTGAATGCTGACTAGTTCTTTTTGGTATATCAAGAGTTCTGGAACCCCCATTCTTTTGAAGGATATCCATATTTGTTGTAAATCCATGGTGAGACCCAAACCCAAAAGGAGACTATTACGTAGATTCTTACCCAAAGCAACCCCACGTGGTTTTTGGTTTTTTTTTTAATACTGTGGTCCATAGGGTTTTCAGTAGGTGAATTTTGCAAACAGTTTACTAGGCTTGTTTTCTAAGATGCCTCTGGATGAACTCAAACCTCTAGTCCTTTTGTTAACAGTAAAATGAATAACCATTTGTACTAATGGAATCCATAGTAATACCAGGCAATATAAATAAAATACCAAAACCACAAACCACATCCAATGCCATTGAGTTGATTTTGATTCATGGCAACCCTTATAGAATTTCTAAGACTAGACATCTTTATATTGGTGTAAACAGCCTCATCTTCCTCCCTTAGAGAAGCTGATGGGTTTCAAATACTGATCTTGCAATTAATCTAGCAGTCTATTGCCTAAACCATCCTGTAAGCAGGTCCCCTGATAAGGAAAGATGTTATTGTCGCTGCAGGATGCCATAGAGTCAACTTCAACTCAGGGACCCCGTGACAACAAAACAAAACAAAACACTGCCTGGACGTGGTCCAGTCTCTCAATTGTATGCTGGTTGCCATGCTGCGGCTATTGTGTCAGCCTATAAACAAATATGATGTATCAATGTTGAAGGAATTAAAAAAATACACGTAAGTCCTCTCGTACAAAGCCTTACCTACATGGTAGGGCATATGCTGGTAAAACAACAAAGAACAAAAATGAGGATTTCATTAGTGCATCCCTAAAGCTCATAAAATGAATAATCAATTTGTTTATTGTTTGTGCTTCTTCGCATTTCTAAACCTTCAGGTCTCTTCTTCTAGGGTGTGCTGGAAGCACCTTTATCCTCCCTGCCATCACTCTGGAGCTAAAGTGCACACGCAGGGATCGCATTGTCAAGTGTGCCTGCTATGGGAGTCTGGAATTGTTCCACCAAACGCTCTGTTTCTCCTTCTCAAGAACCTGATTGACTTCGGCATCCCCACCACTTGACCTTAGTGGTAACTTCCTTTGTCCAGGTCATCGGAGAAGTAGTAATGATTGTCTTCTTTGAGGGAAAACTTTAAGAGCCAGTGCTATTGACTCACCACCTCTCCTTTTCCTGCTCAGTGATGGCGGAAGCGCATTTGACAATAAAGCTCCCAGACTGACTACAATGAGCAAATGTCAGCTGTCAACCTGTATTGGACATGAAGCTTGAGTGTGATATAAACATTTTGTTTTAAATCTCATAAGATTTGAGGACTGTTTTTATTACAGTATAAACTAGCCTATCTAATTGAAACACTTGCTACCTTGTACGCAGTCCAACACAGAGTGAGTGATTAATCAAATTCTGATGAATTGAACTAATTTTCCTTCTACAGATCTAGCCTTATAGGGAAATTTTTGAGACAAATTTGCCTCCATTTGAGTTACAGCAAATTTGCCTCCCCTTCAACTGCCTTTGGTAATTTATTAGACAACTGTTTCTAATTTTTTATCTCCATTTTTCTCTGCCTTTCCTTGGGGACAGACAAGAATACTTTCTTCCTAATTTTCTATATCCTGTTGAAAAGTGTAGTTTGACTAATAGCACACCAGTGCAGTAAAGACTACAAAGAAAAGACCAAAATCTTTCTCCTCTTCTAAGAAAAGCCATGTTGAAGTCAAAGTTCCAAACTGAGACATAAAACTTGTTCAGGATAATGAGAAGTTGGCCGTATACTATTACTACAAGCCCGAAGCTGTTCAGAATCATGCAACATTAATACCTCAATAGGTTTTATTCCTACCAAAATATACAGCCTGTTAAAAAATCATGCCATATATGAAGAAGACAAATATTGTCATATCTAGCTACTTCATATGGAAAAGAGAAAGTGGGGACAGGGGGGTGGGGTGTTGTAATAAACCCTATCTTTATACTTCTCCCTGCTTATTCCTGGATTAATCTACTGTGCACGTGCCTGAACAGAGATAAAGGGAATCCTGTGCTTGTTCCTGATTTTGGTCTCCTTGTTGGTCCACTGGCCAGTTACCTTGCACAAAGACCACTGGCCTGGCTATGGCTTCCAGCTTCTCTATTTGCCAATCTTGAACCCAAGGGAAGAATTTATTGTAGGCAAGAGGCTGGCAGAGATTGAGATCATCCATGGTTTTTGAACATAATCTAATTCTCGACTGAAAGAAAATTCAAAAACAATCGTTCCTTATTTGAAGAGTTGGCTCTCTTTGCTGCGGCTGCAGCTGCTGCTGCTTCTTCTTCTTCTCTCTCTCTCTCTTTCTCTCTCCAGTAAGCAGTGTCAAAATATCAAAACATTAAATAAGCCATTCCATTTTTTAAGACTCCGTGTCAGATGTCATGAACAAACATTTTTCTGAAGATTGACTGAATATACCAGTGGGCACTCAATTAACCAATGGATAAATGATACAATCACAAGGTGTAAGTTCAAAATGTAGCCGGGGTGAAGGAACTGTGATTGCTTGTTATTAACTCTCAGCACTTAACATCCTGCTTGCCACAGAGGGCTTTTAAAAAAAAAGGCTGAACAGTTAAGGACATGGTATTAGCTTTCACATTGTGGGACTGGAAAAGAATATTGAAAATACCATGGAGTCTTAAGTAGATAAACCAATCTGTCTAGGAAGAAATACAACCAGAGTATTCCTTAAGGACAAGAATGGCAAGACACTGTCTTACATAGTTCGGACATATTATCAAGAGAGACCAGTCCCTGGAGAAGCACATCATGCTTGATAAAACCAAGGGGCAGCGAAAATAAAGGAAGGCCCTGGACAAGACAGATTGACATAGTGCTGCCACAATGGGCTCAAACATTGTTTGTGGGGTTGGCTAAGGGCCAGGCAGTCTTTTGTTCCATCTTGTGATAGGTTGGAACTGAATCCACAGCACTGAGACACGACTACATTTGGAGTCCAATTCCTTACAAGCTGTGAGCTGTGTTGTTTTTGCTGTTGTTGTTGTTGTTCTCGGACTTTGAATAACAGACTTTGGGGCCATACAGTTTTGGAGCTCCAATGAAAACATCAGCTTTGGGGCAAGGCCTTTGTAGATGTGTTTACCTTCTTGTCTCAAGTAGAAACTCTCTGGTTTCAAGTCAATCCTGATTCAAAGTAACCCTGTAGGGCAGAAAAGAACTGCCCCTTCCTGTGATTCTGAAGAAAAAGTCATTTGAAGCCTTATTTTCCCCATCAACAAACCATTTCTGAAGATCAAATGAGAGAGCAAGCACCAAGTGGTGAGAATGGAGGAAGCCCTCCCAGAATAGTGCAAACCGTTAGCGGTACCGCTGCTAAATGAAGCGTGCGAGGTTTCAGCACGCTCAAAAGGGGATTGAAAGAGAAAAATACAACCTGTCACTGATTTTGAACCATCATCCATTGAAAACCATATGGAACCTAGCTTTAGTCTGACTGATCTGGGGTCACAATGAGTTGAAATCAATGACAACTACTCCTTTAAAGCTCTCAATAAAACCTATGAACTGAGTTTCAGCTCAGTAGCTCACTATTTTTATTAATACTGTCTATGATCCTAAGATTTCTACATGTTTAAAGGATTTTAACCACCAATTTAGGTATTAATAGGATCCGGGGTATCGGATCCTTAATCATAAATAGCTTATGGGTGAATTTCCTATCTCTCAACTTACTAAATTCATTTAAAAAATTGTGTGTATCTTACAAAAGAGAGATACCTGGAGGATTCTATTTTAAAGTGGTAGCCCAGAGAATTGGGCAAAAGTGATGTGTGTTAGGAATGCACCACAGCTGATTGCCCCAAGCACACAGGTGTGTCAGAAATGTCTGCAGAGGTAGTCTCATCTTTTCAGAAAAGAAAAATAAGTCACAGAACTCCCCAGGAAGATTCAAAATCATCATTAGTGCTATAAATCATTTACCAGCAGCTTCCTAAACCAGATCACGACACTTTTATTTTCTGCTCAACGAGCAGAGAGGATGTCAACAATATCCGAATTAACTCCTCCCAAACAGAGCTGTCTTTTTCCCTTTTGAACTTGCCTTGTCTGGCAATTGTAGGTGGATCAGGACATCGGCTGAGCTAAAGGACACAGCCAAAAAGAGGGGAAAAATAAGGAAAAAATAGTAAAAGAAAATGATACAAAACTAACCATTTAATAAATGTGAAAGAATAATTTTCCTTTATTTATTTGCTTAAAATCATCCAATGGTTTTCCATTATAGATAAATTTTCCAAGAACAACGTTGTGTTTCCAAGTATGATAAAAAGCTTATTTCCATGTAGCTTAAGGAAGGATGTGTATAAGAAACGAGTGGAGTTTCTGGTATCTTGAGGCAGCATTATTCGAACTGCAGCATTAATGCCATTGTGAACAAAGGTAAAGCACTCTTGCTCAGGCATTGAGCCCAACTTCTCAGGCCAGTTACAACAGTGAGGGACAGGTACATGCCAACATGAATATGAAAGCCATGCCTGGAAGCAGAGCAGAGCTGAAATTGTTCCTTCATAATTATTTTTCATATGTGTGAAATGGAAACTTTCAGAATGCTGGATTTGTTCTTTTAAGTCACTTGTTCTCTTAAACATAACCTTCTTTTCCTCCTTCAGAGCAAAGTGGCAGGTGGGTAGGGGTGTTGAAGGCGATTTGAAAAGTCAGAGAGAGCATTACATGGAAGTGCTCCTTAGCCATCCCTGAGAAGAAAAAGGCCCTTGGCAGTCAGCTCCGCCCTCTAACTCACTGGACTCAGCTACTGTGTGTCCCAGATGTTACTGATTTTGTAAGACAGCTATTCCCAGCTCCCAAAATTGACTCCAAGTGAGAAAAGTGGAAAAGCAATTGCTTGCTATTAGATACACATTCTGAAGTGGAAAGAAATTTGGTCACTGAAAAATTTCTGGCCTGGATTAGACATTCATGGTAATTAAAGAGTAATGACAAGGGGGATTCCCAATAACTTATTTGAAAACTAGATAGAAGGTTGAAAACACACGTGGAGAGTTTGGCTCTTTGAAAGTATCTTAGTAATATATACCCATCTTTCAATAAAAATATTTCTACTTCTCAAGACTAGACCGTCATTCTTGAACGTCACTGATACACTTTTAATTGTTCAACATCTGGTGAGTAGGTGTTCTGTTTAAGGCCTATAGCTGGTATGGCGTGAATTTGCTTAAACAGCACTTCCTCTCTTCGCCTTGGTGTAATCATTATATTCCAACTTCTAGTTATATTTTTAGGAGGTATTAAGATACTTTCAAAAAGGATTAAATAACCCCCAAAAGAAGTAACATAGTTCTTCCATGTAAAGCTTATTAGCTTTTTAGTATTTCCTGGAATCTTTCTGGGAAAACAACAGCAGCAACAAAAACAGTGCCTTAAATTGTGACATGGTTCATTAGACACAATTAAGATTATACTTAACATATAAATATAAGTACATAGATATATTTCCCTATCATTATATATAAATATATTTACATATATACATGGCTGTATTTAGACCTATATAAATGTCCTCTGCTTTCTAGTTCTTTCCTCTATTTCCTTTTACTTTCCTCTATCCACCTATCATGTTCGGCCTTCATTTGGGTTCAGTAATTACTCTCTGTTACATTGCCCTTGATTAAGCCCCACTAGGCATCTCCATTGATTTTAGTTCGCTTGTTGTTCTCTTGTCCTTGGGTTGGCCCATCTCCCTGCCTTTCTCCAACCTCCCCTTCTTCCATGTCCCCCTGGAATGGTCAGTCCCATTTTCTTCTCTGAGTTGTTTATCCCACCTATCTTATCTAGATAGACATGCAGAGACATTAATAAGTGCTAGTATTAAGGTAGCAGATGGACATTGGGCCCCAACTCAATTACTCCCTCAACACAAGAACACTTTGTTTTAATAATCCAGCATTCTGTGATGCTCACCTTCCCAACACAATAGCTGAAGACAAAATGGGTGCAGAAGAAAATGTGGTGAAAAAAGCTGATGGTGCCCAGCTATCAAAAGGTATAATATTTGGGGTCTTAAAGGTTTGAAGATAAACAAGCAGCCATCTAGCTGAGAAGCAACAAAACCCACATGGAAGAAGCACACCAGCCTGTGTGATCCTGAGGTGCCAATGAGATCAGGTATCAGGCATTTAAACCCAGAACAAAACCACACCAATGTGAATGGTGGTGGAGGGCATGGGGTGGAGACCCAAATCCCATCTGTAGACAATTGGACATCCTCTTACAGTAGGATCACAAGGAAAAAATGAGCCAATCAGGGTGCTGTATAGCACCAATGAAACATGCAACTTTCCTCTAGTTCTTTAATGCTTTCTCTCCCCCACTATCATGACCTCAATTCTACCTTAAAAATCTGACTAGACTAGAACAGGTACACTGCTACAGATAAGAGCCCGCAACACAGGGAATCCAGGACAGATAAACCCCTCAGAACCAATAATGAAAATAGAGATACCAGGAGGATAAGGGGAAGGTGGGAAGAGAAAGGGGGAATCTATTACAAGGATCGACGTATAACACACCCCCCTCCCAGGGGGATGAACAACAGAAAAGTGGGTGAAGGGAGACAGAGGATGATGTAAGATATGAAAATAATAATTTATAAATGATCAAAGTTTCATGAGGGAGGGAGGGTGGGGAAAGGAGAGAAAAATGAGGAACTGATATCAAGGCTCAAGTAAAAAGAAAACGCTTTGAAAAGGATGATGGCAGCATATGTACAAATGCACTTAACACACTAGATGAATATATGGATTGTGATAAGAGCTGTAAGAACCCCCAATAAAAGTATTTAAAAAAAAAAACATTATACTTTAGACTGCGTTAGTCTGGGCAGACTGGAGAAACAAATCCACAGAAACTCATATGTATATAAGAGAGAGTATATTAAGAGAGAGTTTTATATAAAGGTTAATTGTACATTAAGAAAGAATCCTAACTCAGTGCTGTCCAAGGCCATAAATCCATCATTAGCCCATATGTCTGATACTAATCTACAAAGTCTTCCTCAATCTCACAAAACACCTGCAATGATGCTGACTGCAGGAGGAAAGCCAAATCAGTGAGTTTGTAGGCATCTCAGTGCTAGCAGGTTACTCCATGCGGTTACTCCAGCACCCAGGGCTGCATCAGGGTAGGTTCATGTGGCTTCTCCCCAGAGATGTCTTGCAGGAAGTGAACCTTGCCAGTTGAAGCAGGGAACTGGCTAAGGCAGCTGCATCCTGGTCTGACCACTAGAGAGCAAGAGACCCAAGAACTAGAAAGGCGAGGCTCACTGAGCCTTTTATCTCTGCCCTTCAATTAATCACACATGTGTCTATCAGCCAGGTTGGCACAATTAACCTTAACTATCTCATAGGATTTGTTGGTGTTTTTTGTATTATTCTTTTAATAATTTTATTGAGATACAACACATAGGCCATAACATTCAGCCTTTCAAATACAAAATCAAGTGAATTTTTCACATATTCAGAGTGTGCTACCATTAGCACAACCTGATTTAGAATATTTTTTATTATCTCCAAATACCATCCACCCCAACCATCCCCAACACACATTTATACACAAAGAAACCTGTACAACTACCAATCAACTTTCAGTTTCTATCGATTAACCTATTCTAGATTTTTAATATGCAATAATATTGAAATAATAACAGGCTTTAAGAATCAATACCAAGTTGTTTCTGAGGAAGTGGAGGTCGTTCTCCCACATGCCAAACCATTTCTGATGCTAGTCATTATTTTCTCCATGGCACTTCTTCTACTTGTTGGATAGATAATTCAGTGGGATAGTCACAGAGACCTCATGGAAGCAACAACATAATTTCTATAATGCTCTTAGTGACAAAAGAATGTGTAATCAATGGCTATAAGTAGAAACAAAAATATGCAAGGATTATGGTGGGCTTTGGTCTTGTGGCTCCTCCCCACCACCCACCAGGATTCTATCTTTCCATTCTACTGCCACCCTTCTGGTCTGGTTCATTGTCTCCATTTCTTCTGGGACCACCACTGCCCCAGACTCCTTCGCAATCAGCTCTGTAGGCATTCTTGCCCATCCCAGCAATCTCCATCATTCACCCCCAGTGGTACAGGCTTTGATCGCGATTGTGCCTCTTTTATTTGGGATTAGGAAATTCTCAGCATAGGGACCCCAAAGAATGAGTTCTTCTCCTGACTGACATCCTTTAAGAAGCCTCCTTCCCACTTCCACCTCCCACAAAGCTCTGTGTCATCAATCACTTATATAGGGACACATTGCCAGTTTTAGGGTAAGACTTTCCTAAGCTAAACAATCCCATAGGAGGAGTGTACGTACACGAACCTTTCCTGTTGGTAGATTTGCAAGACCTCTTCTGCAGGTAGCACACTGACCAGGCACTTGCAAATTTGAAGGCTGACCACTATTGTGGGAGAAATACAAATCCAGCATGAGAACTAACTGCCCTAGAAAGAAACCAACAGCACTGGTTTTTCATGTGATCTCTTGTGACTACATTGAGTTTCAGTTTTAAACTTTCATATTACTAGACAGAATTCAAGGGTTCTGAGCTGAACCCCCACTTATACATTTGTGAGATAAATAATATATTACTTTCTGGGGAGGTGTAAATAAAGCAATCATATATGAAAACAGGTAGCCCAGTATCTGGCATATAACATTTCTGAAATAAAATTTAGCTTTATTTCTGAGACTACAAAATTTCCATCCTAAATCTTTATGTCAGAAAGTATCCATGTTTTTCCACACAAAGGGAAATTGGATGTTTTACACAAACGATATTTATAGATCAAAATATCTTTTAAAAATACCCACTGGAAATATGTAAAACACACACACACAGGAAAAATAAAACTCATTTATAAGATGACTAATTATAAATTATATGAGAATTATCTTTACCATTTTAAAAGCATAATGTATGGATTTAGGATATTTTATCCTTAGACTTCACCTCAAAGCAATATCCCTGCTTTTAAATGCTCCAAAGAGGTCTTGTGGAGATGATTTACCCAATGTGATGTGCCCTTTTACCTGCTGCTTCCACGAGCATTGACTGTAAATCTAAGCAAGATGAAATCTTTGACTACTCCATATTGTTTCTCTGCTTCTCACTATGCTAGCTATTGGTACACTCGTGAGCATTTTTGTTTTCTTAACATGCAGTTGTCGTCCTTGCTGAAGGCTGCAATCTGATTTTCACCAAGTGCTTCAAGTTCTCCTCACTGTCAACACGCCTGGTTGTGTCATCTGAAAATTAGAGGTTGTCAATAATCCTTCCTCTAACCTTGATGTGGCACTTTTTTCATATAATCCAGCTTCTCTGATTATTTGTTCAACATATATTGAATAAATATGGTGAGAATCCACAGCCATGATACACAGAGTTTTTAATTTTTAAGCTATATAGTATTTCCATGCTGTGTTCACAAAACTGCCTCTTGCTCAATGCATGGGTTCCATAGGAACACAGATAGTGTTCTGGAAGGTCCATCCTTCTCAAGGTTATCTAGAGGCTGTTATGACCCACAGAGCCAAATGTTTTTGCTTGGTCAATAAAAAGAAGTATACATCTTTGTGGTATTCTCCGATTTCAGCTAAGACTCAGCTGATATTAGCAATGATATAACTTGTTCCACACCCTCTTCTGAATCCGGCCTGAACCTGGCAGCTCCTAGTCCAATGGTCCCTGCTGCAACCATTGTTGGTGTTTCCAATGGCCTCACATCCACGTGAAAGTTCGATATTAAATGGGGAGGACTTAAGAAGAGCCAATGCATTTGAATTACGGCACTGGAATGAATATTGAAAATACCATGGGATTTCAAAAGGACAATCAAATCTATCTTGGAAGATGTACAGCCAGAATATGCCTTAGAGGCAAGGATGGTAAGACTTTTTCTCACATACTTTGGACATGCTACCAGGAGAGACCACCCCCTGGAAAGGGAAGTCATGCTTGGTCAAGTGAAGGAGCATTGAAAGTTAGGGAGAGTGGATGACAAGGACTGGCACTGGCTGCAGCAAGGGGCTCAAATTGAACAACTGTAAGGATGGGGCAGATCTGGCGGGTTTCCTTTCTTTTGTACACAGGGTTGCTATGAGTCCGAACTGGCTCCACAACCCCCAACAACAGCAATTCTAAATGGCATTCGAAATACAGAAGCCTCCAGCTCATGACGATTAGGAAGAAATCTAATGATTAACATTGTGATTAAACACTCAGTTAAATTTCCCTATGTCTGAAAGGGATATATCCTATTTTATAAGATCATGATGTTTAAAAGGGTTCATCTGTGCTAAGTGCTGACAACACAATACCTTGTTCCATGAGTCACTATATAATAGGATGTGCTCTGATAGCTGAAGACATGGAATAATTGTTGAAGCACGTAGTTTCTAAGGAGACCAGTGTCTGTGGAAGCAAAGAAAAAGAATTCTGTTAAGTTTTGATCACCGCTAAGTATGAGGTACTGATGCTGCCATAACAAGAAGAGCAAACACTGAACCGATAATATTGAGATTGTTATTAAAAACAAGAACAGGCACAGACGAAATGGGGCTCTTATGTGAGAGATAGTAGAGTATGATGTAAACTGGCTACCGACATAGGCTAGAATCTCAGATTATTATCCAATACGTGCCTCATTTAATAAGCATACCTGCCTTAAGTCATGTACTTAAAACAAAATCTTGCAGGCAGAAAGCATTCAATAAATATAAGCTATATTCATATGTTCTATATGCCATTTGTATGTGCTATTTGGCCCTTACATAATATAGTTTCCCCTCATATCTACATGTTGGGGGTTATATTATTATGTTTATGTTAGGAGTGACATTGAATGTCTGAAATCTATCATGTTTAGACTGATGAGCTACTTAGGTTCCCAGATTAAGTAGTGAAAGGCAATGACTAGTGCAATCATGGATTGATTCTGCAAGCTGAGATAGCTCCATTTCATTATTCTGAGTGGAATCAGAATCCCTGGCTAATTTAAAATTTTTGTCTATCGTGTAGATTGATCTAAATCTTTATTAGGGCTCAGGAGGAAAATTAAGTTCCCTATGGTAACAGGCTTATTTATATTAGTAGATACGAGAAACGTACTGGCCACAGCTTCTCATCTTCGCCTTCCAAAGCAGCACATTATAATATTTGTGGCTACTACTGGATATGGTTGAAAGGACCCATATAAAACCACGGCTTTATTCCTATGCATCCTCATCTTCAGATACTGGTTCAAACGGGACTATGCAAAGTGGTCAAATAAGTCTGAAGACATCATCTTTCCCACCAGGGTTATCACATTTAAAAGTACCATTTAATCCACCACAGTTGGTTCATCAATAGGCTTACATAACCACAGATATATCTTGGTTGTGATATATCTCTTCACAATTATTGCTATTTTTTCTTGTTATAGAGTAAATTCTGAGACAAGGAGTCCCCAGTAGCACAAATGGCTATGCATTTAAGTACCAGTGAAAAGGAAGGTGGTGTGAACCTACCCAGAGATGCCTTGGAAAGCACACTTGGCTGTCTGCTTCCAAAGAGTCAGGCCTTGGAAAAGTCTATGAAACAATACTACTGTGCACTTGGTCTGTGTTCTTTCTAGTATCTTCTTTCACCACTACCAACAATGTACCACATTCTCTGTGCTATTTCTATTGCAAATACAGCTATTGCTCTTTCTCAGGTGCCTTACTCTCCTCACAGGATGGCTCTTCCCTCCACGGTTAGTTCACCTGGTTTTTCATGACTCAATTACTGTAGCACCTGTCCTACAAAATCTTGTTTAACAACTCCTAGCAATCTTCCTCTGACAATACTCTTCTAACATTTACTTTCTACATTTTCTAAAACTGTCTCAATTGAAGGTCTCATCTCTCTCCTAAATGTTTCACTTCTCCTTTACCCGAGCTTCCCACCCACTCAACCCAGCACCATCGAGTCATAGTGACTCCCTTATTGGGATTCTGAGGCTGTAAAAATTTTCAGGAAGCCTGATTTCTCTCCGGAGGGATTGCTGGTGATTTTGAACCAAAAAGCTTGCATTTAGCAGCCCAACTCTTGCCAACTAGCACCACCTAAACTACAGTGCCTTTCCTTTGCCACCTCCCATTAGTATGCATGGTTTAAAATTGCATACCAGAATCACAAGTACAAATTATTCACCTCTAAACCTTCTTTACTGCATCATCACCAACGATTACAATAATAACTAAAATTGCTGCATGCTTGTTATGTTCCACCAACTGTTTGGCATGTATTTGGTCATTTATGTAATAGTCACAACTCTGTAAGACAGGAATGCTTGTTTTCCTCATTTTGCATTTAAAACCAAATGAAACACAGGATGCTGGAGTGATTTCCTAAAGGCAGAAAGATAGGAAGAAACTATATTTTTCATTTAAGACATGACTGGAAACCCTCATGATATGCATCGTAAAAATGCACTGGGTTTGTCAAGCACTTTGTCATGTTTAGACAGATGAACTACTTAGGTTCCCAGATTTAAAGCTGCTCCCAAGCCCACTCACATCTTATGCTGGTTGCTGTGATGTGACCAGTATTCATTCCTCCTAAACCTGCCCAAAGTTTATCCAGATAGAATTGTTACATTCCGAGAGAACAGGGCCACATTTCTTTCCTTCACTGCCATATTCTGCTTGGTAGAACATTCAATAAATATTTTCTGAATAAATGAATTATTGTTAGTGAGAATTCCACTGGCATTAGGAAGCATTACAGATTTGGGATTACCCAGTATAGAAAGAAACTGACGCTTTCCCAACCCCCAACCAGTTCATGATTCACTGGAGGAAAAGAAGCTGGAAGAGTCTCCCCCAACTGGAAGCAAAATAAAAATAAAAACGGAAAGAAAACCATTCTCAGGTCTCTTGCTTTGTGATGGTCGCACCAGGGTGCAACTGCCTTAGCAGTTCCCTGCTTCAGCTTGCAAGAGTGACTTCCTACAAGACATCCCCAAGGAGAAGCTACATGGACCTACCCCGATGCAGCCCTGGGTGCTGGAGCAGCCGGGTGGAGACCCCTGCTAGTGCTGGGATGCGTGTTCGTTCACTGACTCAGCTTTCCTCCTGCAGTCGGCATCATTGCCTCTGTTTTGTGAGGTGGAGGACTTTGTGGACTGGTGTTGGGTAAATGGGTTAATGTTGGACTTGTGGGCTTGGGCAGCATTGGGTTGGGATGTTTTCGTGATGCACATTTTCTTTACATAAAACTCTCTTATACATGAGTTGCTGTGGATTTGTTTCTCCAAAGTACCTAGACTAATACATTAAGGTAAAAAAATGAATATATTTTCAGGCTGTGGTGAATGGCATAAACTCCAGGTAACTTTAAAATAAATAAAACAACTGTTCTGAAGTACATAAATTGATTCTATAGTATATGCAAAGCAAGATTTAGATTTCTAGATAAAGGAGCAGTTTTAAGTTCTGATGGTTAATAATTCAACATAATCAGATGCCAGCAAGGATACAGGACTTCAGTTAAAGAAAGTACTATCACACGAGCGACTTCTTTATAATGAACATTGTTGCTCTGAAATCTATTGAGCAGGTCTTAAATTAATAAATGATAGACAAGTAAAGGAATTGTTATTATTCATTTTGTAGAACACAACGAAGTCTGCGTTATCATGGCCTTTTATTATGCAAAATGTAAAACATAGGATACATAACTTATAGCTATCCTTCAAAAATTGCTTTACCCAAGATTCTTGGACACTTCTACAAGTGGGATTTATTCTTCTTAGCCTTATACCATAGGAGCATTGATGAATAAGGCCTGGCACCTATATTGTAAATTACAGACATAAGGACTCCATGACTGTAATTCAAGGAACTTTATATCTGGTAACTTCCAGAGTTAACTTTTCACCTAGATTCACGTATCTCTTCTACCTATGTTTGCTCCGCACCCTCTTAACTATTTTTTAAGGTAATTAAGCTTTGTGTTTAGTTAATGTCATTAATATGGTGAAGCAAAGAGGTGAACATAGTTCATATATTTCCAATCAAACTGGTGTCAGTAAAAGAGCTTAGGAGCATGGGAAATCCTGGATTAAGAAAGATGTAGGTGAAATAATGCTGAAGATCTAAGAACTAGGATAGTTATCTGAGGTAGCACCTGGAATCATCTGGGACATATGGGGAAACAATTGTTCTGGGACTTCTTGGGTTTATAGTGTTGAGATATTTAAAGTTTATTGTGCCAACCTGGCCGATAAACACATGTGGGGTTAATTGAAGGGTGGAGAGAGAAATGGCT
>NW_022104341.1:65674563-65677608 GCF_000313985.2 Echinops telfairi | reverse complement strand
TAAGCGTCTCAGCACTAGCAGGGGTCTCCACCCGGCTGCTCCAGCACCCAGGGCTGCATCGGGATAGGTCCATGTAGCTTCTCCTTTGGGATGTCTTGTAGGAAGTCACTCTTGCAAGCTGAAGCAGGGAACTGCTAAGGCAGCTGCACCCGGTGCAACCATCACAAAACAAGAAGACTACCACCTGCCTGTCAATTTGTTGTACAATGGTGGCGTGGGTGCTTTAGTGACATTGAAAGCTACATCACCAAGGTCACCTATGGAGAACAGATTTAAGTGCAGCTTCCAGTGTAAGCTGGCCTGCGAAGAAAGGCCTGGCAATCTACTTTCTAAAATTAGCCAATCAAACCTTATAGATCATAACAAAACCTTGTTCACTCATTTACTTTGGACACATAATAAAGAGGGATATATAGCTGAAGGAGACCATTATGGTTCATCAACTATATGGTTGATGAAGTAAGAAATAGGGGTCCAGGAAGGGCGCATCAACCTTAGAATAATAGGTTGGCACAACAATGGGCTTTAACATACTAGCTATGGGGATGGTGACAGTGATTGTGAGGATGCTGGAAAATGTTCCTTGTGTTATTCATAGATCATCAAAAGTTGGAGCAGACTCAGAAGCATTTCTCTATCATGAGTCTTGTCTATCTATCTGTCTGGCTGTTCATCCATCCATCCATCCAAAGAAGGAACCAAGAATCCAACAAAACAGATTTCATTACAGCCAAGTTATGAAGAATTAACATTTTAAAAATTAGTTTTCCATATATGTTATGCTGTTGCTGTTGTTGTTAGGTACCACCAGATTGGTTCTGATTATATCCACCCTATGTACAACAGAACTAAAAACCAACTAGTCTAGTAGCATTCTAACAATTGTAGTTGTGTTGGAATCCATTCTTGCAGCTACTGTGCCATTGTGTCAATCCATCTCCTTAAGGATCTTCCTACTCTTCATTTCCCCTCCACTTCACCAAGCACGGTGTCCTTCTCTAGAGACTTGTCCTTTCTAATAACATGTCCAGTGTATGTGAGACAAAGTCTCACAATCTTTACTTCTAAGGAACATTCTAGTTTATTTTTTTCTTCCAGGACAGGTCTCTTTGTTCTCTTGGCAGCCTATGGTACTTTTAATATTCTTTGCCAACACCATATTTTTCCCCTCAACTTTTTGGTGTTTCTTATTTGATATCCAACTTTCACATGCACCTCAGGCATTTGAGAATGCTATGGCTTGCTTCAAGCACCCTCACAATAACTTGCGTGCTTTTTAATACTTTAAAGAGATGTGCAGCTGAGTTATTCAATTCAATGCATCATCATAATCCTTTTTCTTTTTACAATTGTTAAATCATTTTATTAGAGGATTTTACAATTCTTATTACAATCCATACATCCGTCCATTGTGTCGAGCACATTTGTACATTTGTTGCCATCATCATTCTCTAAACATTTTCTTTCTACTTGAACCCTTGGTATCAGCTCCATATTTTTTCCCTCCCTCCCTCCCCACTCTCCCTCCCTGCCCATTCTTCCTCTCTCCCCACTCTCCCTCCCTCATGAACCTTTGATAATGTATAAATTACTATTATTTTTTTTCATGTCTTACACTGTCCGAGGTCTCCCTTAACCCACTTTTCTGCTGTCCATCCCCCAGGGAGGGGTTATATGCAGATCACTGTGATTGGTTCCTCCTTTCTCCCACACCTTCCCCTTACCCTCCTGGCATTGCTACTCTCATAATCAGTCCCGAGGGGTTTATCTGTCTTGTAATCCCTGTGTTTTCAACTCTTATCTGTACCAGCGTACATCCTCTGGTTTAGCTGGATTTGTAAGGTAGAATTGGGATCATGATAGTGAGGGGGGAAGAAGCATAAAAGAACTAGAGGAAAGTTGTATGTTTCATCGATGCTGTATTGCACCCTGACTGATTCGTCTCCTTCCCGCGATCCTTCTGTAAGGGGATGTCCAGTTGCCTACAAATGGGATTTGGGTCTCCACTCCACACTTCCCCTCATTCACAATGATATGATTTTTTGTTCTTTGATGCCTGATACCTGATCCTATCAACACCTCATGATCACACAGGCTGGTGTGTTTCTTTCATGTGGGCTTTGTTGCTTCTCAGGTTTATGGCCACCTGTTTATCTTCAAGCCTTTAAGATCCCAGACACTATATCTTTTGATGGCTGAGCACCATCAGCTTTCTTCACCACATTTGCTTATGCACCCACTTTGTCTTCAGTGATCATGTTGGAAAGGTGAGCATCATGGAATGTCAGTTTAATAGAACAAAGTGTTCTTGCATTGAGGGAGTACTTGAGTAGAGGCCTTCTCCCACCCCCACCTCGTCCTTTCTTTATCCCACCTCCCCTTCTCCCATATCTCCCACAGAACCATTGGTCCCATTCTTTTCATCTCTGAATTGTTTATCCCGCCTATCTTGTCTAGATAGATATTCAGAAACATTAATAAGCTCAAAAACCAGGCAAAGCCAAACAAAACAACAAAGGAAGTCAAGACCAAGAGAATAATAACAGAAATAAAAAACCCAAAAACAAAATAACAACAACAAAAGGAAAGCCACTGACAAAAATGGAAAAGCCTATAAGTAGTTCAAATTCTGTTTGTTGGCCTTTACGAGTGTTTTCCAGTCGAGTCTGATGTGGTGTCACACTTTGTCTCCAAAGCCTATTTTTTGTATTCCTCGGGGATTTCATCACTTTGATCCCCTTGCTGCTCTGTTGCAAGCCCTTAGTGTTTTGCCCCAGTGTGATGGGGTTAGATTGTGCACCATTCCTGCACTGTGTCTCCAATGTTGTCCCCTGCCCATAGTGCTATGGTTTAGTGAGGGACATTGTGTCTCGTGGTGAGACTGGCCCTGTGGTCCTCTCTGTGCATTGTCTACTCTGAGCAGGAATATCGTCCTCAGGGCTTGGTAGGCCAGGATGTGTTCCCCTCCCTCTCCACCCATCTTTGTTTCTCCAGTATCCTTTAATCAGACATGCCCCTCTCCCCAAGCTGTATCCCCAGTGCTGT
>NW_022104341.1:65573620-65674463 GCF_000313985.2 Echinops telfairi | reverse complement strand
CCACATAGTTGGGATTGGGGCCAGCCTTGCTTGCAGAACTCTCTCTTGGTTCCCTGGTACATGCCGGTATGTTGTATTCACATCTTGGTGCATCAGGTTGAAGACTGGTCTCTCCCTCTCCTGTGGAGATAGAAACAATACCATTCCCTTGGGTGGGTTAGTGCCCTGCTTCCCCACTAGCCATGTCTTTTTTTTCCTCTCTTTCTTTCCCCCCTCCTATTTGGTTGCCTGCCATATGTATACGTGGATTGGCTTTGGCTCTCGCCATAGTAGATGGACCTCACCCAAGGAATGTATGTATATAGTAGCTTTTCCCCTATGCCCCATTTTTTTAAGCTTACCTCAGTGGGTTTCATGTTGTACTTGTCCTTTTGTGCTTGACTTATTTCACTTAGCATGACTTCCTCCAGTTCTTTTCTTGTGGCAATGTGCTTCATGTGTTCATCGATGTTTTTTTAGGGATGTGTAGTACTCCATTGTATGTATGTACCACAGTTTTTTGATCCATTCATCTGTTGATGGAAATTTGGGTTGTTTCCAAGTCCTTGCAATTGTGAACTATGCCATGATGAGCACTGAGCACAGATGTCTGGCTGTGGTTTGTTTCTTGCCTCTTCTGGGTATATGCCCAGTAGGGGGATTGATGGGTCGTATGGTAGCTCGATTTCCACCTGATTTAGATATCACCAAGTTGATTTCTATAATGGCTATAATACCTACGGGTCCACTGGCAATGGATGAGAGTTCCTATCTCATCACAGCCCATCCACCACTTGTTACTTTCTGATTTTTTGAATCGGGCTATCTTTGAGGGTGTTAGGTGGTATCTCATAGTTGTTTTCATTTGCATTTCTCTTATGGCTAATGATAGGGAACATTTTCTCATATGTTTATCGGCCATTCAAATTTCTGCCCCTGTGAAAATTCTGTTCAGGTCCTTTGTCCACCTCCTTAGTGAGCAGTTAGTTGTGGTTTCTTTTATTATTGTAAGTTGCAAAGTATTGTAGATTTTAGTAATAAGGCCTTTGTCTGATGTGTCATTGCTAAAGATGTTTCCCAGTCTGTGGGTTCTCTTACTACTCTCTTGGTGAATTCTTTCAAGATACACAGATGTTTTATATTCATTATATCCCACTTGTCAATTTGTGACTCCTCTGTATTTGCATCCTTCCCTATTTCTGATAGCCTAAGTGTTCCCTGTGCCAAGGTTCTCAAGTTTGTCCCAATTCCATCATTAATGACCCTAATAGTTTGGGGTTTCACCTCAAGGTCTCTGATCTACCTTGAGCTTATTCTTGCGCATGAAGTGAGATAAGGGTTTTGCTTAATTTTTTTTTTGCAGGTAGATATTCATTTTTTTCCAGCACCACTTATTGAAGAGGGCGTCTGCCTGCCATTTGATATTTTGGGAGCCCTTATCAAAAAACAGTTGTCTGTATGCTGATGTTTTTATTTCTAGGTTTTCAGCTCTTTTCCATTGGTCTGAATATTTGTCGTTATGCCAGTACCACACTGTTTTGACCACTGTGGTTGCAAAATACATCATCATATCTCTTGACTGCTGCTTCCATTAGTATTCACTGTAAATCCAAGCAAGACAAAATCCTGGATAACATCAATCTTTTATTTGTGTATCATGATGTTATTTATTGGGCCAATTATGAGGAATTTGGTTTTCTTGACATTGAGTTATAATCCAGGATTGATGGCTTCAATTTGGATCTTCCTCAGCAAATGTTTCAAATCGGCTTCCCTTTCAGCAAATGAGATATGTCATCTGCATTTCACAGGTTGTTAAAAAAGCCTTCGGCCTATCCTGATGCCAGTCTTCTTCATAAAAACCAGCTTTTCTGATTATTTGCTTCAAATATAGATTGATTAAATATGGTGAGAGGATATAACCCTGATCCACACCTATCCTGATTTAAAACCATTCAAGTATGACCTTGTTCTGTGCACAACTGCCACTTGATCCATGTACATGTTTCCCATGAACACAAAAAATGTTTTGGAAATCCTATTTTTCTTTTTTTTCCCCCAATAAAATGATTTATTTAAAAAAAAAGACATAAGCAACAATTTTCAAACATCTACTTTTATCCCATTTAAATTTCTATTCTTATTTACTTAGACAGAGAGTAAGATTTATATGTTATTTAATAAAAGTAGGTTTAAAATCAAGGACTGCTGCTTCCATAGCATTGATTGTGGATCCAAGCAAAATAAAATCCTTGACAACTTCAATCTTTCCTCTGTTTACCAATATGCTACCTACTGGACCAGCTGTGAAGATTTTGCTTTCATTACATTACGTTGTAATACTTAGTGAAGACTGCAATCCTATTTTTCTTAAAGGTATCCATAGTTTGTAATAATCCACCTAGTTGAATGCCTTTGCATATCTCTGAAATTCAAGTAAACGTCTTCCTGGTATTTTCTGCTTTCAGTTAAGATGCATTTGACATCCTCAATGGTATCCCTTGTACCGTGACCTCTTTTGTATCCAGTGTGAATTTCTGGCAACTCCCTTTCAATATACTGTGACACCATTGTTGGATCAATAAACAAAATTTACTTGCATGTGATATCAATGATATTGTTGTATAATTTGAACATTCTTTTGGATTCCCTTTCTTTTGAATGGGTACAAATATTGTTCACTTCCAGTCACTTGACAAAGTGGTTGTCTTCCAAATATCCTGGAATAGATAAGTAAATGCTTTAGAGATTCATCAGCTTATAAAAACAATTGCTATTCCACCAATTCCTAGAGCTTGGTTCTTGGCTAATGCTTTCAGTGCCACTTGGATTTCTTCCTTCAGTACCATTAGTTCTTCATTGTAGGCTACCTCTTGAATTTTTCATTGTCAACTACTTCTCTTCAGTATAGTGACTCTGTATTCTTCTTTTGATGCTTCCTGCATCATTAATTATTTTTCCCAAATAATCTTTTACGATTACAATTTGAGGCTTAAATGTTTTCTTGAGTTCTTTCACTGTGAGACATGCTGAGCTTGTTCTTCTTTTTTGGTTTTCTAATTCTAGATCTTTGCATATTTATGTCACAATTTCTTCCATTTGCCTTTGCTACTCGACTGTGAAGAGCAAATTTCAGTCTCTTATGACATCCACTTTGATCTGTTCTTTCCTGATCTTTGCTTTCTTCATGTATGATGTCTTTATTCCCTCCCACAGCTCAAGTTTTCTGTCATTAGTGTATAATTCATAAAATCATTTCTTGAGATGTTCTTGAAATTTGGGTTGTTTAGACTCAAGGTCATATTTTGGCTCCCATAGACTTGATTTAATTTTCATCAGCTTCAACCTAAACTTACATATAGGCAATAGATGTTGTCTTCTACATTTGGTCCTGGCCTAGTACACTTGTCTTGACTCTTCTACCCAAATTCTGCAGCTCTCAACAGATAACTGGGTGAGCATGTAGGAGAGTTTTATGATCAGACTGACAAGTTTTGCTATTCTGCTAAGTGGAAGATGAGACATCTCAGAAACTGGACCAAAAATCTTATGATCCTCAAGAAAGCAAAGCCATGAGCTCAGCATGAGCAATATCCCAGTGTAGAGAAGTGGCAGCAATAGCAGAAGTATATACCAAGAGCATAAGACAGAGAATATCATACTGCCTAGACTACTGAATGAGTAAAGTGAAGTGTCTTCATGTTGGAGACCAGCTTGCTGGGTAAGGAGCCATTTGGACATTTGTCAGAGCCCAAAGAGATTTGTGTACCACTTCCTCAAACAAGGCAGAGGCCAAGAGAGGCCACATAGCAGATACACTGTGGACCAAAGAAAGGCAACCTATGGACACAGCTGAGGAGTGCTGCAGACAGAAGAACTGTCTGTAACATCCCTGGCCCTGACTTCTTATAACCTGTTAGCTTAACTAACAAACTTGATAATTATGAGCATTGTATTGTCTATTAGTTCCATATGGTGATCACAACAGCCTATCAAACTCAGAAAAGAGTAGATCACTGTGGTAAGACAGACGGTATGAGAAAAAAGTTGGTGTCCTAGAAATTGACCTTGGGCTGATGTGAAGTTGGATTATCTTCCTCCAGGTATGGTCAGGAGAAATCAAATATGGCCTCCAGGTCTTGCCTCTTTCAAAAGCCCTCTAAGTATAAAAGCACTTCTTTTTTTAATTGTTGGCCCTGTGGAGAGTTATCAACTCCATCATTCCTCTGGCTAATGTCACTTATTCATCAAGCAGACATTCTTAAATCGATCCCTACTTCTTTCCCTTCCTGTCTCAGTCAGGTCGCTCTCCTGTCTGGTCCGATAAAACACTGCACTCATCTCATCTTAGCACTTTACATTGTTTTGAACCATTATATATTTGTCTTGTCCACCTCTCTAAACAGTAAGCCCTGTTGTTTGTATTACCTAGTTTATCATCACAATTCTTCTATCAAATAGGCATTATTAATATTCCAATTTTATAGGAGAAGACTTAGAAATACAGAGAACTTTAAGAACCCAAGGCCACACAAATATTATATTAACGAACAGAGATCAGAAACCAGGACAATCTAGAAATCAAGTCAACTTATTAATCATTATTTTTCCACTCAGGCAATAAGCAATATAACACAAATCAGGGATTCTGTTAATTTAATGGATATTTCTTATATTTTCCTAGCACAAGTGGATATTTTTGCTTTTCATTGATATAAGCAAATGTGATTATAAATTTTAAAAATACAGTAGCTCCTGGAGTTAACTCTAAATTAACAAAAGTTTACATAGCTCTCAAAAAAGCTTAAATATCAAGCAATAGAAGAAATAGCTAATTATGCAGTTGATGAAGTCATCAACAATGATAGTTACATTTCAAAGACAAAAAAATGCTTCTATGATGCAGTGAGAAAAGCAGAAAATTAAATATATGTATACATATATACACAGTATGATGTTTAAACACACATGTGCCAAACTAAAATTAATGTGCTAAATTATTAGAATATCTTTGTGAAAGGGAGGATTGCTGATTTTTTTATTGTGCATATTTTAAATATTGTGCAATAAAATTGGTATTTTTTTGCTTATGTGCCCATTTTGTCTTCAACAATCATGTCAGGAAGGTGAGCATCACATGTGGGGAAGAGAGAGAATGGTGCCCAGCTATCAAAAGATCTTGGGTCTTTAAAGCTTGAAGATTAAATAAGCAGCCATCCAGCTGAGAAGCAACCAAGCCCACATGGAAGAAGCACATCAGTCTATGTGATTATGAAGTGTAGATAGGATCTGGTGTCAGACTTCAAAGACTCAGAACAAAAAAACATATTGACATGAATGAGGGGGAAGGTGGATTGGAGACCCAAAGCCCCTCTGTAGACAATTGTACATGCCCTTACAGAAGGGTCACAAGGAAGAGATGAGCCAGTCAGGGTGCAGTATAGTACTGATCAAACATACAATTTTCCTGTAGTTCTTTAATGTTCATTGTCATGACCCCAATTCTACCTTACAAATCCAGCTAGACCAAAGCATGCACACTGGTACAGATAAGAGCCAGAAACACACGGAATGGAGGGTGGGGCAAGGGGGAAAAATGAGCTGATACCAAGGGCTCAAGTAGAAAGAATGATTTGAAAATGATGATGGCAACATATGTCAAATGTGCTTGACACAATGGATGGATCTATGGATTGCAATAAGAGCTGTAAGAGCCCCCAATAAAATGATTTTTTTTAAATGCAAAGCACAGAGATCCATTGTGAAAGTTGTAGCAATTATTTGAGTGGATTCTCAAGGGTCATCTTCATAGATTTTCTTGAAGGAAACGGGATGATCATGGGGGCTTCTTATGAAGAAGTTTAAAGAAAATTGAAAACTGTAGTGAAGGAAAAAGCCAAGGAAGATTATGCTAAGAAACATGTTCCCCCATCAGGACAGGGTATCTGCTTCAAGGGTAGAGGGGCTCTCCTGCAAGAATTTCACTGAAAAACTTTATTGCATCCACCCTACAGCCTTCAGAATGCTTTTTCCTCCCTAAATTAGAAGAACCTTGAAAAGGAACGTCATCTGATTCCTGGGATATAAAATTATCTTTTGAGGTGGTGTAGATCAGAGAGTGCAGAGTTCCTTGGGGAAGGGCTCAAGAAACGGAAACGTCACCGGCAGAAGTGTGTAAACCAAGATGGAGGATATGTCAAGAAACAATAGCTTCCCATTTTGGTATTTTTGTTTAATAAAGGTTCCTATGATTCTGTAGCCTGCCCCCAAAACGGTATTTATACAGTCATAAAAATTAATTTTTATTTTACCTTACATATGTAATTATTTTGTGTAAATTGGGTCATGGATAAATGGAATCAAGTTTAAAAGGCGAGGCAAATGAATATAAGGTATAAGTACAAGTCATTTATTTTATCTGGAATGGAAATGAAATAATGATTCTGGAGCAATATCTAATCCTGTTTACGGATTCATGATGGCAGCAAAGTAAGAAAGTACAGTACTACAATACTCTCCTTTTCAGTGTTTCCTGTGCAAACATCGAGGTGTTTTTTATCAAGTAATATGACCTTTTCTAGTAGACACCAATTAGGTGGTGAGTGATGAAAGGCAGGCACATTTCGGCAGCAACAGGAACTTCCATGGAGGAACTCTGATCCAGAGCAGGGATATTTGGAGATGCTTATGGCGTCCACAGTGGTTTTCAACAATTCCAGTGAGTAATGATGAGTAAGTACCCTGTGATGTTCCAGGGAGGAAATAGGTAATTAACATTTTTTCTGGAAAAAAAAATGCATGCTATATGCTATGGGCAGGTAGTTTCTGAATTCCCCATCATAAAATTCAGCTATGAGTTTCTAATTAGAAACTCATAACTCAGCTACTTGACTGTGGAATTGAGTGAAACTTGGACTGGAGACATCCTGTCTTGCTCTAGAAGCACTTTTACTTTAAGAAATAATAATACGTAAATTCTATTTATGGTTTTAAAATCCATTTTTAATTCCACATTCATTCCCAGAAAATGTCTTGAGTGAGCAAACTACCACAAAGATCAAATTATCAAAAGAGGTCAAGCAATATTAGCTGATTGAATAAATAATCAACAAGATCTAACAGCAAGGTTATACAAATTACAACTCATAAAGTAATGACATCATGGTCTATTCCTAAGGCCCACCCATACGAAACTTGCATAGTTTGCATCAGAGTCCTCCAGAGGAAACATCTCAGCAACTCACAGGGAAGAAACTCCGAGTCTGAGCAAGCGGGGTTACCTTTTTAAGAAAGCTGGGAAACTTCTGAAACAAAGTTAGCCTGGGTCAAGGAAACCAAAGCTTCATTATGGAAGTTCAACGACTGCAGAGACAGATCTGTTGAGAACTCGTTATCCATTCACATGCTACTTAAAACAGACTGCTTAGCTCTGTGAGAAGACAGGGAGGGTTCAGTGGTAAAATGCGCACCTTTCATGTGTAAGAGGTTAAAACTGTTCATGTTCTTTGGTTCATGGCGTCCCCAAGCCTGGAGGACCATCTCAACTGCAGCTAACAACAAGAACAACAACCCTCACTGTCAAGGTTCCAGGTGTGTGTACAGTGATGAGAGTTCTGGATATGGAGTCAGGGAATCCGGGTTTGTATTCGCCTAACCTCTCTCTCTGCCTCACTTTAATTACCTATCTACGAAAGAGAATGCTAAACTCTCAAGGCTGTTGTGAGACTAAAACACAATGAATTAGTGTTGTTATTTTAAATACTTGCAAAGAAGTATATTAAAAAGAGAAAGAAAATAGCCAGTACATCTAAATCATATTAGAAACAAAAAAATAAAAGTTTCTATAACAAAATATGACAAAACAGCAATGGACTCCTCGGGATGATGGAATGATGAGGGGATGTTTGCACACTGTTCATTTTACTCTTTACTTTTAATAGACTTCTCAGGAAGGACAGTGAGTCCACAACTACTAGATGAAATGCTCTTCGTGTTGGAATTATATATTCTCCCCTGCCCTTCTGGTTACAAAATATTGAATGCCGCCATTTCAAATTCCCCCAGTGGTCAATGTTTGGCATTAGATCCGACACCACAATATGTTTTAGAAGAGTATGAGAAAAGGAAATCAAACCATTAGAATCTAGGGATTTTGGAAATCGGAATTTGAGGTGAGTCTAGAGAGGATGATTTAAAATAAATGAGGAAGAAAAGCCTGTGCCTTTGGGCAAGAGGCACAAGAAAGGCCACTCCTCAATGCTCCTACCTCTGAGCCCCTATCAGTTCCATTACGGAGGGGTGGCTGCTTGCTTGCTTGGAAATGGGGAATTAGCCTTCAAAAGATTCCATCCATTTGCAAATATCACCAGTATCTTTCTGATCCCAAATCATAGGACATTTTAGAGTGCAAGGCCAATTGCTACAAAGCCCTGGGTTCTTCTGATCTCTTGGGTGGAGTGCATAATGAGATGTGAGCTTATTACTGGTATTCTGTGTGCCTTTCCTTTCTTGACTCAGAATGCAAAAGATACCTCTCCTTTATGACAGGCCTCCTCAGCTCCTTCGTGTGGACTCCCTTCTCCATGCCCTGCAGGTTATCGGTGCTTCCTAAGAACTAGGTGAGGGGGCATCTCAAGACTCAGCCACTTGCTGGAGGGCATTCTCCCTCTTTAGCTGCCCTAAAAATTAGACTTTTGTCTAGGAGAAATCAACCCGGCAACAACCTCTATTTCCTTTATTCTCCGGTGCTTGTGTGGGTTTGAGGAAAAGTTACCTCTGAGCAGATGGCAGTGCTGCCTGGTGACTGTGTTTCTTGTTCAGCAAACCAAAGAAACCGTATTTGTGTGTTCACACTATGCCCTGCGTTGTACCTGGCATCATTTGCGTAGTTTTTACTGTGTTGCCTGTGGATATGCCCCATTTCAGCTGAGCCTGTATGGGAATCGTGGTTCGGTTTACGTTTGTTTCCAAACCCACCACATAAGAGTTTCACTGACTTTACACCGGAGGCAGGAAAACAGATCTTTAAAGGAATTTTTGAAAGTAGCTATAAGCTTTCTTGGAATGAAATTCAAGATGCAAGGGAGAGGCAAAGAAAGCCAGTGATGAAATTCAAGGCATGGGGAAGAGACTTTCAAAGGGTGCGAGAGAGTATGAGAAGCTGTTTTTTTAAGGGTCGGCTCAGGCTGTTTGTGTTTTCATTCTAAATGGTCTCTGACTGAACAAAATCACCTTCACACTTTTAAAGTGACCCTCTCTCTATTAGGTCATCTTTGGGTGGTTCAAGGTAAATGTGTGGCTGCAGAGAGGTTGGGGGCCAACAATCCAACCACTGCAGATCCTGGGGATCATAAGTCTCTGATATGCAAAGAACCACCCTGGGCCATAATCAATGCAAGCACAACTGGTACCGGTACTTATGACCACTCTGTGCCCTAGCTGTATCTTGAGTCCAAACCTGCTTCAATAGTTCCAGCTTCCTAATTCCTGATGCCCATTCAATATTTCTGATAAGAACAAACACCAAATCTCATCAAATGTAGCACATAAAAATATCATCTTGCTCTTCTTACTCTGTAAGTGTTTCTGTATAGTTTATGTTATGTCCATCCACCCATCTGTCCACGTTAAAAACCTCAGCTATTCTTGATCTCTTTCTTAAATCTTTGCAATACCACTAAAACTTCTTTCTCATCAATTCTTCATCTAAGCTCTTATTGTTCCACACTGTTTAGTGAAAGAATCTTTTATGTAGTCTCTGAGTATATACGCTGTATGCTACTAATATTTTTCTAAACCTTAGATTTTGCCACATGGCTTTCTGTATAAAAATTTCCCCAGACTCCTACACCTAATACAAGGTCCTCAGGAGGAGATGATCCAGACAGCACTGCAGAATAAAGTAGACGCTCCCACTCAGAAGGAGACCAACCTAGATTGATATCCTTTTTCAATCTTTACCCTACCCCTCTACCTTTACTGCTTAGCCCCAAATACCACAGCCCAATCGGTATTCTCCCTTTTGTCTCTAGACATTCTGAATTCTCAATCTCGAGCCTTCATTTGGACTCACTGAGAATTGTAACTTTTTCTAGGCAGAATTAATTGTTTTCTCTACTATGTATACCTAGCAATTTACAGGTTTCTCTTATAGCATTCTTTATATTGTATTTTTATTATTTATGTGTCTATCTGATAAATTTTAATTTTGAAGGTCAGGATATGTGCTATGGCTGCAAGGACAAGATAGGTGCTCTATCGCAGGATTTGTGCTACGCCTTCAAGAGTAAGACCACACCAAGAATATACTCTGAATTGAACTAAGAAAATGTCTTTGTTGCTTGGGAGAGGCAAACACCACCTGACTATGACTCCCAAACTACATATTCCCAAGTAGTTGCTCCAGCACAGCAAGTACCTGAAAAAGGAGTACTATTATCCGGAACACCTTAAAGGAAATAAATTATTTGACTACCCTAAAGCTTTGGACTATAAAACTTGCCCTTGTAACTTAGGTTGAATATAAGTAAGGTTTGAGAATTTTTTGTTTTTTACCTAAGATTTAACCTTTGGTTGTCATGAGGACACCAAATGACAGCCAGGGCCCTTGGGTCTGACCACCCAGGACCATGACAAATAAGGATATGGTTGAGCACCAGCCAACCAGAGATGACAGCCTTAAAATAAATAAATATGTACATAATTAATAAACAGCCTTGCCAGATGTACAAAAAGGGCCTTCTACCTCTTGGGGATGTGGTGGGAGTGGGGGTATCCCTCTGCCTTGCCCTTTAGATAGTGCAGACCTGCTGGATGTCCGTCCTCAGCTTATCCTGACTTTACTGCTTTATAAAGCTGCTGTGCTGCCTCCTCCTACCTGCTTGTTGCGTCTCTGTGTTGCCACCCTGCCACTGCTCCCTTCTAACATGTGGCTGTGCCAGAACTTGCCTGGAAAAGGAGTCACTGTACTGGAACACAGACATCACAGTACTGGAACACAGACATCTGACACACAGGACAAGGAAGATCTTCAGATTGCCACATCTTTCTCCTGGGAAGCAACTGGTGGGTGCAAACCACCAACATTTAGGTTAATAGCCCAAGGCTTAACCCAAAGCACCACCAGGGCTTCTGTTTGGTAAATGGGTAGTTTATTAATACTATTATTACTAGTCTGCAACATACCCACACATGCACTCACACACACACAATTTCATTACTACTAAACAAAATGCCACCCCCCCAACACACACACACACACACACACACACAGAAAACCCACTGCTATTCACAAAGCATGGGTGATTCATGCTGTCTGCTGGAAATAAGCCAATTCATGAGACAGGTGTGGGGGAAAGATGAAGAGTTTTACTGGATACGATATTGAAAGAGGTAGAGTGGATCCAGTCCAAATTATCTCCTCAAATGGAGAAATAGGGGATATTTTTTTCATAAATTGAGAGCAAAAGAGGTCTGAAAAAGAGTGATATTCTTGTAACTAAATCAGCATTTCCAAATCTAAATGTGAGTCAATTACAGCTTCTAGTGACCAAGACAGAGTAGGACTGTCCCTGTGGGTTTCCAAGACTGCAAATTTTTAGAGGAGTAGAAAACCTCGGTTTTTCTCTTTAGGTCCAGCTGATGCTTTTGACCTGCTAATCTTGTAGTTAGAAGCCAAATGTGTAACCAAATGCAACCAGGTCTCCTGTTAGCGGTGAAAGGTAGGTAGATTAGGGATAAAGGGGGATTGTCTGCACCAAATGCCTACCCTAAATGAAAGTCACTTGGCACTGCCACAGCAAAGGGGTTGGAAGGAAATCAGGCACACTAATTAGACACCTATGGAAAATCCAGGACAGAGCATGTGCAGACTAAAACCACCTAGGCGCAGGTGATGCTAAACCTGGCCACAACCTAGGTGCTTTTATACTCAGTCAATAAGATCGGCCAATACCCTCAACTATGCCTCCCCAACCAGTGGGGAAAGGAGGGGATAAATACCAGACTGAGGACAAGCCACTTCCTCTTGTTTAGGTGCTCTCTTGCAGAACAAAAGGGGAGATTTCCCATGCTTGCTTGCTGCACAGGTGCCTGTGTGCGCTCTGGGGTCCAAACACTCTTGAATTTTCTTGCTCTGGGTTCAGACACCCTTTTGGCTCTGTGGCCATTTTCAGTCATGAACTTTCCCACAGTCCCCGCCATGTGACCTTGCACACCTTCCAGGGCTGCTGTGTCCTGTCTGAGACTGTCCTACCTGAGACTTCCCCTTCCCTCATGACAGTGACCTGGGTCATAAAAGTGCTTCTGCCACGTGAATTCTTTCAGTGTTGAGAAGCAAGAACTGAGGCAAACCACCCCAGAAGCCTAACAGAGGGAAATGGTTAATAAATATATTTCCTTCATTCTTATTCTGTTTTTTGGGGTTTTTTTGCTCTTCTGGTCAGTAGTTGGCATTCTATGAGTGGAGACATTTCTGTTCTTCTGGTTTACATTTACAAATAAATTATTTGTTTCAATTCTCATTACTAAAGAAACTATAACAAATGAAAATCAAATCTTAATTCTTAACTCACTCTTCTTATTTTACTATGAATCTATTTAATTCCCCTGTAATTAGGTTATTTCAATTCAACTTCCCTTAAACTAAACTTCCCAAAGAAAACAACAAAGACAAGTTTATTTGCCAAAAACTCCAACCCAAACCACAAACTTCACAGCCAGACCACAAAAGTAAGCAAGTGCATGGCGCCCCAACAGTTTTCCACAGCCTGATGCAATATGTCTGCTGTCCAGAAAATTTCAACTGATGGAGATGCTACAAGACAGTGTAAAACTTTGTAAGGGTTACAAGCCTTCAAATCTTCAAGGAAGCAAGCTGCTATTTTTGCTTCCATGGAGTAGGGTTTCATTTCCCTACTTAAATGTTCAATTTCTTTCTAAGCAGGTATTAATGGACCTTCACTTAACTCTGACTTTTTATTTCTCCAAATATTTGAGGTTATTGGTTATTGGTAAGTAACACTAGTGTCACAATGTGTTAAGCTGGTCTGCAGAGGAAGCCGAAAGTAGTCTACTTCTGTAGATGTACAACCTCGGAAACCTTATGCAGCAGTTCTACTAGATGTAATGGCGTTGGTCAGGGGCATCTTCATGGTAGTTACTGAGGCAGAAATGGATACAAAGTATTTCAGTTTTCTGTCACCTACTCTTGCTTACTTTCAAGGTAATCCAAAAAACCGATAGAGTAGAGACTCAGAGCTGTTTGAATGGCAGTTGGACTGGGGAAGCCAGGCAATGTAACAGTGAAAATAATATGAGAAGCAGGCAGGAGCCCAGGTCCTTGAGGCAGGATGGCCAGAAAATTTCAAAGTGCAAGATCCTAGGTAAGAGGTCTTGAGGTCCAAAAGTAGAGCAGTGGCAAATGAGTTATAAAGAAGAGAAGAGATGTTATGACCAGTCTTCTTAATCAAAGTATATGTAATAGGGGGAAATTGTTAGCTGTACTCAGGGTTTATTTTGACTTATAAAAAAAATTTACAGCAGTTATCTTGTTGAGAACCTGGGCAGCAAATCTATGAACTGGCTGCTCCAGTTTACAGTTTCAAAAACTAAAACTTAGAGAGATGAGTAACTTATATAAGGTCATACATTTATTAATTGGTAGAATTGCATCTTGAATTTTTGTCTGAATGTCACCCACAAATCCTGCTTTCATGGTTTACAGTTAGAATGATTAAGACTTTAAAAAACAACAACAATTGGTTGTAGTGGATTCTAACTGATGGCAACCCTATGTGTGTCAGAGTAGACCTGTGTGTGCTCCACAAGCTTCTCAATGGCCCATCTTTGATACTCGGATCACAGGCCTTTCTTTCAACGCTACTCTGGTTGGACTCAAACTTCTAAACTCTTGATTATGGAATTAACCATTTGTACCACCCAAGGATTCCAGGCATATCTCATTGAGTAGCTAACTGGATGTGGTCCATGAACAAGATAAAATAACTAAAGATAGGCCTAAGTATTTACCACAGGAGAACTGAGTCCTTGCAGTACCTCTAGAAGAAGAGGGGAAACACATCGAGGAAGGGACATATTTCCAGAGAGGATGCATTTAGTGCCATCCAGTGAGTTTGACATGCCTGTAGGGGCATCTAGACAATTGCAAATGAAGCACCAAAACCCAGTGCCATTTTCTCAAGTACCTGGAGGACCAAACTTGGATTCTAAAAACAGGCATATGGATCTAATCTTCAAAGGCAGATATAACACTTAAATCTCAATGTGTAAGCACCATTTAAAATTCCTGAACCTCCCCTTGCCCCTCCCAATAATGCATTCCATCTTTTTCTTCTAAGTAGTGAGTCAGTATATATTGTACATCATTACAGCACGTTCCCCCACAGCCGTGGGCCTCTCAGTCAATCCTTGTAAGAACGGCCCCTAAGTCCTTTTTGGAATCATTTAGAGAGAAAGCCCTGACCAATAATTTGTATTTTTCCCTAGGGAATCATGTGAATCAGATAATGTATATTGTTAGTATTGCTGTCCTTTTTGGAAGGTTTTTCAGATTAAAGAGTATTAATTGGTATTTGCCCCACTTTATTTCTTTGAAGATACTTATAGTTTTAAATGAGTAAATTGTTCATTAGATGAGACTCGTCATAATCTGAATTTTAATTCTATTAAATTTAATCTATTAAATTCTTGGAGAGAAAAATATACTATTGTGAATACATTTATCTAATGTAAAAATCAAAGTAGAGAAATAGTGAATATTTTGGATTAAATATTTTTGATGGGGTTGTTATTAAATGTAAATTAGCAATAGTGATTCATAAATTAACAATAGTAATTCAAAGCATCCCTTAAAAAATCGGTGGTGAGGAGGGTGTGGGAGACCTGGTAGGGCATGATCAAGGGTAATGTAACCAAGAGGAATTGCTGAAACCCTGGTGGGGACTGAGCATGATAGTGGGACAGGAGGAAAGTAAAAGGAAATAGAGGAAAGAACTGGGAGGCAAAGGGCATTTATAGAGGTCTAGATAAAGACATGTACATATGCAAATACATTTATATATGAGGATGGGGAAATAGATCTATGTTCATATATTTATAAGTTTAGTATTAAGGTAGCAGAAGGACAATGGGCCTCCACTCAAGTGCTCCCTCAATGCAAGAATACTTTCTTCTATTAAATTGGCATTCTATGAAGCTCACCTTCCTGACACAACCGCTGAAGACAAAGCGGGTGAATAGGTAAATGTGGTGAAGAAAGCTGATGGTGCCCGGCTATCAAAAGATATAGCACCTGGGATCTTAAAGGCTTGAAGGTAAACAAGCGGCCATCAAAGGCTTGAAGGTAAACAAGCGGCAACAAAGCCCACATGGAAGAAGCACACCAGCCTGTGCGATCACAAGGTGTTGAAGGGATCAGGGATCAGGCAATCATCAGAACAAAAAATCTTACCATAGTGAATGAGGAGGGGAGTGTGGAGTGGAGACACAAAGCCCATTTGTAGGACACTGGACATCCCCTTACAGAAGGGTCTTGGGTAGTGGACGAGCCAGTCAGGGTGTGATGTAGCAATGATGAAAAATACAACTTTCCTCTAGTTCCTAAATGCTTCCTCCCCAGCCCCCCACTCCCACTATCATGATCCGAATTCTACCTTGCAAGTCTGCTAGACTTGTACACTGGTACAAGTAGGAACTGGAAACACAGGGAATCCAGGAGGGATGATCCCTTCAGGACCTGTAGTGTGAGTGGCGATACTGGGAGGGTAGAGGGAGGGTGGGTTGGAAAGGGGAAACCCAATTACAAGGATCTATATGTGACCTCCTCCCTGGGGGATGGACAACAGAAAAGTGGGTGAAGGGAGACGTCGGACAGTGCAAGATATGACAAAATAATAATTTATAAATTATCAAGGGTCCATGAGGGAGGAGGGAGCGGGGAGGGAGGGGAAAAAATGAGGACCTGATGCCAGGGGCTTAGGTGGAGAGCAAATGTTTTCAGAATGATGCAGGCAATGAATGTACAATGTGCTTTACACAATCAATGTATGTATGGATTGTGATAAGAGTTGTATGAGCCAAAAAAATTTTTTTCTTACAATGATCTGAACATGAAAAAAATTTTTTTCTTTTGATTATGTGGGAAGAAAAAATAGGAAATGATTTTTTAAATCTATGTTTTCAAAAGACTTTTCAACTTAGTATCCTGTAATTTCATGTCACTCTAATTCAACCAGCATTCATTAAACACCCTATTTATTATACGCATGGTACTCTACTGAACCAAACAGAACATAAGGAAGAGTAAAAACTTTGTGTCTCTCTCCTGAGAAGTTTTTGTTTGAATAAATAGGTTTGGATGTAGAAGTAAATGAACTCAAGGTTGACCAAATGAGTGAGGAGTCTTCAGTCTGTTTAATGCTCTTGGGATCAATGGACAATAGAACAGGAGATTGACAAACCAGACACAGGATGCAGATCCAGTAGAAGGTGATGAGTACTCAGCTCTGCTATGGTTCTCTCATTTATGCCAAAGGTGACCTCTCAAGGAAATGTCATCAAACTGAAATATGATTGATAGGTTGGGCTCTGCCACTACATTCACCAGGAGTATCTAGTTGACATAAACTCTAGTCATCAGAGCAAGTAAGACAAAAGAAGAGGTTTGGAAAATATTTTCATGCTGGAGACGTGGTTCACTTTCCCCTTTTGACCTAGGGAAATCCAAACATATGAGTAAGGCTATCTAGGACCAAAAAGTTCCCAGCTACCCTTCTTATGATGTTTCTAGATGCCATCCAGTTAGAGACCACTGACAGTGACCCTATATACAACAGAACAAAATGTTGCCCAGAATTTTTTCAGCTCCTTGTCAATGCACTTCTGCAAATGCTCTTGGATGGTCTTCACCAGCATTTTATTTGTATGTCATATTGTGTTAGTCTGGGTTGACTAGAGAAACAAATCCAGGGACACTCATATATGTGTAAGAGAGAGCATTATATCATAAAGCAATTGGATTTTGAGAAGAACATCCCAGCCAGTCCAGATCAAGTCCATAAGTTCGATATTAGCCCATATGTCTGATTCTGGTCTATAAATTCCTCTTCAGACTCACACAACACATGCAATGCAGGAATTCGGGAAGATCACATACTGGTGGGTGAAAAGTCTCATGGATCCAGTGGCAGTGGAAGCATCTCAGCGCTGGGGAGGGTCTCTTGTGGCTTCTCAAAAGGAAGGTGAAGCAGAGAGAGAGTGTGTGTCCCCCCTCCCCCCAGAGAGAACAAGAGGAAGTTCCCAGTACCCTGATGAGAAGGTTATGCCCAGCAGAAAGCATCATCAGTCTGTGACCTGATTGACAGGCTAAACTCCATCTCTTCACTCTTAATAACCTGAAGTTGACATGAGATTATTTAACCACCACAGACCACCCCTTGTCAAGTTGACACCTTTACACCACTCTAGCCATACATAATTTTTTAAACAAAACAATAATAAAGTAAAATTTGTAACTAACAGGATAAAACTAAAATGCATACAACTCAAAATGTGCCAGCCTCATTTAAATATGATATTCTATAAGTGAACAAAACAAAAATATTCTATGCCTAATAATGGCAGCTATGTGAATACCTACATCATAATCCCATAATCCTATGCATATGTTCCCCCACCTATGAAAGTTTGTAAGTCAGCCACTTCATACCTTTATCCCCCCAATTTTGGGTGTCCAATTTCTATATGTCCCAATTATCAACCCAGTTCTCTGAGAAGACAGGCATGTTCTTTGATATGAAGAAACTTTGTTCCAGTTGGGAACCTGTGAGTCTGCATCCATAAGCAAAGTCAAATCAGGACAGGATATCCATGAAGTTAGCAGCAATATGCACCAATTGACAGGCTAAAAACTCTTATCTTCATCTGGTCAGGTTCTGGTCAACTCAGTGTGGGCCACCTCACTTAGCTTCACCAGGGTTCCCATTGGTTGACTTGCATTTCAACCAGGGGCTCTGGCACAAATTCTCAACAACTCTAGCCCCCTTGCGCTATATCATGAATTTCATTCAGACCAGCCAACCTGCTCTCATCTTCTCTTCTAATCCCTGTGAAACAGATCCACTGGTGTCAGTGGATCAACTCATCTCTCTTTTGCTGCTTTTCCCTTACCACTAAACAACTGGTCATTTAGCATGCTTTTCAGGCAGCCCACAGGCTCCCTTTAAAGTTCAGTCCTAGAGAGGAAAGTTCCTTCACGGCTCCAAATTTTTCCAGCTTTAGGCACAAACCACTAGTTCCAATTTCAAAAAGACAAAGTATTTCTTTTTCCTTCTTCAGTCTTTCAACAATCCCCTGGGAAAGTATCTTCAAATGCAAATGTCCTGAGCACTGAGTGGGGCTTCTCTTTTTAGTCTTCTTTGCAGGTTTGTCCTATACCCACGTAAAGATCCAGTTTAATGGTTGAAGGCAAGTAGGCTTACAAACTCTATTTTTACTTCCCAATAACCATTTATATCACACATTATATCAATAACTGTAGGCAAAAAAAACCCACCCAGTATAAATCTAGTACAACCTGATTCTAAACTCAATTCTTAAAACAGTCCAATTCTATTCTTATCTAGGCTTATCTTAATCCTTATCTAAACTATTCCATTGATACTGAATATGACCTTAGGCCTCTGATTACATCAATCCAGGGCCTTCTGTCAGCCATTTTGACATGGTCTCAGAGAAGTTCAAGGAGAGATTTTGCACCCTGACCTCAAAATGTTCACTAATCATGTTCATTTACACCATTTCAGATAGGAATAATCAAAGATAGCAACCAAGGAAAAGAATCTAAATTTTAACTTCCCAAGTCCTTTCCAGAAAAAAAACAACAGCAGTAAACTGTGTAGCCACATCTGACCTCCAGCTAGCCTAAGAGGAAAATCTACCATGAGGCAGAGGTCAAAAAAGCATCCTGGTATTAATGACATTGCTTGATAATTTCCACATTCTGTAGGGTCACCTTTCTTTGGAATAGGTACAAATATACATATTTTTTTCAGTCTGTTGGCCAGGTAGCTGTCTTCCAAATGTCTTAGCCTAGATGAATGCTACCAGGGCTTCACTAACCTATTGAAATATTTCAATTGGGATTCCATCAATCATTAGAGCCCTGTTTTCCATTAATGCCTTCAGAGAAGCTTGGACTACCTTCAGTTCCATTCTTGAGTATATATCTCTTGAAATGGTTGAATATTAACTAGTTCTTTTTGATATAGGGACCCTGTGTATCCTTCCAACTTCTTTTGATGCTTCCTTCATCATTCAATATTTTGCCCATAGAATCTTTTAATATTGCAACCTGAGGCTTGATGTTTGTCCTCAGTTCTTTCAACTTGTTATATGCTGAATATGTGCTTCTTTTGTGTGTTATTCTGAGTAAAGTAGAAACAAATCCATAGAAACTCAAATGTGTATAAGAGAGAATTTTATGTAAAGGGTAATTGTACATTAAGAAAGCATCTCATTGGAACAATACAGAGAAGATTAGCATGGCCCCTGCGCATGGATGACATGCTAATTCATGAAGCATTCCATATTTTTATTTTTGTAAAATAAAAATAAAAGAAAGCATCTCAACCCAGTCCAGTCCAACCCATAAGTTCAATATTAGCCCATATGTCCAATACCAATCTATAAAGTCCTCTTCAGACTCACTAAATATAGCATCTCAGCACTGGCAGGTGTCTCTACATGGCTTCTCTGGCTTCAGAGGTCTGGTTGCATCAGGGTAGGTCCATGTGACTTCTCCAGCTCCCAGAGTGCAGTATCATGTGTCTTGTCAGCAGAGTGTCCTCAAGGGAGTGAGCAGAGAGAGAGAAATGTCTCCCATTTCCTAGGAGGAAAATCTAGAGTTCCCAGAATTCTCAGGAAAAGGCCAAGCCCACACAGGGGCCTCATTGGCTATAGCCCAATTGATGGACTAGACTCCACCCCTTCACTCTTAATCCTCTCAAGTCCCAAATTGACACCAGATTATGTAACTACCACATTTTGGGGCCTATTCACTGTAGGTCAGGGGTTCTCAACCTTCTTAATGCCGTGACCCTTTAATACAGTTCCTCATGTTATGGTCACCCCCCCAAACATAAAATTATTTTTGTTGCTACTTCATAACTAACTTTGCTACTGTTATTCGGGAAACCCCTGTGAAAGAGTCGTTTGACCCCCAAAGGGTTGCTACCCACAAGTTGAGGACCGCTGCTCTAGGTCTTTGCACATTTCCTTACAATGCTTCATTAGGTCTTATGTTGCCTTTTGAAAATTTCTGCTTAATTCTTGAACTTCATCATTTCTTCAATTTGCTTCAGCCATTCTAGACTCTGGAACAAGTGTCAGAGTCTTTTGAAACATTCCTGTTGGCCTTTTCCTTCCTGCCTGTCTTTTTAATTACCTTCTGTTTTCTTCATGTATGATATTCTCAGTTTCATCCTACAACATGTCAGGTCTTCTCTCATCCATGTAGAGTGAACTAAATCTCTTCTTGAGATGTTCTTGAAAATTAGGTCGAATATGCTTAAGGTAGTATTTGAGCTCTTGTGGCCTTCTTTCCATTTTCTTCCACTTTGACCTGAACTGATAATGGGCAATTGTGAGCAAAGGTCAGCTCCACAGTCAGCCTCCGGTTTTCTTTTCATCATATTGAGTGCCTCCATTGCCTCTTCACACAGATGTAGTCAATTTGATTTCTATGTATTCCATCTGCTAAAGTTCCCATGTGTAGTTGTTGTTTATGTTGTTGAATAAACATGTTTATGATGAAGAAATTGGTCTTGCAAAATTCTGTCATTATATTTTGAGCTTCCTTTCTATTGCCAAAGACATATTTTTCAACTACTATTATTTCATCTTTGTTTCCAACTTTTCATTCCAATCACCAATGATAATCAAATTCAACTTGATTGCATATTTGATCAATTTCAGACTGGTAACATTGTAGAATTCTTCATTTTTTTCATTATTAATTTTAGTGGTGGGTGCATAAATTTTAATAATAGTTGTATTGACTGGATTTCCTTAGATGTGGATAGATATTATCCTATCACAAATAGCATTGTACTTCAAGATATATTTTGAAATATCCTTTTTGTTGACTAATGCAATACTATTCCTTTGAATTTGTCTTTCTCAGCATAGTAAACCATATGATTGCCTGATTAAAAATGGCTAATGCCAGTTCATTCAAGCTCATTAATGCATAGGATATTGATCTTTATGAGTTTACTTCTAATTTTCCTGAATTCATAGTTCATGTATTCCAAGTTGTAATCTTTTCAACAATTTATTGGCATATAATTCTCATATCATACAATTCAGTAGTTCAATCACAACAAAAGTAGTTGTACAATCATCACCACATTCAGTTTTAGAACACTTTCTTTATTCTTGTACTCATCATTACTAGCTCCCCATTTCCCCCTGACCTTCCCTACCAAGCCCTCAAAGATCTGTTAATGCAGTTACTAGCTCTATAGATTTAACTACCCTGGAGAGTTCAAATACAGAAAAATACAGAAAACAAACAAACAAAGTGAACAAAGTAAAACAGATACAAACCCGAATAGAAAATATTAAAAACAAGAGCAAATTTAAATGAATCAAAAGGAAGATTAAATGATAGTGTGCTAAATTTTAACCTAATTGCATCTGCAACAATCCACCAAGTTGTGATTATTAATAGATGTTCACAGCTGCTTCTTCTCATTTTGAGGCATACCCTGTCAGTAAATGAAGGTTCCTGAAAGCTGTTCTCCATCCACATGTATGCAACTCTAATTTGCATCTATTGAGTGCCTTAGTCATATTTTGAGTGCCTTCCAACCTTAGGGACTCATCTTCTGGCACTATGTCTGACTGACAGTGTCCCACTGTGATTCATGAGGTTTCCAATAGCTGCCATTGTCTCAGTGCTATTCTTACTGTGTTCAGAGGCTAATTCCTCAGAAGTGGACAGGATTTCTTTATTCATAGTCTGTTCTTAGTCTGAGAGCTCCACTGAAATCTGTTCACCTTGAAACACCAGTGACACTGTTTCCAACATCACAGCAACCAGCAAACCAACACAGTGGGACACACTGACTGTGTGGAGTGAAATTTCTTCATAAGGCTCTTCTACAAAAGTTTCTTTAATTCTTGCCGAATGATTGCATGGAACTTTGCCAATAGTAACATTATGAGAGGGGCTGTTTCCTTTTCTGTTACCATTCCTTGGGCTTAAGGATGAGCCGTTTTTGAAGCAGCAGCAGAGAGACAAACCCCGAGGATCTTGGAAGAGCGTATTCCAGATTGATGTCTGCAGCCAGGAAGACCACAGGCATGAGCACTTCACAGACGGCGGCACAGGGACTCAGCAGTGTCAAGACTTCGGAGTACCTTCTTCTTATATTGACTGGAGGCAGTGATGCTGGTATTTTGGTTTTCTTTTTATCTGGACTGAAACTATGGAACTGTGGGACAGAGTGACAGGTGGGCTGGCTTCCTGCTTCATGGAGACCAAGGTCAAAGGACCATCAGGCTGAGAGACTAAGAATCAAAGAGAAATCTGGCTACCACTTGGCTGAGAGACTGAGAACCAAGAGAGGCTAGGTTGCTGTCTGAGGAGATCAATGACTTAATTCTTACTGCTTGCTGAACCTATTAGCTTTCCTAATAGAACTGCTTAATTCTGAGTGTTATCTGTGAGTTCTTAGGGACCCTTCCAATGAATAGCCAAACCCAGCATGGGCACAGAGTGGCGTGGGAGCCAGGACAGGTAAAGATGAATGCTGGAAGCTCACCCCCTCCTTTGAGCCAGAGGGAGTCAAAAGGAGTTCAGCTACAACCTGCAATACTGTGTTTTGCTCTGACAGTGGTGGTTTGCATGTGGCTGTGATGTTGGCTGCAAACACATGAATGAGGCGAGATAGAAGGATCACTCAGCTGAGCCTAGGTTAAAGGGTCAACCCCCCAGAAATACAAACTAAGAAATTATTTCTGTTTTAAATTTCTGTTTCAGGAGTGGTTTTTACACAGCAAAACTAAAGTACAGGTTCCGAGAAGTTATAGAATCTTAGTAATCATATTAGGTGGTTCAGGTCTCCTGAATTAACTTCTGCCTGGCTACTTATAGGAGAATTTGGGCGGGGGGGGGGGGGGGGGCTTAATTGCACTGATCTTTTATTCTTTAAACTTCTTTACAACTTTTCTGAAACTGACCATCAAAACCACTGGAACCTTAAGCAAAATTAAATGTATTACTTTTAGCAACAACAACATTTTTTTAAAAAACTGGCATAACAGAAATGTTATATGTAAGATAGTTTTGAATAGTATATTCATTATTAACAACAGAATTTTTATTAAAATTCTTAGCATTTCTATTAGTGAAAAATATTTTAGTCCCTTTTGGTTATATCTTTCCATTTTCTCCTCAATATGTTTAGAATAAGCAGAAAATCATAGATTTTTTTCCTTAAGAAATAAATAATTTTTCACACTATAACTCAGGATATAAGAAAGCAGTTCCCTTAAAAATATGGAGAAAGGTTTTCTAAGAGTAAGTACTACGGAGGAATTACAGGCCTTCAACCCGAAAGTACCATAAATGCTGCTGCTGCCTCAATCCAATTTATTATAGTGCATTTTTGACCTAAAGCCAGCCCATCACCGCATCCCAGATTTCTAAACTTTCAAGATGAAAATGCATGAGTTCAAAAACCATCCTATTCCTGTTTCTTAACAAACTCATTCCATTTTTCAAAGTAGTTTATATAATCTCAGATTCACCAGAAAAGTGTATATCTTGCTTTTGGTTTTGCCTAGTGAAATTATACTTTCCTACTTCCCACAACTTTCTAATGCAACTGTACAAAAAAAATAAATTTTTTTCTACAAGTCACAAATAATGGTTCACATTGTAAGCAACACACACACAAAGAAGAAACCTGGTTCCATCTCATTCTGTGATTTATGACTAACCTCCTCTGAGCAATTCCTATTTATACATCCATTTGTCGTGTCTCTGGGTGATATATTTTTAGCAGTCACTGGACACAATATAAAGTGTCCTAATTCTCCCTCTGAATCATAGGAAAACATTTAGCAGAAGTGAAATGATATTGCCTTTTAATTTTCTTGTAGAAATCTGCAGTTTGTGTAACATGACTCAGTACAATTCTGATTAATGGGGATGCATTTTATTCTCTGAAACAACCAAGTCTACAGGTATTAAAATCACACACAATCCAAATACTGGAATTAAATACAAAGCCCTGTGAGCTCAGAATTTACTCCTCTAAGGAAAAGATTACAAAGAAATTGGAAATAAATCCAATGGTAAATTTAAAGAAGTTCTTGAACTACTGTTTTCCTCCTGCAATGGATCCTTTTGAACCTGAATTGATAAATTGCTTGGATAAGAGAACTGGCCCCAAAGTGACCTTTAGATAAGCAGTAATATAAGGAATGACTACCTTTCTGTAGCTATTTGAGTATCACATATATACATGGGGAATGATGTACAACATGGTTATTGTGTACATACAACATAGTTATCCTGTTGGGACTATCAGTGGTGAGATTATTTCTGGTGTCAGTCGCCTGTAGAGAGGAAACCTGGATATGGAAAGTGTGGTACTAGAAGCATCACTCTAGCCCCATTAGTATCTCTGCTCAGCTGTTAGCATTCTCTGATACCTATAAAAATAAACGAAAAGACCCCCACTGAATATAAGATTGTCTCCCACTATTTGAAACCTCAAACATATTTTTGGACAACTCATCTTCTTTTTTGTAATCTTTCTATGTTTCCCCTTTTCCTGTCTTGGTCTTTTATGTTTCCTCTTACTGGAAATGGCATCTTTTATGTTGCAAGACACTTCAAGCCCACTTCTCTCCTTGACAGGATCCCCAGTCCCTCAGTTTGAAGCAATGTCCTTTACCTTTTAAAAGTGCTAGAGTTCCTGCACTTTGGTAGAATTCTCACCATTTCCTTAATCCATTCAAGACCATTTATTAAACACCAATGGCACATGGTACTCAACCATGGCAATAAAAAGTGAGTATAGTTCCTGAACTGAATGCGTCAAAAACTGGAAGTGCCGACAGGAGTGTTAAATGATATTTACTATGATTACAGTACCCAGGGTATTTGGCACAATCCGTCATTCCAGGGTTTCATATCTTATGTTCCCTTTTAAAGCTTTAGCTCACAGTGCTAAGGCAAGTAAGATGTGACTCCTGAGAAAAGATGAATAGAATTTGAACCCCTGACTCTGCAAGATGTTTACCTCTGCAGAGAGTCTAGTTTAGTTTCTGAGGAACAGATAATGGCATGAAGGACATTCACATTTTTATTACTCAGCTCATCCTCAACTCAAAATCATGAGGTAGTCTTCTATGCTGTAATGTTGGGTAAATGATGTATTCCTTTTTACAGCCCCCCCTCCCCCAGCATTTTACACTCTCTCCCATCTGGTTGAAACCATTCACTCTAGGATGCCACTTCCTTCCAAACTTCATTTTATTATGAACTTCCTCTGACAGAGTGGAGGGTGAGTCACAAGGTAGACAGAATTTTAACTCTGCATTGGTCTCCAGTACCTATGGTGGAGCAATTTTGAATCCTCAAAATACCTATTTTGTCTTTGACCTAGAACAGGACAAGAAAACACCTACAGACTGTGAGATCTAGAGATTAGGGGATTAGGTTAGATGGTCTCCGCCAAAACATAACACTAGTTTATCCCATCACGTCAGTTCCGACTGATAGTGACTCTACAGGACAGAGTAGAACTGTCCTATAGAAATCCTTGTGATTTTCTGAGGTTGTAAATCTTCATAGGAAGGATCAGAAAACCTCGTTTTTCTATATACATCAAATTCCTAGCCCAGAGTCTGGCAGAAGCTCAGACAATGCCAGTGAAATGGCTAAATAATTGCTAGTTTGTTCCTTGTGAAAGAGTTTATTTACTTTTGACTATATATTTTCATAAGCAAGCCATATACTTTAATGTTCATAATTAGACATGAAAATCACTGAACTAACCCCACCCGGAACCCACTCATTCTCTTCTCACCTGAGGATCATATACGTAACTGATAAAATCCACGACCTAGAATGCACAGTAACTACCAGGCTCCCATGAGACTTTCTCAAATGAGAAGACACCTGCAGCTGTGCAGCCATGTCCCACAACAATCCAGATCGCTGGAACGAGCTCCATGGTTTTCTAATCAAGCAGTGAATGGTCGCAACTGCACAGGAGCACCTCCAAGTGATCATACTGCATCCTGCTTTGCAGAAAAGGCTTGATGTATCAGAAACAAAAAGGCAGACTGTCTTGATCTCCATCTCAACCTCAGTGCTGTAACAGATTGACACTCCATGTATCCATCTCCCAACAAATATTTATCGAGGAAGTTTAATACACTGAGGCCTGCTCTAACACTTTTGTCCTAAACATTTTATAACCGAAGTTTCACTCTCACAGAAAGGGTCAAAAGTTAATTGTGGACAATGTCCACACTCTACTTGAACTCTACAATTAGCATTTCACTATATTTGAACTATGGCTATTACAAAACCAATGTCTTCTCCCCAACCTACCTTTATCTAGGTTAATTTTTAAATGCTCTAATGTCACAATAATTCTTTTTCTAAAATGCTTTTATTGAGGAGTCTTACATCACTTATCACAATCCATACATTCCTCCAGTGTGTCAATCACATTTGCATATATGCTGCTATCATCATTTTCAAAGCATTCTCTTTCCACTTGAGCCCCTGATAGCTGCTCCCCATTTCTTCCCCCTCCCTCCAGTACCCACCCTCCCTCACAAACCCTTGATACGTTTTAGATTATTTTTTCCATATTTTACATCGTCCTCCGTCACACACCACTTTTCCATTATTCATCCCACTGGGAGGGGTTCTAGATTGATCCTTGTAATCAGTTCCCCCTTTGTCCCCCGACCCTCCCATAATCCCCCTGGTATCTCTACTCTCCTTGTTGGCCTTGAGGGATTTATCTATCCTGGATCCCATGGGTTTGGGCTCTTATCTGTAGCAGTGTGCATGTTCTTGTCTAATCCTATTTCTAAGGTAGAATTGAGGTCATGGTAGTAGGGTGAAGGAAGCACCGAAGAACTAGAGGAAAGTTGTGCTTCATCGGTGCTATACTGCACCCTGACGGGCTCATCTCTTCCCTGTGACCCTTCTGTGAGGGAATGTCCAATTGTCTACAGATGGGCATTGGGTCTCCACTCCAGACTCCCCACCCCCATGGCTTTATTCTGGGACTTAGATGCTTGATACCTGATCCCATTGACACCTCATGATCACACAGTCTGTGTGCTTCTTCCATGTGGGCTTTTGTTGCTTTTCAGCTAGATGGTCGCTTGTTTATCTTCAAGCCTTTAAGACTCCAGGCACTATATCTTTTGATAGCCAGGCATCATCAGCTTTCTTCACCACATTTGCTTATGCACCCATTTTCTCTTCAGAAATCTTATCAGGAATGTGAGTAGCACAGAATGCCGAATTGTTAAAACAAAGTGTTCTTGTGTTAAGGGAGTAGTACTTGAGTCAAGGCCCAATGTCCATCTGCAACCTTAATTCTTAATATATAGATATGAGTGCATAGTTCTATTCCTCTCTCATTATATATATATTTACATATGTACATGCCTGTATTTAGAACTCTATAAATGTCCTTTGCCTCCTGGTTCTTCCTCTATTTCCTTTTTACTTCCCTCTTGTCCCACCATCATGTTTGGCCTTCATTTGGGTTTAGTAATTCCTCGCTGCTACATTGACCTTGATTGAGCCCCACTAGGCATCCTACGACCTTTTTTCCATTCCCTTGTCCCTGAGTTGGTCCCCCCTCCCCTTCCTTATCCCACCTCCCCTTCTCCGGTATCCCCCCAGAATCATTGGTCCCATTCTTTTCATCTCCGAATTATTTATCCCACCTATCTTATCTAGATAGACATGCAGATACAATAATAAGTGCAAAAAATAGACAATGCCAAATGAAACCATAAAGGAAGTCAAAACCACCAAAGCAATAACAACAATGCAAAAAACAAACACAAAATAACAATAACAGATTCTCACTCTCTCACTCACTGCCTCACTCACTCACTGTCTCACTCTCTCACTCTCTCACTGCCTCACTCACTCACTCTCACTGTCTCACTTACTCACTGCCTCACTCACTCACTGCTGCACTCTCTCATTCTCTCACTGTCTCATTCTCACTCTCTCACTGCCTCACTCACTCACTGTCTCACTCTCTCACTGTCTCATTCTCACTCTCTCACTGCCTCACTCACTCACTGTCTCACTCTCTCACTGTCTCATTCTCACTCTCTCACTGCCTCATTCACTCACTGCCTCACTCTCTCACAGTCTCACTCACTCACTACCTCACTCTCTCACTGTAAAAAAAATAACAATAACAAAAAGAAAGCCACTGACAAAAATAGAAAAGCCTATAAATAGTTCAAGGTCTGTTTGTTGGCCTTTATGAGTGTTTTCCAGTCAAATCTGATGGGGTGCCACACTCTGTCTCCCAAGTCTATTTTTGGTATTCCCAGAGTTCCATCACTCTGCTCCCCCTGCTGCTCTGCTGCATTCCCTCAGTGCCTCACCCAAGCATGATGGGGCTAGACCATGTATTATTCCCACACTGTGTCTCCAGTGCTGTCCCACAGTGTCATGGTCCAGTGCAGGAAGCCGAGTCGCATGGTGAGTCCCCCTAAAGTCTTCCCCATGAATTGTCTGCTCTGAGCAGGAACATCATCCTTGGGGCTTGAATGGCGAGGATGTTCCCTCCTCCCTCTCCATCTCTTTGCATTTCTCCTGTGTGCTCTAATCCCACGAGCTCCTCTCCCCAAGCTGTATCCCCTGTGCTGTCCTCTGAAGTGCATTCCTCTGAGGGTGTGTGTGGGGGTATCCACATAGTGGGGATAATGGCCTAGTATTGGTTCCCTGGTACATTCCGATATGTTGTATTCACATCTTGGCACATCAGGTTGAAGCCTGGTCTCCATTTCCCTGTCCTATGGAGATATAAACAATACCCTCCCCTTGGGTGGATTAGTGCCTTGCTCTGCCCCTACACATGGCTTTTTTCTCTTTCTTTTCCCCTCTTATATAGTTGGTGGCCGTATGTATCCCTGGATTGGGTTTGGCCCCTGCCATAGCTGTTGGACCTCACCCCAGAGATGTATGTATATAATAGCTTTTCCCCTACGCCTCAGTTTTTTTTAAGCTTACTTCAGTGGGTCTCATGTTGTACTTGTCTTTTTGTGCTTGACTTACTTCACTTAGCATGATTTCCTCCAATGTTCTTCCTGTGTTACAATGAGCTTCATGCTTTCATTGCTGCATTTTAGGGACACGTAGTGTGAATGTACCACAGTTTTTTGATCCATTCATCTGTTGATGGAAATTAGGGTTGTTTCCAACTCCTTGCAATTCTGAACTGTGTCTTGATGAACAATGGAACACAGATGTCTCGCCGTGGTTTGTTTCTTGCCTCTTCTGGGTATTTGCCCAGTATGCGGATTGCTGGGTCTTATAGTAGCTCAATTGACATCTGTTTCAGAAATCACCAAATCAATTTCCATAGTGGCTATACAAACCTACAGGTCCACCAGCAGTAGATGAGAGTTCCTATCTTCCCACAGCCCCTCCAACACTTGTAACTTTCTGATTTTTTGAATTGGGCTATCTTTGAGAGTGTTAGGTGGTATCTCAAAGTTGTTTTAGTTTGCATTATCTTATGGCTAATGATCAGGAACATTTTCCCTTATGTGTATTGTCCATTTGGATTTCTGCCCCTGTGAAAATTCCTTTCAGTTTCCTTGCCCACCTCCTTGGTGAGCAGTTAGTTTTTCTTTTTATTGTAAGCTTGCAAAGTATTGTAGATTTTAGTAATAAGGCCTTTGTCTGATGTTTCATTATTAAAGATGTTTTCCCAGTCTGTGGGCTCTCTTATTATACTCTTGGTAAATTCTTCGATGTACACAAGTGTTTTATGTTCAGTATATCCCACTTGTCAATATGTGACCTCCTCTGTATTTGTATCTTTCCCTATTTCTGACAGCCTATGCATTCCCTGTGCCAAGGTTCTCAGGTTTGTCACAAATTCCCTCACGAACGGCCCCCCAATAGTTTGGGGTTTTACCTCAAGGTCTGTGATCCACCTTGAGTTTATTCTTGTCCATGGAGTGAGATAAGGATCTTGCTTCATTTTTCTTCAGGTAGGTATTCATTTTTTTCCAGCACCACTTATTGAAAGGCATCTTCTTTCCATTTGATATTTTTGGGGTCCTTATCAAAAATCAGTTGTCTGTATGCTGATGTTTTTATTTCTAGGTTTTCAGCTCTTTTCCATTGGTCTGAATATTTGTCGTTATACCAGTACCACACTGTTTTGACCACTGTGGCTGTATAATATGTGCTAAAGTTAGGTAGAGCAAGCTCTCCAACTTTCTCCTTCTTCTTAAGGAGTTCTCTGCTAATTCTGGGCTTCTTCCCTCTCCATATGTGAAGTTGGTAATCAGTTTTTCCATTCTTTGAAGAAGATTGATGGTATTCATATCAGGATAGCATTAAACTTACATAGTGCCTTGGGTAGAACTGATATCTTTACTATATTGAATCTTCCAACCCATGAGCATGGATATTCTTCCATTTGTTGAGGTCACTCTTGGTTTCTTGCAATAGTGTTCTGTAGTTTGCCTCATACAAAACTTTTGTTTTTATAGTCAGGTGTATCCCTAGATTTTTCAATCTGTGCTTGGCTATTGAAATTGCCTCTTCTGTGATGTTGTTTGATGTGTATAGCAATCTGATAGACTTCTGTTTGTTGATCTTGTATCCCGTCACTCTGCCATATTCCTCTATCGCTTTCACCACTCCATTTGTGGACTTTCAGGGATTTGGGATGTATAAAATCATATTATCTGTGAATAATGATAGTCTTGCCTCTTCCTTCCCCAGACAAATACTTCTGAAGTCTTTTCTTTGTCTTATGTTGTTAGCTAGGTCCTCGAGTATTATTGTAAATAGGAGTGGGGACAAGTGACATCCTTGTGTGGTTCACTTTTACAGTGGAATTGTTTTCATCTTTTCTCCACTGATTACTATGTTGGCTGTTGGTTTTTCTTATATAGCTTGTATTATATTGAGTAATTTTCCTTCTCTTCCTATCTTCCTGAGTGTCTTAAACAGGAATGGGTGTTGGATGTTATCAAATGCTGTTCCCACATCTATTGACATAATCATGTGTTTCTTATAAATTTCCCTGTCAATTTGGTGAATAATACTAATGGTCTTTCGTATGTTGAACCATCCCTACATCCCTCATATGAATCCCACTTGGTCATGTGAATTATTTGTTTTTTTATGCTTTTGTTTTCTATCAGCCAATATTTTGTTACAGATTTTTGCATCAATGTTCATTAGGGATATTGGTCTGTAGTTCTCGATTCTTGTGGTATCTTTGCCTGCTTTAGGTTTCAGAGTTATTCTAGCTTCATAGAAAGAAATTGAGAGTTTTCCGTCTTTTTCTATGTTCTGGAAGAGTGTGTAGGATTGATGTCAGTTCTTGGCTGAACGCTTGGTAGAATTCTCTTGTGAAGGCATCTGGCCTGGGGAATTTTGTTGTTGGTAATCCCTTGATAACCTTGTCTATTTCTTCTATTGTTACGGGTTTGTTGAGGTTCTTGATGACCACCTGGGATAGTCTAGGGAGGGATTGTTTTTCCAACTAATTGTCCATGTCTTCCAAGTTGTTGAATTTGTTAGAATACAGGCCTTTTTAGTACTGTGTAATTATCCTTTTGATTTCATTAGGGTCCATTGTAATGTCCCTGTTCATCCCTCATCCTTGCTATTGAAAATTGTTCCTTCCTTTTTTTGGTTAGGTTTGCTCATGGACTATGAATTCTGTTAATCCTTTTGAAGAACCACCTTTTACTTGCTTTAACTTTTTCCCATAGTTTTCTTATTTTCCCTCTCCTGTATCTCAGCTCTGATTTTTATTAGTGCTTTCTTTTTGCTATTAGTAGGATTGTTCTGTTGACTATGCTTTAATTGGTGTAAGCTTTGTGCCAGCATATCAACCACAAGTCTCTCTTCCTTTTTCCTGTGTGCATGTATTGCTATCAGCCTTACTCTGATAAATGGCTTTGCCGTATCTCAAAAGTTTTTGTACGTCGTTTATTCATTCTCATCGTTTTCTAGGCCATCTCTATTCTGGGCTAATAACCACTCCTTTTTCAATAAAGAGTTATTTATCCTCCAATTATTTGCCCTTGTTTTCTTCATGGTCCTTTTGTTGATTTTCAGCCTTATGGTAGAATGGTTGGAGAAAGACGTCTGTATAGTCTCTATGTGTTTGAATTTATTACATCCATCTGTGGACTCTGTGATGTCATCTTGTACCTTTTGTGTTGGGTGTTTTCCTACCTACCTATCATCAGTTTGTGCTGTGTGTGTGTGTGATTCATTCTAGCCTTCTTTCCACTTGTGTGCCAGCATGTGGTCTATCTTCGAGTATGTGCCATGTGGGCTTGAAAAGAATGTGAATTTATTTGCATTTGGGTGGAAAGTTCTGAATGTATCTATCAGGTCAAGTCGTCCAATTGTGCTGTTGATTTTAATTTCCTGTGATCAATGATTTTTCAGAGAGTGATTTATTAAAGTCATCTACTATAATTGTTGAGCCTGTATTTCTTTTTTCATCTTTTAGAGTGCTTGATTTACGAATTTAGTGGGTCTCTTGTTGGGCAAGTATATATTTATTATACTCACTGGTTCTTGGTCTATGGTTACCTTCCTTGATCATTATATAGTGCCCCTCCTTGTCTCTTGTTATGGCTTGTAACTTGAGATCAATTTTATCAGAGATTAAGATGGCTACTCCTGTTTTTATTGCACGGCCATTTGCTTGGTATATTTTTCTCCAGCCATTAATTCTCAACCTGCTTTTATCTGCAAGCTTAAGATGTGTCTCCTTTAGGCAGCAGATTGATGGGTTACGTTTTCTGAACCAGTCTGTTTGCCTCTTCCTTTTAATGGCTGAGTTCAGTTCATTGATATTCAGTGTTATTACATCCATCTGTGGACTCTGTGATGTCACCTTGTACCTTTTGTGTTGGGTGTTTTCCTACCTACCTATCATCAGTTTGTGTTATGTGTGTGTTTGTGTGTGTGTGGTTCATTCTTGCCTTCTTTCCACTATTGAGCAAATGCTATCTTGGGGGCTATTTTCTCTTTGTTGCCATCTGGGTGGAGTTGTTGCATGTGATGGTCATTTTTTTGTGCTTGGTGAATGTTGATCTTCTGCCCATACTGGGTTGGCCAGGATATTCTATAGGGATGGGTTTCTTTTTATGTATTTTTTGAGTTTTTCCTTGTCTGGGAAAATTTACTTCTCCATCTATCTTAATTGATAATTTGGCTGGGTATAGTATTCTTGGGTTTGCGTTATTTTCCTTCAATTTTTGGAATATGTTACTCCATTCCCTCTTCTCCTTCATAGTGTCCACTGATAGGAAAGAAAATATTATTTGGGTACCTTTATAAGTGACTATTTGTTTTTCCCTAGCTGCTCTTTTGATTTTCTCCTTTTCCTCATAGTTGGATTATTTAAATTATTTATGTGTCGTGACTTTTTCTTAAGATTCAGTCTGGCTGGTGTTCTTGTAGCCTCCTGAATGGTTGCCTGGTTTTCATTTATTAAGCTTGGGAAGTTTTCCTCTAAGAATTCCCTCACTATTTTTGCTGTTGACTTCTTTGTTGTGTCTTCTTCCAGTAGTCCAATTATGCCAACATTGTTACTCTTCATAGCATCAGACATGGCTCTCGGGTTTTCTTCAGCTTCTCTGATTGTCTTATTTGACTGATTTTCCAATTTGTTAAGGTCTGCCTGTTTATCCCCTATGGTAAGTCACTGGTGTAATTCTCTGCCTCCTCAAGTCTGTTGGCAAAGCCTGTTAATTTGCTATTGGATTTTGTTATTTCATCCTTAAGTCTTGTGCACTTTGGTGCACTGCTTTTATCTCCTCTATCATTTCATTCTTTTTCTGCATTGCAAGCAGCATTCCGAAAATTTATTTCTATAGAAGGTCACTGTCTGCTTCTTATATCCATGTTGTTAGGTTCATAAATTCTTCTGGCATTGTTTTATGTTTCTCCTGATTTTTTGTTGAGGTTGTTGGAACTGCTTGCTGTCTACATCTTGTTTTAGAGGAGTCCAGCGCCATCTTCCTGATTCAAAGAGCATTGGGCTCTCTCTTGAGGGACTCATATAAGTGTTTCTACAAACTACCTGCAGGGAGCCACACTGGGGTTCCAGGCTACCGCTGTATCTCCCTGTGGTTTCACTCTTACCCCAGCCGACCAGTATTCCATAACTTGGAATGTGAGTTGGATAGTCCACTCATGGGAGGCTGGTTGGGTGGTTGTGAGCCCATGATGGTGGTGTTTCACTGGCTGATCTCCCAGAAAGCCATAGTGGTGGTCTCGTGGTGCTTTGAGCACCTTTGATGGCACGTGGTGTTTCCCTAGAGTGCTTTGGAGAGCAGGTTGGTGTACCCTCCTTGATGTAGAGCACCGTGGATGGGAGGCGGAATTACCCTAATCAGAGAAACCCCGTGAAAGTTGGGAGGATTTTCCCACAGCAGCGTGGAGCACCACAGAGAGTGGGCAGGTATTCCCCCAGTGACTTGTAGAGCCTTGGGGTGTAGGCTGAAGTTCCTCCAGCCGTTTGAATGGGAGATCCCCCAGCTGAATGGGAGATCCCCCAGCTATCATGGAGGACAGGCATGATATCCTCAGGTGCGTGTAAAGCCAACAAGTGTGGGCAGGAGCTCCCCTGACTGGGCTGTGAGAGTCTCCCTAGGCAGAGGGGAGTGGCCCCGGAGGCCAGTAGTGTCTTGTGAAAGGAAAGAGAAGGAGAAGATAGGGAAAAGAGATAAAGGAGAAAACAAAGACAAGAACAAAATAAAAAACAAACTAACACACAGACAGAAAAATGTAAAGACAAAAGTAAAGACAGTCAAAAAAGGAAAACTGAATCTGCTGAAACTGTGGTGGGAAAGAGAGAACAGATAGAAGAAGTGGGGGAAAGAAAAAAGAAAGAGAAAGAATAAGAAAAGAACGAAAAAAGAAAAAATAGATAAAGAGATAGCTGAGCACTGTGCCGTGCTTTGTGTAGCACTGTCACATGGAGCATGCTGGAGCTCTCGCCACTGGGTGGATTGTGTTGCCCTAGGCAGAGTGTAGGGCGCTGTAAACTAGCAGTGGCACATGGAAGGAAAGAGAGAAACAGAAAAGAAGAAGAAGAGAAAAAAAGAGAGAAAGTAGAAAAAGAGAAAGAAGGGGATAAAACTCAACTGGGCCTGCTAAGATTGACTGTGGTGGGAAAGAGAGAAGAAAAAAATAAAGAGTAAAGAGATAGCTGATCCCTGATCACCTGAATGTGGGGCTGGAGGGGTTTAAACCCTGCCTCAAGGTGGCAGGTTGGTGTGCCCTTTTTGTGCATGGTCCCAGCAATGCTGGGCAGAATTGCCCGAGTTAACAAGATCATCGTAGATGCCAGACTGATGTTTCCTCAGCAGCATGGAGTGCTGTCACAGCTGCCCTGTGTGGTGTAGAGTGCACCCAGAGAGGGCAGGCTAGAGTTCCCCTTGCTATTTGGGTTGAGTTTCCCTAGGCAGAGCGTAGTGGCCCGGAAGCCAGCAGTGGTGTATGAAAGGAGAGGGAGGGAGAGAGAGGGAAAAGAGAGAAAAAGAAGAAAAAAGAAAAACAAAACTGGGCCTCTTGAAACTGACTGCACTGGGAAAGTTAGAAGGGAGGGAGAATAAAGAGAGAAGAAAAAGTAGTAAGAAAGAAGATAACTGAGGCTTGATCACCTAACCGTGGGGCTGGAGGTGTTCCAACCCTGCCTCAGGGTAGTCGGGTGGTGTGCCTGCTTGGTGTGGATTCCCTCAGATGCTGGGCGGAATTACCCTCGAAGACAATATCGTAGTAGAGCCCAGGCATGGATTCCCCCTGCGGTGTTGAGCACTGGAATTCACTGGTGTAGCTGCCTTGTGCTGTATGCAGCACTGCAGCAGGACGGGGGTTCCCTCGGCCCCGTGTAGGGTCCCAGGACAGGCAGGACCTCCCCAACTGAGTGTAGGATCATTGAAAGCAGACAGTAGCTCCCCCTGCTGGTCTTCTTGTCCTAGTTGTCCCAGGACTGCTATTGCCCTAATAGCTCAGAGATTTTTTGGTTTGTTTTATTTTGTTTTGTTTTTCCTCTGGCCAGCTGGAAGTGAATTAAGTTATTCTGAAACTGAGGCTTGCTCCAAGGGGTCTTTGTTACATTGATAGCCTCTGGGCTCTGTAGCTAACTTCTGGGATTCCTTAGCAAAGGCTCCCTCATTGTGCTAATGTATGTTAAAGGACTTGTTCTACCAGTTGTCTTGGTGTTAAACAATGAGCCTGGGATTTGTAGTTTTTACCTAGAATATATTTTGTCTCTCTTTTTTATATTGAGCGTATGGGATGCCCTGGTTTGGGGGCTGTCATGCTGACATACAGAGGAGGAGATCCAGGTTATCATAGAGATTGTTTTCTTCTTGGCCATCTGGAACTGCATTCGCTCCCTGGACTATGATGACCTGCTTAATTTATACCACGCCACGACCTGACTCAGGTAAATTTTCTTACATCTTTTTAATTGCTCCAAATCTATGACTACCCACCTACCTAATCCCCAGGCTATGAGCTCAATGCAGCTAACAGCCTGGGGAGCTTTGGTGTGGGGTCCTGTGACTAGCTTTCAGAGGATCTCCTCGAGTCTGGGATTATGTCCTTTTTGGGGAGTCAGCCTTAGGAAATCATTACTCAATGTCAAACTAGGGCACAGGTAGCTGCTCAGCTGGACCCATGAGCCCTGCATGCTGAACCTAGAGCGATTTAGTGCATTCTTGGTTTTCTTTGTGAGTGGAAATAAAATTAAAGTGGGGTTCAGGACAGACCATAGTACCCTGATCCTAATTTTAGGACTCCACCTCTCAGTCTCCTTTACCTTACCTCAATTTTCTGGTCTGGCAGCAGGAGTTCTGGGCGGATGAATCTAACTTGACACCATCTTCTTCTGCCTCCCTGGAGTGAAGTGTCACAATAATTATTTTAAATATTATGCATTCATTCACTAATTCATCTGTATAGATGTATTATTGGGTTTCTTCCACTATGTTATTAAAGAAACTGTGCTAGGTGGTGAGAATTCAAACAGTAATTATGACGTAATTTCTCCCCTGAAGGAGTTCCCAAAGATGTGGAGGTTTGGGTACTTATAATAATGCCCCCCAAAGATGGTTAATATTTTAATACTCAAAATGTATACTGTAGAATAAAGGGGAATAAAGTTTTCAGATGGGGTGAAGGTCATTAATCAAATGTTCTTAAAATAGAGAGGTTATATTGGGTGATCCAGATGGTCTTAGAGTTGTTCATCACAGAGATCTTTTAATGAGAGAGGGAAGCAACATAGAATCAGAATATATGACTACAGAAGATACACACAAAGAGAGGCAACAGCGGTGACTTGTAGAATGCCAGGGGACCTTGAGCCAATGAAATGGGTAGTCTGTAAAAGTCAGAGCAAAATAATGAGTTCTCCCTGAGAGCTTGTAGAGAGGCAGGTGTCCCTGTCAGCAACTAAACTTTATCCAAATTAAAACTATTTAGATTTCTGGACTACAAAATTTTAAGAAAAAATGTTATTTTAATCCACTAGATTTTTGATACAATGGCCATAAGGAATAGATACACAACACATGTTCAGATGCCTATTCATTCTTATTGACCCTGTGACAAAAGTATAAAAATGTGAACTTATTGTTTCTACGCATAGCCTCCATCTAGGACTACACACTCCAGAAAGAGGTGTTTCCCACTCTCTGATCCTTCTCCGAGGAATGATGTGCTCTTAGATTTATACCATGTCAAAGCAACAGTTTTAACAAACTCAAGGAACTCAAATCATGTTCCACAGTTTTTTGGGTTTGGGGAACAAAAAGAAATCAGAAGGGCCAACATCAACCTTTAGCCTGGATTGGGTAAGGTTTCCAAATTAAATTCTTGCAGGACGGCCCTTACCACCCTTGCAGAATAAGAGATTGCATTACCAAAATGGAAAAACAAAACAAAACAAAACACCAAAACCCCCAAAACCTTGGCACAAGATTCCTGGCTTTTTTCTCAGCATGCTGTTTCAAATTTTCTTAAACTCTCTTCCTGATAAGTCCCCATGGTTTTCCTGGGTTTTCAAGAAATTCTATCAAGAATACTTCTTTTGAATAATAAAAAAAGTAGATATAACTCTGTGTCTTAAATTTATTGGCCCAGCAGATCTCCTTAGAAAGAACTGTCTTGATTGGACTTCTTACAAGGCCACTGTGCTAATTAACAGTTTTGGGTAAACTTGACTGGATGAGAATTATCAGTGGTTTGGCAGTTAAGATTTAGTAATTACTCATGATGAGATGTAATTAAATCTTTCTAGATAACAACAGACCATCATATGCTATTTGTAAGAAGGTAAGCACCCTCACTGTTCAATAAATAATTCTGTGGACTCAAGTATATCCCCAACTATGAAGATGGTGCAGGACAATATAACATTTCCTTTGCTGTACAAAAGGTTGCCACAAGGCAGAAGAAACTCAACAGTATCTACTAACAGTATTGTTTCTGTTTGGGAATCTAAGGCATTAAGAAAATATAGTAATTTTTCCAGCATCAACTAGCTTGTGACTGATGTCACTAGGGTACCAATACAGACGTTCATATGTACAGTCCATAGTTTTCCTACGAAGCCACTGAGGAAACGGCATGGAAGCCACATCTGATTTCCTTGGGCTTCGATCGTGTGAAGGCTCCAACTCCACACCAGCCCAAGGCTGATGGCCTCAGAGTGCAGGTCGAACATCCCTCCACCCTTCTTCGTTACCTGATTCTGGTACTATCCCTCCCGCAGCACAATAATCACAATTGTGGCTTCTATTAGGAAAGCTAATGGGTTACAAAATGGTAAGGATGCAGTTCTTGTATCCACAGCACCTCTTCGTAGCCACACTGGCAGGCTCTCTGGTCCTTGGCTTCTCTTGGTCCCTTGGTTTCTGCCTTTGTGGGTCTGGAAATCTGCCCACTTCTCTGCCTCAAAATCTTGATGCTGCCCCTCCACTCTGTCTCACAGTCATGATGTGGCTCCTCTGTTGTTTTACAACCTCAGTACATCGGCCTCTGCTTCAAGCTCTGCCGTTTCAAGCAGGAATTACACATATCCTCCACTGGTTGCTGTTGTTTCTCTTGGTGGTCATGGGATGATCTTTCCCTTATGAGATGACTCACTTTTATTTTTATCAGAATAACAGAGCTAAGCAATCCCCTCTATTAGTGTTTGGCACACCCTATTTGTAAATGCCCTTCTAAGCACTTCGTGGGAGTTGCAAATACACAGACAGAAGAGCTATCCCAAGTCATTTCATTTGGCCACACTCACACAAAGAAAAACCTCAGAGCAGCATCCAGCTTGTACCTGTATGTGCAAGGGAAACATTTCTGTAGGACCCACATTCTGCAATTTCCCTTCTCTCTTTGCTGTTAGAGCTATACTTTTACCAGTTTATTTAAGTAATGCAGTTTGTACTGCTTTTCACAATCTGTTCTTATTTCAAAGAAGAGCTTTTTCAATATCAACATTGCAGGTCATGAAACTAGGCCTAAAGAAGGCACATAGATTGCCCACACACTGCTAAAACTGAGTTCAGCGAGCCCTGTAGTGCAAAACTACTTGACCAACTCCCACAAGTAAGCGGATGTACCCAAGAGATCGATTCATGGTTTTGTTCTCTAATTAGCAACACTTTAGCTACCCAAGTCAGAGGATGGTGGAAAAGAATCCCGAAGGATCTTTGACAAAACCAGAAACAAATACCATCTCATCTATTTCTATTGTTAGAGACCCTACCTAGGACAGAATAGAACTCCTAGTTTGAGTTTCCAAGACCGTAGTAATTCTTAATGGAAGCCCAACGATTCATCTTTGTCCTAACAAGCAGCAAGTGAATTTCAATTCTAACACTTGCTTGTGATTTGTAGCCCAATGCTTAGCACACAATGCCACTAGAGCTCCCTGTATGCTGAACCCGTTCTTTGAAAATGTTCTGTTGCTTATTTGACAAGAGAGAAGTAAAATAAAACTAGGTTATGGTATATCTACCCCAATAATGTGTGTATTCTATATTGTTTTCTGTCCCCAACTTCAACAATCACTTCCAGGTGTTTTTCATATTTAAATTATTTTCATTCCATTTATAGTCTTAAATGCACTATGATAATCTTTTCCATGTTGTAATAAAATTAGCATAACACGCTTATGAAAATACTTAGAAGAGGTGACTAGTTTGGGGGGAAAAAAGTCGAACACCTAAATAACTGTACTTTATTTTCAATATGTGTATGTCCTTGCTCTGGATACCATATTTTTATTGACAAGCTACTGGATGCATGACAGGTTATTTACTAAGTTTAGGAGTACAGGGAGAAGAATAACCCATTTACGGTTATTTAGAGGTTCAATCTTGGGGGAGGGACAGGTAGGTAATCGGATAGTTACAGCCCAGAAAGTATGATGTCTTCAAGAACATGTAACATGTGCAGGTACACAGACCCAACACTTATCCATCACTCATGTGTCAGTAAGTCATAATGTGGTAGCTTATGTCTTGCTAGTCTAGTAGAAACTATGCCATTGGGATTTCAAATACTAGCAGCATCATGCACAGTAAGCATATTTCTGCAGAACATCTATTGGAAGAACTGAGTAGGAAGAAAGAATCCATGGTCTACATCTGAAAAATCTCCACTAAAAGCTTATGAACACAGTAAAACGCTGTCTGATAGAAGTTCTACAGTTGAAAGGCACTCTGTATAGATCTGGAGAAGAGCTGCCTCCTCAAAGTAGTCAACCTTAATGACATGAGTGGAACAAAGCTTTCAGGACCCTCACATCCTGATAGGAAATGACTCAAAATGAGAACAAACAGCTGAAAACACATCCATTAATAATAACTAAGAATGTAGAATAGATGAAATATATATCTAGGAAAATTCAAAGTTTCAAAAATGAAATTGATCACATGAAGATTGATAGGCATTAGTTAGCTAAGATGGACTAATAATAGCCATCTTGAATCAAACAATCACATGGTTCACTATGCCTGGAATAACAAATTCCAGTAAAATGGTGTTGCATTCATCAACAAAAAGAAAATTTAAGACCTATCTTGAAATATAATCCTATTGTGTAATAGAATACTATTCACACACTTGCAAGGATATTCAGTTAACAATAACTTGGTCAAATTTATGCACCAAATACTAAAGCCAGCAAGAAAGAAATGAATTAACAATTCTACCAATTTTATTTGTGTGAAATTGATCAAGCATGCAAATGAAGATGTATCAATAATCATTGGTGATTGGGTTTCAAATCTTAGAAACAATAAAGAAGGATAAGTAATTGGGAAAGATAGCCTTGTTGATAGAAATGAAGCTGAAGATTATATAACAGAATTTTTCAAAACCAATGTCTTCTTCACTGCAAATAACTTTTTTCAACAATATAAATGGAGACTATACATGTGGACTAGATGGAACACATAGGAACCAAATTATCCAAACCAGTGGAAAGGGATTAAAAGAAAATCTCAATACCATCAGGCAAAGAAAGCCAGATGTGAACCATGGAACAGTCCATGAATTGGACATATTCAAGTCCACGTTGAAGCTCAAGAAAATTAACTAAAACTAGTCCATGAGAGCCAGAATATGGCCTTGAGTACAGTCACCCTGAATTCAGAAAAATTTTATGCACTGAATATTAATGACTGAAGATCAGATGAGTTGTGGGATGACATCAAGAACATCACAAATGAAGACAGTAAAAGATCATTAAAAAGACAGAAAAGACCATAATGGATGTCAGGAGAAAGTCTGTAACTTGTTTTTGGTTTTAGAGCAGCTAAAACAAATAGACAAAGAAATGAAGGAAAATAATGAAATAAAAATTTCAAAAGGCAGCTCAAGAAGGCAAAGTAAAGCAATATACCATAATGATGTGCAAAGGACCTGGAGTTAGAAAGCCCAAAGGGAAAAACATGTGCAGCATATCTCAAGCTGAAAGAACTGAAGACCAAATTAAAGCTTGAAGTTGCAATATTGAAGAATCCTATGGGCTAAATAATGAATGATGCAGAAACCATCAAAGTAAGATGAAAGAAATACAGTCAGTACATCAATATGAATCCGTAGACATTTAACCATGTCAAGAAGCTGATTGTAAATAACAATTTATAAACTATCAAGGGCTCATGAGGGAGAGGGGAGCAGGGAGGGAGGGGAAAAATGAGGACCTAATGTCAGGGGTTTAAGTGGAGAGAAAATGTTTTGAGAATGATGAGGGCAATGAATGTACAAATGCGCTTTACACAATTGATGTGTGTATGGATTGTGATAAGAGTTGTTTGAGCCCCTAATAAAATGATTTTTTTAAAAAAGAAGAGGCTGATTGTATTGAAGAAGTCCAAGCTTCCTTGAAATCATATGCCAAAACAAGACTCCACAGAATTCCTACTGCAATTCAAAAAAAATTCCAACAGAATTAAAAAAATGGATACTGCACTGGAAATATTTACTAGTCTATGCCAAGAAATTTGTAAGACAGCAGCTTGCTTGACTCGCCTAATGGAGTAGATCTATATTGTGCCCATTCTAGAGAAAGGTGAGCCAACAAAATGTGGAGATTATCAAACAATATTATTAATATCACATGCAAGTAAAAATTTGCTGAAAACAATTCAAAAACAGATACAGAGGTACATCAACAGGGAGCTGCCAGAAATTCAAGTTGGATTCAGAAGAGGACAGGGAAAGGGAGATATAATTACTAATATCAGATGGATCTTGACTTAAAGCAGAGAATATCGGAAATATGCTTACTTGTGTAAATTAACTGTGCAATGATATTCAACTGTGAATGTCATAACAAACTGTGGATAACATTGAGAAGAATGGGAATTTCAGAACATTTCATTGTGTTCATGTAGAATTCATAACAACAATAATAATTTTATCTATATATAAGTTGTCCATTGGTTATAAACATCTGACTTGCATATATCCTATAAAAACTACCCTCTGTAGAATGTCCAATGACAATTCCTAAGTCATTAAATAAACTAGCATCAGAGTTCCCTTAAGAACAAAGTAGATTTCTTAATCCAGATTTGTTGAATTTTGCACAAGGGCCCTTGAATTTTCTTTTACATTCCCAACAAATTATGTAGCCAGTCCTGTATAAGAGACACCTTATCATTTGATCGCCCTTTTGATCCATTTTAATTTGTTCTAGCTTTTAATATTTTCTGTTTTGTTTTCAGTTGAGGTTTTTTCTGTTTTACCTTGTTAGTTTTTGTTTGTTTTAAATGATTTTCTGGATATGAAACTGAAGAGAAGTAACTCTATAGAGACAGTCATTGGATTGATGGTTCCTCTGGGATTTGGCGTGGGAGGCTGAGGGGAAGTGGGGCTAGAAACAAGTACAAGAAGGAAGATGTTCTATAACCGATTGTGGAAAATATTGTACAATTTTTCTTGATGTTATTGTATGATTGATTGTATGGTATGGAATCAGTAGTCAGCAAATCAAATGATGGACAAAATCTGCCGCAAAAGACTTTTAATGGTGTTAAAAAGCAAAGATAGAATTTTGAGCACTAAGAAGTACCTGACCATGTGCATGTGAAAATTAAATAATGAATTAAATGATGGTAGAATATTTGATACATTTGCATTATAGTATGGGTGAATGCTTTGGAGTTCCAGAAGGAGAAACAAGTTTGTCTTAGAAGTACAGCCAGAATGCTCTTTGGAAATAAGGATGCCAAGACTTCATCACATCTACTTTGGGAAGGTTATCAAGGAGACTAATCCCTGGAGAAGGACATGATTTTTGGCAGAGCTGAAAGTCAAAGGACAAAAGGAAGAAATCCGATGAGATGCATTGACACAATGGCTACAATGAGCCCAAAGAGAGCAATTGTTGTGAAGCTAGGACATGACCAAGCAGTGTTTCATTCTGGATTACCTGGGGTTGCTATGAGTCAGCCAATTCTTAAGGCACTTAACCCCAGCAATAGCACATTTGAGACATTTTATGTGATTTATGTGTCATGTGTAATTGCATGGATTAAGCAATTGTTTTTGGTCTGTAGTGCTGAATAAAAAGATTCACTTCTTGGAATTATGTTATTATTAGCTGTGCTTTAGTAGGTCCCTGACTTGTGAAAACTCCATGGTAGTGGAGCTAAACGCTGACATGACCAGTTGTGGATTGGATCTTTATGATACATAGGATTTTCACTGACTGATTTTCAACTGATCAATATAAATTAAAAAAGGAGAATTTTGAAATCAGGTCACTTTACCCTAATGATCATGTAGATTCCATTGCTTCTCAGTAATACTATAATTATTATTATAACAATTGCCACTTGTTGAACAGGAAAGCATGAGCTATATAAAACTATATATGTATACACACATATAATGTACTACTCAGAGAAAATTAGGGGGGTGGTTATTATTATTATATGTATTTTTTATTCATAGAGTCCCCAAGTTGCAGAGTCACTATGTGAACCAGCTTTGTCACGACAATAAAGTCTTCCTATGAAAGCCAGGCTTCCCCACCATCCAAAGAAAGCTGGGCCAGGAACCAGGGTTTGGATAGATAAACCAGTGAACTTGCCTTGTCTTTTAGGTTCACAGAACACTGGTTTTTAAATTCCTTTCCAAAAATTGAATGTGATTTTTGGTATATGATTGTAGCCATTGGTTGGACAACTAGGATATACTTGAGGAAATAAAACACTGTTTTCAGTATATCTATAAAATGATCTAGAACTTATCTACATCTTTAATTTCTCATGCTGTATAACATAATGACCAGAGAGTCAATATATGTTAGCAAACCAAAAGTAAATATACTTTAAGGATCATTTTAGGCACTATTTTCTCCATGGAAAATTTCATAAATTCTTTTTTTACTACTTTCAACAGCGCATAGAATATCCTACCTCTAAGTACAAATTGGATCTGGCTTGTTTGTTTTGTGGTGCCCAAAAGGTTTTTTCTAATTTACGATCATTATTGGAGGAAATTGTCAGATGTTTCATTCCACTGAGTTTGACCTTTCTGTTAGCAGGTGAGCACTTGACCACTATTCCAGTAGGGTACCTTGTGCCTTAGAGTTTACAGCTTGGGAAACCCTAGGGGGCAGTTCTACTTTGTCACACAGAGTCACTATGAGTCAAAATGAACTGAGAGCACCAACCAACAGCCATAGCAAAGATGAAGATTGCATTCTCTTCCAAAAGGTAGAGTGACCTTTGAAATAAAGGATGGTAAGTTCAATTACAGAAAAATGAAGTGTAAAGGCAGTAGTCCTGGGATTACCAATCAGATCTGTTCCCCACTAGCCACACTGTGGGAGAAAGATGAGGCGTTATATTCCCATTAGTATGTAAAGTGTGAGGAACCTAACCGGGCAGTTCTATTCTTTCTGAGAGCTCACTGTGGATCAGAATCAACTCAGGGGTAGAAGGTTGTTTCATTTTGTTCAGTTCTGTTTCTGTTTTAGGGCAAGAAAAGGCTCACAACATTTTCCATGATCTGGAAACTGCCCGTGCAGAGTGTAAAAGCGATTGTGATAAAGAATTTGTTTCCAGTTCAAGAGTTTCAAAGCGGGGCAAATCTATATACAGTAACACTAAAGGACTGGTAGGAGTCTTCATATCCGACCTGGCGATTTGAAGAGGCCAGGCAATTGGCAGTCACAGCTTCATCTACTGAGATTCTACTCAAACTCATTGATGTGTAGTGGATTCCAACTCATAGTGACCATATAGTAGGACTCTCCCACAGAGCTTCCAAAGTAGTAATATGTATGGACACATGTTGTTAAATCTTTCTCCTATACTACAGCTGGTGGGGTGGAACCACAAACCTCTTGGTTGTCAGTAAATTCTTAATAGTGCACAGTTAGGGCTCCTTAAAGCCCCCTCAACCCTGTTTCATCTCGGTTGAAGTCAATTATACCTTTCTTTGTGTGCTGGCTGAATCCACCATTTACCTTTATCATAGCACTTAGGATACTAATAGCTAATATGTTACAAGCATTTGTCATGGTCAAAGAACTCTGATGCTTAAAAAACTCAGACACTGACTAGAAAGTCAGAGGTTCAAACATACCAGGCATCCTTGGAGAAAGATATAACAGCCCATGCCTACTTCAGTAAAGCTTTATAGCTTGAAAAGCCTATTGGGTAATTCTATAGGAGTTAACTCAATGACACAGGGCTTGTTATGGTTTTGGTATCATTAGGCACCTGATTAAGCACTCTATGTGCATTATATAATGGACTTCCTACATTAACTCTTTGATATGGATACTATTGTTATCTTGATTTTACACAAGAGAAAACTAAAACACAGTACAGCAGAGATTGGCTAGCTGTTCATAAAATGCATTTTTCTTTCTGCCTAGGGACATATCAGGATCACATTTTTTAGTACCTCTTATAGTTTTTATGAATAGAATTTGGGTAATTGTGCAGTACTCCACTTCTCTCAACCCATACAAATATTGTGGGATTCTCCACTTTGCCTTTTCCATATTTGTCTCCTTTCAGTACAAACTGACTTCCCCATTCCATTCACACCATCATTTGGGTACTCTATGAACAAGAATTAAACTGTTATTTTAAACTACTGAGATCTGTGTCTAGCAGTATCTTGTGTTATCCTGACGAACACTCACAGGAAAGGTATTTGTCAGATGCCATACAACCAAGAAGTCAGTGAGTGAAAGTTCTACATCAGATGGTGCAGTGCTAAAGTATTCATACCCAGCTAAAATGCTGTGTACTGACGTTTAGCGTGTTACCACCAGACTATGAATTCTTTGTTGGAATAAATTTCAAACATCACTTCTGAACGATTAGAATTTAGCTTAGCAGAAGTGAAAATCACATGGAATTGAAAGGAAATAACTTGAATTCGATGAACTGTTATTCACATTTTCCCCAGAATAATTCCTTCACATTGCCATGCAAGAAGGCTTACTTAAAACTAGCATTTTTCAAGTAATTTTTGCCCGTCCCGCATGCGTTCAATGTCTAAGAAGATATTTGTGTCTTAGGAGAACTCCAGTCAATATGTAATAATTCATCTTGACACTTTCTAAGCAAGTAATACTTTTGGCATGCTCACATCATGTTCATGTGAGTTATTCAAATTTGGCCGTGATTGATGGAGTTCAGGTAGTGTGCTTGGCACTTTCTTTTTTTGGTAGCATAGCTCACCTCAGCTAGGCTTGATGGTCCTCGTGGAGGGGGCTTAATCGTCAGAGAAGAAGCAGCTGCTTCGTCCTCCTTAGTCACCTTCTCCAGCCACCCTCTTGAGAACCAGGGAGTCTCATTATTTATTGCTAACCACACATCATATTACTTTAGGGGGATCTGATTACAGAGTCATACATCACAGAAAGGGGCAATACATTTCATTCTTGAAAAAGTTTGATCATTCTGGTGTCTCATACAATAAAGCAGACAATTACTATTCTGGGAGGCATGCAAGCCCCCTGATAGCAGACAATAACCTGAGTCACTGGGAGGGGTAGCGACATAGGCAATACAATCAATAGGTGGGGGATGACCTAGGGGTGTGCCCACATTGGTTGTGGAATAAACAGTGGTGTCTGCTTGATCTAGACAGCTGATAATGGCTACCTAACCTTGGTCACCCTTGGGCGGGTTTTCCCTCTCTGGTATCTCCTGCAAGTAAACAGACCACCGCTATCCTTATCAGAAGGGAGTGGGTCTTATTTAGGGTGAGTCAGACTAATAGTCTAGCCACTATAGATGGCTGACTTTAAGGAGAATAACCTCTGACCTACTTTCGCTGCCTAAAGAACAGTCATTCTCAAGCAGCTAAGTCTGGTATATATTTTGGGGAGACAACTTAAGAGAAATCCTTCTGTTCCTCACAGACTATCACTCTTTTTTTTAAATCAATTTATTGGGGCTCATAAAATTCATCACAATACATAGATCAATTGTGTAAAGCACATCTATACATTTGTTGCCCTCATCATTCCCAAACTTCGCTTGCCTCTTGGGTTCCCGGAATTAGCTCATTTTCCTCCACCCCCCCTCCCTTCCTCTGCCCCCTCCCCCATGCACCCTTGATTTCTTATGTCCTTAGTTTTATAACAACTTTAGAAAATAAATATTGTTATCTTCATTTTACAGAGGAACAAACAAGAAATAAGCCAAAACTTAAATTGTGAAGCTAATTATTAGATATTACAGGGGCTGAAGAAAATAAAACAAAAAAAACCCCAACTCATTGCCCCTCGATATACTTTGTGAATAAATACATGTGTGTTTCTTTGTTTCTGACAACATGACTATTTCTTGTAGAATATTTTAGACAGTATATTCAAGATCTGGCACCTATTAGAAAAATCAAAATATTTTTATTGACCAAGTATGACTTATACCCTGCTTGTTTAATATCCACCTATGTGGTGGAGACAACTAGCTTATCACATTCCACATGGTGAGTAAAGCTGCAAAGACCAAGTCATGGGTGTTTTACAGGTTAGCTTTGGCCTTAGTCTATTGAAGAGGGTATGCGTTCCTCTAACATTTGTCATGATGTGGCTATACTAAGCTGGATCAATGCTGAAATTGAAGATGTAGGTCTCAGGGTTCCTGACCTAGGACTAGGTTTAAGTCCTTCAAAAATTACACTGGATTTAAACTTTTACTCACCGGCAAAAACTGAGAAAATCTTCCACCTGAAAATCAATACAACTAAGGTATTCAGGATGAGGGACAATAACCACTAGAAACTCAGTCCTACACTAAGAATGCTAGAAATCACATGTGTGGTAAATATAAAAACTATGGTATATGCAGTAAATATAAAAATACTTTTATCATTTTATAATTTTCAAAAGGCAGCAATTTTTGTGTTTTCAAGCAGATTCCGTTCATAGTGACCACAAAGAACACTGAACTGCCCCAGATGCTTTCTGACTCTGAGATCTTGATGGGGATGGCTGCCTCCGTCTCTTGCCGAGCAGCCAGAGGATTCACATCATTGCTCCTTTGCTGAACAGTTGAGCATTTCGTTTTTGCACCACCAGCATCACCCCATCTTTTTAAAAGCTAGTGCCCGGCTACGAACTGCAAAGTCAGCAGTTCAAATCCACCATGGAGAAAGATGAGACTTTCACCTCCCAAACAAAGTTATAGCCTTGGAAGCCCACAGGGCAATTCTACCTTACCCTCTAGAATCAGTATGAGTCAGAATCATTTCAATGACAGGAGGTTTCTGTTTTGAGTGATGGGACTGTAGTAATTACTGAAGTAAAGTGTATGACATGTAAAAAGGGTGTATAGGATTCTTACACAAGCGAGCTTCAAAAAAATGGTGAGAACAATCCCTAGTCTTTTCATTCTATTTTTCCATGATTTTTTTGGATTATATGCAAAGTAATGTATTAGAATTCTTAGATAAACAACAAATATAAAACAAAGATATAGCTAAAATACCATTAGTGGAGAGAAAATGGAATAGTAATGTTTAATTACCTTTAAAAGAAAAGAGGAATAGAAAAAAAGACAAATAAAATTAGATATAATAAGCAACTTAGCTAGCATGATATTTGAACCCAATTATATCAATAATTATATTAGGTGTAATTGGATCAAGCATCCCAATTAAAACATTAACACCCTAGGGAAAAACAACACCCTACTAAATAATGCTTTGAAAAATGCATTTTCAAAGTAAGTCCACAGCTAAAGTAAAAGGAAAAACAGGAGGAAAACGTATAATATGCAAACATGAATCAAAAGAAAGCAGATTGGCTATATTAATAGCACAATTGAGGAGATTTAAGGACAAGATATATTACCAGGGTTAAAGAGAAAATGTTAATGATAAAAGGGACATACCATCTCAAATATATATGAACCTTATAACAGAGCTTCAAACTATATGAAGCAAAACATAAAATGAGAAATGCATTAATCAATCATTATAATTGAAGATTTCAAAATAGAAATTTTCAATGCTTAATAAAAATGCAGACAAAATACTTGTTATTTACTTTAGTTAATTTTCATTTTCATCTAAGAACACCTTACATTTTATTTCAATCCCTAAAATGTATGGATATCCATTATGGGCAATGAAAAATTTTAAAATATTTGGCAATCACTTCTGAATTTACGCAAAAGTAAAAAAAATATGAAAGATTTTGAAATATATTTTTAACTAATTTCATAATGAAAACACACAAGAAAATAAATTTGTGGATGAAGTTAAGTATTGCTTAGTAGAAAGTTAGCTCTTTACATTTTATATCAAAGGAAAAGACAGGTCTACAATCAACGACCCTAAAATCTATTTAAAGGAATTAGGATTGTTTAAAACTAAAAACAGTGCAAATAAGTAAAGCAACAAATTAAAATCCAAGTATGACCGACACATGCACACATGTAGGATTGTTGCAGAGTTGATTGCAACCTACAGTGACTGCACGGGGTTTGCAGAGCTGCACTCTTCATCAAAGTAGACTGCTGCATGTATCTCCTAGAGGTGGCTGAGGAGTTCAAATCATGGACCTTTGGGTTCATTGCCAAGTGATTAACCAAGGTGCCATCCACCATATAGTGAGTGTAATTTATAAACAACATTGAGTACTTAAATAAGTAAACAATAGTCAAAGAGTTAGTTCTTTGAAAAATCAACATATTTGATAGACTCCAAACTTTGTTGTTTATTATCATCAAATAAATTCTTATCAATGGCAACCCCATGTCTGTGCAGCAGAACCACTTACCATAATAAGGTTTTCAAGGACATGATCTTTGGAAGTAAAGCCCCAACCCTGTCTTTCCAGGGACAGCCAGAAAAGGACATCGTGCTTGGTAAGTAGAAGGTTAACGCAACAATGCAAGTAACCCTCCATGGGACTGATGGACAAAACAGCTAAAACAATGGGCTCTTGCAAGCCAGTGATATGAGGATTATAGGAAGCATTTCAATACGAGATATATATACACGTCACTATTAGTAAGAGTTGACTCAATGACAACTTAAAAGAACAATAATAACATGAACAATATCACTGAAATAAATCTGACATTTGCAAATTGTGATGGTTAGTTTTGCATAGACTAACATTGCCAATGGTTTGGCTAAAGCTTAAATCTAATGCCGTTCGGGAGTGGTTATTGTGAGTAATTAAATCATTTGGCATTAAGTTAAGCAGACTACTTTCCATAATGTAAGATAATGCAATTAATCAGTTGAAGGTCTTAAGAGCAAAAATAGAGTTTCCCTAGGGTGTAATCTGCCATCTGACTATAAATACATATTTTGGCAGAATTTCATCTTAACTCTCTTTATCACTTCACCTATAGACACAGCTTGGGACACAAAACTGGAAGATTATCCAGCAAGCTTCTTGATGCACAGATTTTGACAACCCCCCATATGTGTGAACCGATTCCTTAAATTAAATCAATATGTATCTACCTTTCTATCTATCTCATTGCTTCTGCTTCTCTAGAGAACCCAGGCTAACCCAGAATAATAATATTCAAATTCCTGGAAAAAAGCAAATGACAAAAACCTAAACAAGATATTGAAAAATAAAAACAGCACAGAAAAATCAAATGCATTAAGAAAAAACTTTCCAATAGGAAAAATGTCAATTTCAGGTAGTTTACTGTTATAGTCTTTTTGGAAAGAAATGATGCCAATCATAGCAAACCATCTTCATTAAAAATAAAAGAAAATCTGAACACTGATTTTTGTCTGGATAAAAATATTATCTGGATGAAAATTATTTTATCTGGTTATCATAAACCTAATATTAAATCTAGACAAGTCCATCACAATGAAGAATAAGTGGAGATTAATAGTATTCATCAACATAACCACAAAAATCCAAAGGAAAGTAAAAGATTAGTCATTTAAATCCATTAAAATAGAAAAGAAACTATATTTTATGAGCAAGAAGTGGGGTGCATCCCCAATATGATTAACTAAAAAATAAAACAATCATTATAAATCATAAGGTTAATAATATCAGAAAAAGTTATATGCTCCCCACAATAGATGTAAACCTAGTATTCAATCAAATTCAATCCAAATGTATGGTAAAAGTTTTCAGTTAACTTAAGAAAATATAAAATTTTTCTATGTCTGGTAAAGAATATCAATTAAAAACATACAGTGAATATCACATGCAATGAAAAATGGCTGAGTAATTTTCTACTGAGACTGGGACTATGACAACTGTATCTACTTTGTTCTTTCTATTTGATGTTGCTTTGGAGGTAAAAGCAAAGGTATAAAAGGCACACATGCTAGAATGAAAGAAGTGAAACTGCTTCAATACCAGGAAATGCCATTGTTTGCATAGAAAATCCTGAAGAATCTACCCAAAATTGCAAGCATAAATAAATATAGAAAAGTTTCATAATATAAAAATTACTATTTTGTATCATATATACATATCTATTTTAACAGCAAATCTTTGCTAAATAAAATAATAGCATCATTAAGCAAATATGCCTAGTGGATGATCATAGCTTCATGAAATTCCTGTTAGGCTGAGTTTCTAGAGAAACAACACCCCATAAATTATATGCACATAAAGAGAGAAATTTATATCAAGAAAATGGCTTACAAAATTGTAGAAGGGGACAAATCCAAGTCCAGACACATCCCAAGTTCATGCGTCAGATGGTAGACTGGAGGGATTCTCTGACTCCTGCACTTATAGATGAATGCAAGATTGGCAGGAAGATCCCAGGCTTGTGGCTGCAGAGATGGTAGCAGGCCATTTAGTAGGTAGTTGATGATTCCCAGGATCAACAGGTAATATGACAGGCCATGGCTCAAGTCCAAAGAACCAGAGGTTGATGAGCCAGATGCAGGATCCAGACCCAGCACAAAGCAAGCAGAGTTTCTGTAGGCATCCACTTATATTGGAAGTGGTCCAATAAAAATTCCCAATTGAATTAATTGCATCAAGGTTGTGACCTGAGTATGGGATGTTGAGATAGTTAAAGATTATTGTGCCAACCTTGCCGATAAATACATGTGGGGTAATTGAAAGCAGAGAGATAAATGGCTCAGTGAGCCTCACCTTTCTAGTTCTCGAGTCTCTTGCTTTCTGATGGTCAGACCAGGGTGCAGCTGCCTTACCCAGTTCCCTGCTTCAGCTAGCAAGGCTCACCTCCTGCAAGATATCCCTAAGAAGAAGCCACATGGATCTACCCTGATGCAATCCTAGGTGCTGGAATAGCCATGTGGAGAACCCTGGCAGCACTGAGATGCTTACACATCCACTGATTCAGCTTTCCTCCTGCAGTCGGCATCATTGCGTGTGTTTTGTGGGGTTGAGGAGGACTTTGTGGATTGGTGTTGGACATATGGGCTAATGTTGGACTTGTGTTCTTGGGCAGCACCAGGTTAGGATGTTTTCTTGATGTGCACTTACCCTTTATATAAAACTCTCTCTCTTTTTTTTTTATTTAATCATTTTATTGGGGCTCATGCAATTCATCACAATACATAGATCAATTGTGTAAAGCACACCTATACATTTGTTGCCCTCATCATTCCCAAAATTCGCTTTCTTCTTGGGTTCCCGGAATCAGCTCATTTTCCTTTTTTCCCCTCCCCCTCCCTTCCCACTCCCCCCTCCCCCATGAACCCTTAATAATTTATAAATTATTATTTTATCGTATCTTACACTTCCCGGCGTCTCCCTTCAACCACCCCTCTACTGCCCATCCCCCAGAGAGGAGGTTATATGTAGATCCTTGTGATCAATTCCCCCTTCCTACTCCCCCCCCCTTCCCTCCTGGTATCACCACTGTCACCCCTGGTCCTGAGGGGTTCATCTGTCCTAGATTCCCTGTGTTTCCAATTCCCATCTGTACCGCTGTGCATCCTCTGGTCTAACCAGGTTTGCAAGGCAGAATTGAGGTCATGGTAGTCGGGGGGTTTTAAGAACTAGAGGAAGGTTGTGGGTTTCATTATTGCTTTACTGAACCCTAAGTGACTCATCTCCTCCCCACTACACCTCTGCAAAGTATGTCCAGTTGTCTAGAGATGGGCATTGGATCCCCATCACGCACCACCCTCATTGACGATGATATGATCCCCTCCCCACCCCGACTTTGGTGTTTGAAGCCTGGTCCTTTCAGCCCTTCATGATCATACATGTTGGTGTGCTGCTTCCATGTGGACTTTGTTGCTTCTAGGCTAGATGGCCACTTGTTTACTTTCAAGCCTTTAAGTCCCCAGACGCTATAGGTCTCGATAGCCGGGCACCATCAACCTTCTTCACCACACTTACTTATGCACACATTCGTCTTCAGCATTTCTGTGGGGAAGGTGGTCACACAATGATGGTTTTTGTTCTTTGGTGTATGCTTATACATATAGGTTTCTGTGGATTTGTTTCTCTAATGTACTCAGACTAACACAGGTGTCATCTTCTACCCTAATTCTATTACATGATCATATCATTGGGGCTTAATAGGTCTCAATTTCCAAACCACTGAGAACCTCGACTTGTCCAAGTTGGCACAAAACCTTAATTATGACACCCTATTAGTGCTTGGCTGTGAATTCATTGTACTATGGTGGCTTGTGTGTTTCTGTGATTGTAGAGGCTATGTCACTGGCATTTCCAATATGAGCAGAGTTACCCCATATGAAAAAGTTTTGGCAGAGCTTCCAGACTAGGAAAAGAATATGAAGAAGAAATTCCTCCTTCAGAGATATTGGCCACTGAAAGTATTAGGTGTAACAGCAGAACATAGTCAGATACCGAAACCCGCATGAACAGCTGCAGACATTGCCAGAGCGAGTACCTGGAGATGAGTCCCAAAGGTCAGTCATATGACTTGGATGTAGTAAAGCCTTTGCGACCTTCAATTGCTGGTGAGGCATGACTCAAAATGAAAAGAAACAGCTGTAATCATCAATTAATTATCTGAACATGGAATTTACAAAGTATGAATTAAGGAAAATTGCAACTTGTACAAAAGGAATTAGAACAAATAAAGACAGACACTCTAGCCATTAGTGAGCTGAAATGGATTGGTATTGGCCATTTTGAATCAGAAAACAATATAGTTTACTATGCTGGGACATTCATAGTAAAAAAGAACAATTCAAGATCTCTCTGGACGTACAATGCTGGTGATGATAGGAAATCCCATCAATACAACTATTGTTCAAATTTATGTACCACACACTAAAGCTTATGATGAAGAAACTGAAGAATTCTATCATTGCATGAACTCAGAAATTGATCAAACATGCATTCAAGATGCATTGATAAGGATTATCGATAGGAAGGCAAACATTACAAACAAAGAAGATGAATATTATTTGTAAAATACGGCCTTGGTGATAGAAATGAAACTGGCTATTATTTTGCAAGACCAACAACTTCAGCATCACAAATATCTTATTCCAACAACACAATGGCACCTATACATATGGACTTCTCTAGGTGCAATACATGGAAATCAAATGGCCTGGATCCTTAAGAAATGATGTTGGAGAAGCAACTCAAACCAGGAGAGGGCAGGCTGTAGAGCAGATCATCGATTTCTCATATGTCATTAAGGTTGAAGTTGAAGACAAATACGTCCTTGAGAGCTAAGATACAGCCTTCAGGTTATCCCACCTGAATTTCAGGAACAACTCAAGAACAGATTGGACAAATTGAACATGAATGAGCAAAGGCCTGGTGAGCTGTGGGAAGACATCCAGAACATCAAGCATAAAGAAAGCAAAAGGCACTTAAAATGACAGAAAAGAAATAAAATATTGAAGTGCATGTCAGAAGACACCGTGAAAGACTCGGTCACAGAGTAAATATGGCAAATAGCAGAAATGATGAAGTCTGAGAACTGGACAGCATACTCCAAAGGGCTGCTTGTGAAGACAAAGTAAAATATCACAAAGAGATGTGCAGAGACCCAGCGTTAGAGAGCCACAAATGAGAGCATGCTCAGCGTGTCTTCAAATGAAAGAAGGAAAGAAAAAGCCAACCTTCAAGTTGAATTATTGAAGCATTCTATGGGGAAAATAGTGAATGATGTAAGAAACTCCAAGAAGATGGGAAAAAGCACAGCCATTGGACCAAAACGAACTAGTCAACCATTTCAAAAGGAGTATACGATAAAGAGCCAATGTTACTGAAGGAACCGGTTCAAGCTTCCCTGAAAATGTTAACCACAAGCAGGCTCCTGAAATGGATCGTACACCAATTGAAATGTTTCAACAAGGTAATAAAGCCAGGAAGCACTCCCTTGTCTATGACAAGAAACTTTCAAGGTGGCCATCTGACCGACTGCGTGGAAGAGATCCATGTCTGTACCCATTTTAAGGAAAAGTTGACCCCAAAGAATGTTCAAATAATAGAACAATATCATTAATATCACATTCAAGTAAGATTTTGCTTAAAGTCATCTGTGGTAGTTACAGAATCTGGTGTCAATTTGAGGATTAAGCGTGAAGGGGTGAAGTTTGTGCTGTCAATCAGATCGCATCTTGATGACCTCATTTGGAGGCACTACGGAGATAACTAGCTCAGTGGAAGAGGGACACATGCTCACTTCCTGAGAGACGCTCTACTGACAAGACACATGGCACTATACTGATATAGCCAGTGCCCTCACAGCTGGAGAAGCCAAATGGAGACCCCTGCCAGTGCCAGTGCTGAGATGCTTACACCACCACTGGGTCCAGAAGACTTTCCACCCACTGGCTTGTCATCCTCCTGCATTCGGCATCATTGCATGTACTTCGTGAGTCTGAAAGGATTTTATAGATTGGTACTAGACATATGGGCTAATACCTGGCCTAGGGACCTGATCTGGACTGAGCTGGGATGTTTTCTCAATATTCAATTGCTCTTGTATATAAAACTCTTTCTTATACAAATATGAATGTCTCTGAATTTGTTTCTCTAGTCAACCCAGACTAACACATCATCCTAGAATGGTTACAGCAGTACATTGACTGGGAGCTGCCAAAGGTTCCGGCTCCATTCAGAAAAGGACATGAAACAAGAGATAGCATTGCAGATGTCAGATGGATAGCTTGGTTGAAAGCAGAGATTGCTAGAAATACGTTCGGTTGCATTTTATTGACTATGCTAATGTATTCAATTGTGTGGATCATAATAAACCATGGATAGCCTTGAAAAGAATGGGAATTCCAGAACATGTTATTGTGCTTTAAGGAACTTGCACATGGGCCAAGATGCATTTGTGGAAACAGAACAAGGAAATACTTCATGGTTTCAAATCAAGCAAGATGTGTGTCAGGGTTGCATCTTCTCACCATACACATTCACTCTGTGTACAAAGCAAATAATCAAAGAAGCTAGATTATAAGAAGAATGTAACATCAAGATTGGAGGAAGGCTTTTGAACAAACCTGTATCAACTTGATGACAGTGGGTTTGGTTTCTCTGGTTTAGTTACAAACATTACAGCCTATCTAAAACTCTGGTATTGATATGGTGAAAAAACTCAGAAGAGTTACTACTTTATAAACCCTGGGATAAAATTGGAGAGGGCCAAATGGATAATAATAATAACAACCCTATCTAATATTGTGGAAGTGTCTTATAGCTTGTTAAGGATGTAGGCTGTATAGTTGATAGGGTTTTTCTAATTTGACTGACTTATCCATCACATAAGTACTGACACATCCAGCACATTTTACATGACAATCAAAAGGAGTTAAAGGGGAAAAGAAAGAAATGGAGAGATAAGAAAAAGATATAAAGAAAAGAGTGAGGGGAGAAAAGAGCTTGTTCCAGAACCTGGGAGTCCTGAGCCCACAGGGGGAGATTGCATTGGCCCTAGCTGAGAGAAAGCTAGCGGGCTGAAGGATCAAGCTCCAAGCCAGAAATTTTTAATTCCTTAAGCGCCTAAACTAAATGTTGGTGTAAAGAAAAGCATATTTTGCATGTGCAAGAAAGAGAGGGTGAACTCTGACCCCTGACTTGTGCTCTATTGGTTTGAAACAGCAGGTGGTGTTATAAATGTCTGTTGCCAAGGATGAACATCTATAGTTCTCTTCTTCAGTTACTTTAACATGGAATATAAAAGTTGTTCCAAATTACCCACTGTATTTCTGCCAAACTTATGTGAAGAATTGGGTGGCAGGTGTTTCATTCTGTAGTCGTTCTTAAAAGGAGTTTGTTCTCATGTCTGAATGGAGTCAGTTGTGCAGCCCTCCCCATCTCTTCTTGCAGCCTTGCCTGAAATCTATTCTTCTGGAGTACAGTGGAATGTTAACCCATTTATAACTGTAGCAGCCATTCATTTCTCTCTCTGGTGCTTTGCTGTGCCAAGCACATCAGAGCTAAATTCTTGGCAAAAGATGTTTTGCTTGTAATAGTAGGAAACAGCTCTAATTCTGCCCCGAAATAAAGGCTTTCAAGGGAAGTGAGGAAAGAACTACCCTGACTAAAGGAGAGTTGCTCAAAACAATAGATTGGGGAAAGGAAACTTTCACTACAGTGCATGAGGTACATTTAAATTGTAAAAACAAAATCAGAAAAATATATAAATCATAAAAAGAATAATGTCATCTTCTAATGAGGAAACTCTTAAAACCCAAATGTAACACACTTTTGAATTTAGATTCGACAGCCACCTTTGAGTACTCATCATTACTCATTTTTTTCTATATAATAAAACGTAAGTTCAGAAATATACAATAACTAAGGTAAAAATAGTATTTTCCATAGGTACAATTAGACTATTCATGTAATATTTCCTAAATTAACTCCCTTTTCACTTTCAAAGCTGATCCTATCCCTCTACCCCAGGATCTAGAAAAGTTTGGGCACTGAATGTACTGAGAAGATGACTGAGAAGTTGTGGGACGGAAGTGAAGTCCAGTGCATATGGCTACACTATGTCCTTCTTTGAACCACGGAAAAATAAAGCAGGCTGAAAATTAATTGTTTATGGAATATGTTGCATTTTAGAAAGAGAATTTATATATTCTCTAAAACTCGTATTAATTTCCTTAGAACACTTCTTAAAGGGCCAGGAAAATTACACCCTAACCATACCAGATTGGGATATTGAGGCTCTCGTGGTGAAGTGTGGTAAAGTCAGCTCTGAGTCTTTGCAACCTTATGTGCAACAGAAGGGGACTTGTCTGTGAACGGCAATCATTGCTGTGTTTGGGTCCACTGTTGCAGCCACCGTGTCAACTCATCTCATTGAAGGCTTCCTTCTGGTTTGCTTACCCTCTATGTGCCAAATATAGTAAACAGGCATGGTGTCTTTCTCCAGGGACTGCTCTCTCTTGATGACATGACCAAAGAAATCATCACCATCCACGCTTCCAAGGAGCATTCTAATCATACTTCTTCCAAGAGATATTTGTTTGTTCTTTTGGCACTCCGTGATATATTCAATATTCTTCAACAAGTTAACAATTAGAATACATTAATTGTCCATCAATGCTCCTTATTCCTTGTCCAAGTTTGACCTGTGTGTGAGGTCATTTAAAATACTTCAGCCTCATGTATGGGTCACAGGACCCTTTGTCATCAAAGTGACTGCTTTGCTTTATAACACTTTAAGGAAGTATCTTGTAGCAGTGCTTCATTCGATTTCTTGACTGCTACTTCCATAGTATTGATTATTGATCTAAAAGAAATGAAATACAAGGCGATTTCAATTTCTTTAGCATTCATCATTGTATTTATTAGTCCAGTCATAAGAATTTTTTAATAATCAAAAATAATCCATACTGAAGGCTGACCATCCATACGTGAGGTTGACTACTTCAATAACCACATGGATCGTGCTTTATATTTCTCAGACCATACCAGGACATCCTATGACCGTGTATTATTATTGTAACATTTAGAATAGCATGTTTGCACATTTAACAACTTTACATGTACAATTCAGTGGCAACCTTTACATCAAGTATGTGAAACCTTTACCAATATGCTTTGAGGCATTTTCCATCAGTATAAACAGAAACTTAATATTTTCTAAACAATTGTTCTTCCATTCTCTGTCTCTCTCATAATTTAATAAGCTCTAATTTCTATACATCTGTCTAGACTACAAATTTTGTATCAGCGATATCAGAAATATATTTGTCTTTTTCTGATTGTCTTATCTCACCCCACATAATGTTTTAACAGTTCATCTGCAGTGGAACCTTTATCAGTGCTTTGTGTTGCACAAATGTGCTGCCCAGACCCCTTCAAATTGTTAAGGACCAAAGATATCGCTACAAGAACTAAGATGCGCCTGACTCAAGCCATGGTATTTTCAATTGCCTGGTATGCATGTAAAAGTTGGACAACAAATAAGGGAAGCTGAAGAAGAATCTGTGCATTTGCATTATTATGCTAATGAGGAATTGAAAATAGCATGGCCTGTCAGAAGAACAAACAAATCTGTCTTAGTAGAATAACCAGAATGCTCCTTGGAAGGAAGGGTGATGAGAATTCATGTCATGTACTTGGTCATGTTATTAGGAGGGACTCCCCCCTAGAAAAGGACTCCAGGGTTGGTAAAGTCAAAGGGCAGCAGAAAGAGGAAGATCCTTAAGGAGATGGATTCACACAGTGGCTGCAACAATGGGCTTACACATAACAATCATAAAGATGGTGAGGGACCCAGCCGTGTTTTGTTCTGTGTGTATGGGCTTGATGTATATCAGAACTGACTTGAGGCTATCCAGCACGAACAATCAGAAAGAATGCTGATGGTTTCTGTTAGAATGATTTTCTGATAGATATGACAGATAATAAATTGATACTGGGGCCCTAAGGTTAGACAGACCTAAGACTCCTAAGGAAGATTTGTAAGAGTCATAAACAATAAACTATAAACCATAAATCATTGTAGTATAAGTCAGCTCTAATCAGCCTAACAGGTCTGCCAATTTTGGCAAATGCCAGAGACCAGAATATTAAAAGGAGTCTTTGTATACTGATTAACCTTTAGTCTCCAGGGCCTTTTGAGGCACAAACAGTAAGAGGTAGCCCTTAATATGCCAAGAAAAAAACAGTCAACTAGTATTTGTCACAAGGATGGCAGATTTATCCACATGTGATATGCTTCCCCCTATTGAATTTCCTTATTTTTTCTGTCCATCTGAATTCCCACCTGTATATTATCTGTAGTTAACATTGTAGGAGAATAGCCAAGTATAGAAACTGTAAATCTTACAATCCATGAAGCACTCACAGTTGCGTTTACTCTTGAGAGTGTTTTCTGCAGACTGGCCCTCTAATGGTGAGCTCTGGTGTCTTCGCAGGTAAGCACAGGCCAGTAGTTTTAAGCCACCAGCCACTCCTCAGGAGAAAGATGCGACTTTCAACTCCAGGAAAGAATTACAGTGTCAGAAACTCACAGAATCAACTACTAGCATCTACTGCGTCCTATAGTGTTGCTTTGATTGATGTGGACCGATAGCAGTGTGTGAGGGTGACCTTCTACTAAACTCGGCTATCTGAACCTCCAGTCTGCTCAGAGTGGTGGTTGATTGGTGTCTATGACTCCAGCGCAAGGACTCCACATTTGAAGATAACACATTTTTAATCTTTTATCACACAAGGCTTACGAAGGGGTCTAATCAGATTAATGATACTAAAATCTTCCTTTCGAAGTTGAGCAAAAGAAAGGAAAATTAAAATCCCGAGAGGTAGTTAGAGAGAGAGGAGCCCTCCCAGGAGCCTACTAATGTTCCAGCTTATTTATATCATTCAACATTTTATCTCAATTACGAGAGGTGGGTCTCAAAAGGTTCTTGGGAATATTCTATTATCTTTTAACTAAACTTTTTTGAAGTCTCCTCATATTAGAATTACCAAACTCCGAAGAGTGATTGAAATCCTACATAGATTCTCTTTCATGGGAGAGAACACAAAAGTAGTCTATGGACTTAACAACTTAATTTCTCCAGTTATTGGCATTTTGCATTTTCTGTCTTCCCTTGTGTCAGTCTGGGTAGACTAGAGAAACAAATCCATGGACACACATATGTGTATAAGAAAGAGTTTTATATACAAGAGGAATTGAACACTGAGAAAACATCCCAACCCAGTCCAGTCCAAGGCCATAAGTCTGATATTAGCCCATATGTCCAATACCAATCTATAAAGTCCTCTTCAGACTCATGAAACACATGCAATGAAGCCAAATGCAGGATGATTACAATCCAGTGGGTAGAAAGTCTTTGGGTCCAGTGGTGTTGTAAGCATTTCAGCGCTGGCCGGGTCTCTCTGTGGCTTCTCTGGCTTCAGAGGTCTGGTTGAATCCCTGTGGCTTTTCTTCTGCAATGTCTCCCAGGGAATTGCAGAGAGAGAGAGGAGTCTTCTGCCTCCAAGAAGGAAGTACCAGATTTCCCAGCATCCTCAGGAGAAGGCCACACCCACACAGAAGTCTCAATGGCTATCTCCAGATTGACAGCCTGAACTCCACCCCTACACTCTTAATCCTCAAATTGACAAATGATTATATATTACTTCCATAGAGTCAATTCTGACTCATGGTTACCCTAATCGACAGGGTAAATCTGCTCCTGAGGTGTTCTGAGGCTAAAACTCTACAGGAGTAGAAAGCTCAGTCTTTCTCTCACGGAGGGCCTGGTGGTTTGGAACTTCGGTTCCTGCAGATAAAATCCCAAAACATCTGGCATGTTCTTATTCTTAAATATCAAGAACTTAGCATGGTGGTTGAATGTGCCAGATACTCAATATATGTTTTTCAGAATATCATAGTTATTCTGAAATACAGATATTCTATCTCAACATCTTTAGAACCATGGTTCTCAAAATGTGGTCTTCCAACTAGCAACATCAATATTACCTGAGAACTTGTAGAAAATGCAAACTATTAGGCCCACACTAAACTGACTAAATTATAAACTCTGAGGATGGGTCTAGAAATCTGTGTTTTAATAAACTACCCAGAATGATGCTGATACCTGTTAAGGTTTCTAACTCCACGTAGCTCCCCACTTTTGAAATGTTTATTGCAGGCGCACATGGACCTTTAAGATCTATCCAGAAGCAATCAGTTTGTTAACTCCCAGAAGGCCAAATATGAGCTTTTATTCAAAGTGAATTTAATACAGATCAGAATCTGAGCCATATTGATTCAGAATTCTGAATTTTGTCCACCCTCTATTACTGTAGGTATTACATCAGGATTGGATTAAAACAATTCAGCTTTGAAGAAAATTATTTATAAACTATAAGGTCAACTTTTCAATTCCCAAGAAGAGGTATAACTGTCATATAGACTATGATTAACAATCATTAAATTCCATAGACCAACCTGGGGAAAGTCAGCAGGCTGCCTGAACATCTGGAAATCACTTCCAGGATATTTGACTGCAGGATCCCAGTGTTTAATGTAAACAGACTAGAGAGGAGCCCGAGTGGTACAGTGGGTATGCATTGGGCCGTGATCCTTAAAGTCTGCAGTTCCAAACAACCAGCCGCTCCGAGGGGACTTTCTACTCCCTCACAGAACCACAGTCTCCAAAACTCCCAGGGGGAAGTTCTACCTTGTCCCCTAGGGTCACTCTGAGTCAAAATGGACTCAATGGCAGTAAAGATGACATCATTTATAATAGGCTAATATGTCTTGGGTGTGTTTAGATGTCAACTATTATGTTAAGTAATTAACATACTTAGTCACTAATTCCTCACAATAGACCCACCACTTAATTATTCTCACATTCCCATGTTTAAACCTAGGTCTTAAAACAAAGAAGTGTTAGTAATCAGTTCATTAAATTGCCTCCTGTAATACTAACGCAGCCTTCCTTACTTTGGGAGTGACCTTGTTAACGGCATGATGCTTAAAGTCCCTTTGCCAAGATATTTTTCTAGAGACTTTATCAGTCGAGGTAATTAGAGAAAGAGAAGTGTGTGTGTGTGTGTGTAGAGAGAGAGAGAAACAAGTGAGAGGTGGAGATTGGGATTTATTTTAAGGGATTCGTTCACACCATTCTAAAAGCTGTGAAAATGTACAGCCATCAAAGTGATTTGGACTCAGAACAATACTACAGGATTTCTGAGATAAATCTTTATGGGAATTGACAGCCTCATTTTTCTCTCACATAGAAACTGGTTGAATTGAACTGCCAACCTTACTGTTAGCAGCCCTCAGGGCTAATAAAGACAAAATTCACAGGACATGTCAGCCAGCTAGAAACTCAGGCAGGGGATCTATATTAGTCTTAAACAGATTTCCTTCTTATCCAGGCAACTTAAGTATTTTCTTTAAAGGCCTTCCACTGATTTGATGAGGTTTGCCCACATTATTAAGAATAATTGCCTTAAGTTAAAATAAACAGATTGCCATTGTTAATTGTAGTTCCAGAATGTCCACACATTATTGTTTGATTAAACAGTTGGGCATCAAAACCTCACCAAGTTAAAAATATGAAATTAACTAACAGGACAATAGTTATGTAGGCCCTACCACTGGCTACCTACCTAATTCATTTTCGCTTTTCTCCTATTGATTGGCATATCCCTTCAGTGGAAGGGCACTTTTTTTTTACAGTTTTATAACCTTTATTAGATAATCAGCCACTAGTTTTCACCCACATCTGTCTGTAACTTTTTGAGAGTAGGACAATCAGCTAGGTAACCAATGTATAGAGTTTGTTTGGTGACTCCTCATGCTCATTACATTTCCCGGCCAACCATCCATGGATACGGTATGGGACATTCCTGATTTGTTTGGCCCAGACAACTTTGTTGAGTGTGGCATTAGTTTGTACATCTGGTGTTTCATCCCCTTCAGGGAAAACTTCCAAACCTCTTTCAGTGCCTGAGGTGCACGCTTCTAGAAGTCCATGCTGTAGATGTACTTTGTGGTCATGGCTTCTTTGGTAGCTGAATGGCCTTTCGTTTTCTCACCACCCTTATTTGCAGAAGCCATAGTGCCAGACCAGGCAGGAAAGCCTTTTCTTTAACTATAAGACGATACACAATTAGGTTTGAGAAAAATGACTTGAAGAAATCCATATTTGTACCCACTCTGGAGAAAGATGACCCAACAGAATGTTCCCAGTATAGGACAACATCACTGATAACACATGCAATTAAAACTTGGACGCTGGCTTCCCAACAATGGTTGCAGAAGTACCTTGACAAGGAGCTGCCAGATGCTCAGGCCACATTCAGAAGAGGCCAGGGAACAAGGGATGTTATTGATGATGTCAGATAGATCTTGGCTGAGAGCAGGTAACACCAAAAAGATGTTTACTTGTGTTTCATTGACTGTGCCAAAATGTTTGATTGTGTGATCATGACAAACTATTGATAAACTTGAGACGAATGGGAATTCCAGAACACTTCATGGTGCTCATTTGGAACTTCTACCTGGATCCAGAGACAGTTGTAAGAACAGAACAAAGGAGTATCACGTGGCTTAAAATCAGGAAAGGTGTGAGTCAGAGTGGTATCCTCTCAACATACTTATTCAATCTGTATGCTGAGCAAATAAACAGAGAAGCAGGATTATATGAAGAATAAATGTGGGCTCAAATTGGAGAAAGACTTATTAAAAACCTGCAATATGCAGATGACATAACTTTGTTTACTGAAAGTGATGCATTTCATGATCTCTAATATCTCAGGGGTCTCTTGCATTGATAAGGAAATGTGTTTACTTCTGCCCTTGACCTTCCTTTATGCTGGAGGGGCATGGGAGCATGTGTGCAGCTCTCATTTGTGTTAAGATTCCTGACAAATTTCTTCCATGATCACTTCTTCTCCCCTTGCTAGCCCCTAACTGGCTAACACTATGAAAGTTAGAGACCCAAACCGTCTGTCTCCTGATTTGACGCTCTGGATGGTGCACCATGTTTCAGGACACCGAGATTCCACGGTTTTCAATACAATAGGGTATTCATGAAAGAGGAGCCCAGAATGCCACCACAGCTTTAACTTCAAGTCACCCCCATCCTCACCACCTCAAAGGTTCTAAAAAGAATGTTGTTTTCCTAAATCTCACCCAACGACGGAAGAGAGAACCCATTTTCTAGTTGCCTCTGTGAAATATATGTTTAAAGGTTAGCATCATGGCAAGAAACAAACCATTTCCCATAATTCTAGGACTTTCCTGCAAGTAGAAGCAGCAAAAAGAAGACACAGTACCCATTGCTTCCAGCCGAGCCAGAGCACTGACCTAATTCTGCTTACCTTGTCCTTTCAGAGGTCCATGCTCCCAATCCTAGTCATAGATGCCTCAAATTTCAATAACAGATGCCTCCTGGCTAGGAGGTTACTTGGTCTCTAGGTAGCAGGGAGCATGCTAGTTTCCTTTTTTTCTCTTGGCGCCAGTACAAGCTCCCAGGGGCTCACTAGTGACCAGCAAATCCAGTAAAAACAGAAATTGTTACCTAATAAAACACCAAGAGACTTTCCAGGCCTCAGGGCCAGTAACACCCCTGCCCTTTCTAATTCTCAGACCACATTCCAAGTGCAAAATGGAATCAGTTTTGTTTTCAAAGTGATGCTAATTTATTAGCCATGGTGCAAATATTGACTGTGGTAATGGACTTCAAAAAGAATGTCTGTAGTCCAGAAAGCTTGAGGGGGAAAGGGAAACAGGAGGTGAACAGAATTCAATAGGGTCTCCAGTCCTAACAGATTGTATTAGGCAATTCACTCCCCACGTCCCCTCTACCTTCTCTTGCTTGCCTTTCATTCATCATTTTGTTTTCATTACTGCCCTGTTATATTCCAGAAACTTCCTAGGGGCTGGGACTATACAAATGACTAATATATGGTAAATTTCTCATGGAAATTATTGTAAAATCCAGGTTACAGACATGTAAAGGGACCATTGCAGAAAAGTCTGCTACCTTTAAGATAGATGTTTATAAGTGGTACAGAGATGGAAGTAGGAGAAGTTAAATAGGTATGAGAAATTATCTACATTTTAAGAGATGATACATCTTAAAAGACGACCTACACGAAGTTCCTTTAAATAAAACCCCAGATCTTTGAAGGAATAATCAGAGATGTTTATGTCACAGAAAACCTATAGGTGGGATGAGATATCATTACAAAGATTCCCTTTTTTCTTTTGTGTGTTTCTCCTCTCCCAGTATTTATCCTGTGCTCTTTCCTTAAAGGATTATTTAAGAAAAAAAGTTATACATATACATTAGACAAATGTTTCATCCTCTTCCTTTCAACAGCAAAGATAGATAGATAATAGATAAATACAGATGGCTGGATAGATATACAGACAGATAGATAGATGGATAGATAGATAGATAGATAGATAGATAGATAGGCAGAGAGACAGACAGATAGATAGAGATATCTATGAGAACCAGCAACCATCATAATTTGTGAATCAAGAACAGTTAGAAGATAATTAAAATCTTTCAAGATCATCTACCTATGAAATTAGGGCTCATAATCACAAGAAAAAGATACAGATTTTGGCTAGCTTAGACACATAAAAAAGGAATTTATTGGGAAATGATTAGAAGATCACTCAATTCCTCAATTAATAGAAGTTTGGAAAAGCAGATTTTAAAGATGAAGAGAAATAATTATTTAGCAGGAATGGAGCAATGATTGCATAGGAAGAAACTGTACTTCAGAGAGGTAAAATGATGTGTGCAAGATACAAAGCAGCAAAGTGTCTCTACTACCTCCAGAATTTAAGGTGATTTCTAAGTACTTCCTGGTTTGGACCCTGTGATGAATAATTGTCACTTTTTGTCTCCAACTAACCTCTTTCCTATTTACATTCTTGTCTAGTTTTCCAGAGTCCCCAAAAATTTGTGGTCTTAAAGCAAATGGCTGTCTCTCATTATAGAACTTCCTCTGTTTACTCAGACAAAGCACAAGTGACTTAAATTCGGGTCATTCAGGGCTCTCTGGCAGAAGTCTCCAACTTCACTAAGAGATGCTGAGCTATCAGAGTGTCTCAGACATAGGCACAGAAACTCAGCGATGTAGATCCTGCTCAGTGTTACTCAGTTTGTTCAATGGTAGGACTGAGATGTGAACCTAGACAACCTGAAATTAACCCTACAGAGCGGTTGAAATAACTGTATTGCAGTCATTTATTGAACAAAAGCACACGAGTGCTTTTATTCTAAATCATAGGAATCCACAAACATATAAAAAGTTTCCTGCCCTCCAGGAGAACTATTAATTAGAAACATAGATCAGCCATTACAGTACAGTTTTATGGTCATTTCTATGTGGTTTAATGTAAATATAAAGGAGAAAAAAGTTTAGATTGACCAGGAACTTGAGAAAGGATTCTAAGAAGACTTAGTATCTGAGTCAATTAAGACTTTGAATTGGTTGTAAGCATAACATGTATGCAAATCCTGGAGGGAGCAGACAATTCAAAGACAGGAGGACACATTTCCTGAACTACCAAGAAGCTCAGAAATTGCTCAAGGATGAAGTGAAAGATGAGACATGCGAGAAAAGCCTTAAAACAATGGTCAGCATATGGATGGCAAGAGGGAAGGGCCTCTATGCCATACCCAGGCAGAAAGAGAGAGAAGCCGCTCACATGAGCTCCAGGTATACAGAGGCCTTGGACATTCTGTGGATCCATGCAGCCTGCCGTTGATCCCATAGCAAAATATCCTTGGTGGAAATTTTTGTAAGGACAGGGTGTATCATGTTCCTGAAGGAGAATTCATTTCTGCATTGTGGTAAGTAGAATCTGGGATATTGAGGTAAAGACAACTGAGAATCTATGAGATATTTCTACTTTCAATCTTTCTATATTTTATTATATATATATATATCCCCTTTTAACATCGTGATCTGCTGGGTAATCCTCATATCACCATAACTATCCTTGCTAGGACTTAGAGGAGGAGACGGGTGAAAGCAATGGAGGATACAGAGGGACGTCTTGGGGAACAAGAGGCCTGTGATTAGGTTTTCCCTAGGAGGAGCAGCATGCTTATTGCCAAAACAGTGATCTCATCCTGCTGACAATGCAGGCAGTGCCAGGTAAGCAAATCATTGATTATTAAACTTTATAGCACACAGGGAAGAGTCCTCTCCTTCCTGAGAAACACCTGGTATTATCATGCCTATCAGCTTTAAGAACATGGGTCCCTAGCAACACAGAAGAAATAGAAATCATCTAATAAAAATGTTTGCACAGAGTGATTAACTAGAAAAATGAGCTTTAGCAACCCCACCCCCAGTCATGCCCACTTTCAAGTTTCTTGAAAGCCCACCCCTGTTGGTAAGGAAGGCATTACTACAATCAACCGTGTCTTCCCAGTTGTATAATATTAGGGAACACTGGAGCACATTTTTTTTCTTATCTCTCACCTTCAGCACCTCAAACCTACGGAACATAAACATTTCTATATAAGTTCACTTATATAGTGAACTGGAAAGAACAATATCAATTTAGCACTGAAGTGGTGAGCGCCCCACCAAGTTCAGTAATTGTCGGACCTCTCTCTCTCTCCCTGAAATTAAAGTTTAGAGGGAGACACAGATCCTTAATGACTAATAAAGATACAAATGATATAAAATATGCTCCGTAAAAAAGAGCAAAAAGTTCAAGTTTTCTCACATTTGAGCCAGAAAAACAAGAATAGAATTCTGGTTCTAAGACTTAAAAAGTTTATGACCTCAGGCAAGTCACCTAAATGTCATATATATATTATATATAATTTTTAATATATATAAAATTATATATATGCACATTTATATATCTAAAAATTTTTTCGGGCTTCAGAAAACATTTAGCGCCTCGGTGCAGAGGCCGCGCCATCTGCAGGCACAATTGCCGCTGCACCTCATGATTCACAGACGTGCGCATCCGTGTGCACAGAGGCCACTGTCGCTCACAAACCACTACGCAGGCACCTCCGCGGCTCACGCTGCAGCTGCACTGTGTCCAGGTGCTGCGGCCTTGCTCAGCAGACCTGTGTCATCATGGACGTCACGGTGCTGTCGAAGGCCCTAGAGTGAATGCAGTCCCCGGGGTTGTAGAAGGGGTTGCACATGACGTCAGTGTAGGAATTATGCAGCTTCCGGAACATGCTGCAGATCTCGTTGACTCTCAGCGCCTTGTTCGATAAGTCCACCACCATCACAAACTCCACCTTGGAGTTGGTCACGTAGCCGTAGACATTGTGGTCCTCGGTGGGGTAAAGCAGGCTCGGGGAGAGCTCTCTCTGGTCCACTAGGGCCTTACCCAGCGCTGAGATCTTCTCATCCACCACGTTCAGTGAGGTGTGCACCATGTAGTGGAACTTCAGCTCGTTCTCAGTGGGGATGCTTCGGATGTAGAGGAGGTAATTCTCCTTGGCGATCACAGCGATGCACACCGCCATCTTTTCTTTGTTCCGTGGGTTAAAAAGACACACTGTATGCAAAGTAGTTAGCCCAGAGCATGTGCTAAAATGTTTCCAATTGATTGATTGAGTAGTTAATTCTGATTCACGAGAATCCCACGTGTGTTGGGATAGGATTGTGCTCCATAGGGTCTGCAAGGGCTGGTTTTTCACAAGTAGATCTTTCGACATTTCTTAAAAGGCACCTCTATGTGAATTCAAACATCAGCTTTTCATTAAATAACCAAGTGTGCTAATCCTTTGTAACATGTAGGGGCTCTCCAATTGATTAAAATGACCTTTTTCAAAAGGCACTAGAGTAAAGAGGAGTGGATCATTAGTTCCGAACTGTGGTATAGAAAATACTAACTAAGGTGATAGGATTCACTCGGAACCCAAAAGGAAAAAGCAAAATTAACATAGGAAAATAGAGAGGTAAAATGAGCAATAAAATTAAGGAAAATGCAAAGAAAAGTAGAAGCCCAATGCCTAGCATACGGCGAAGTGAAGGTAACCAACCCACAGAGGAGAGAGCCAAAAATCACTCCACTGAAATAAAAAGTTCTCAGTGGGAGATAGTATTCAGAAATGAAGATCATTCCTTTTTGAGGAGCATAATTGAATGAGTGAGTCTGTGAATCAGTTTATTTTATAATCAATGATACAACATTGAAATATTGGCTAAAATAAAATTGTAGGTAGATCACTATTGTACCATTTAGAGGAGTCAGTTAAACCAGCCAAGGGGAAGGTGTAAAGACCTTCATAGTACATCAGGTCACAGTGGATGAGGAACATATTTAATCAAAGCAATGGCAGTGAAATTGTAGAGGTGAGAAGATACAACTAAGTGGTAAAATCAATTAATTTTGCCAAGACAAGCACAAATATCCTAGCCAGGGACTTAATTATAAGCAATAAATATCACCAATCAAATTGTTGTTGGTTTTTTCCCCCTTCATCCATCATAAATTATGTAATTTTATCATATTAGTTATTAATTTTTAAACTGGAGTCTTCCCTCTGTATAGCCAACTAAGCAAAGATTACACCATTAAAAGTTTATGACAGAATATAGAGTTTCCATTTCTATATACAAAACCAGCCATCGCTTCTGGCCTTTTGGCTAAGATCAAGTGTAGTATCTGTTCTTATCAGTTTAATATCTGGTATGTCCTCTATCCGAGGACAATATATTAAATGGATTTTTGGAGCAGGGAGATAGAATAGGAGCTTGCTCCATCCACTCCAGGCATCGACCTGGTATTGCAGTACTTCCAGGGATGGTGCACCCCCCTCAGGAAATAAAAAGAGAGAGAAAAACAAAACCACCCCAATACTTAAACCCTTGAAACTGTTGTTAAGTGCTGTCCACTCAGTTAAAACTCATAGAAACCCTATGTACGACAAAACATAACTTTGCTCAGTCTTTCGCCATCTCCATGATTATTGTTAAATTTGAGCCTATTATTTCTGTCACTGTGTCAACTGATCTCCTTGGGAGTCTTCCTCTTCTTCTATGCCCTTTGACTTCACCAAACATAATGCCTTTTTCCAAGGATTCATTTCTCCTGGCGGGAGAAAGATGGGAATATTCCATAGTTCAATCACATCAAGTACTAGCGTACAATTGCTACCACAATAAGTTTCAAAACATTTTCCTTCTTCTTGAACTCCTTTTTTAAAAAAAATCATTTTATTAGGGGCTCATACAACTCTTATCACAATCCATACACACATCAATTGTGTAAAGCACATTTGTACATTCATTGCCCTCATCATTCTCAAAATATTTCCTCTCCACTTAAGCCCCCGCATTAGGTCCTCATTTTCCCCTCCCTCCCTGCCTCCCTTCCCTCATGAGCCCTTGATAGTTTATAAATTGTTATTTTGTCATATCTTGCACTGTCCGACATCTCCCTTCACCCACTTTTCTGTTGTCCGTCCCCTAGGGAGGAGGTCACATATAGTTCCTTGTAATCGGTTCCCTCTTTCCTACCCACTCCTTGATATCAGTTCCCCTTTATCACCCCCTTTATCACTGGCTCTAGTGGTTGGTGCTTAAATTTCAATAGTAGTCATACTAACTGGTCTTCCTTGAGGGAGCATAGATTTTAAGTTGTAATAAACAGCAATGTACCTTAAGATATATCTTGAAATGTTCTTTATGATTAAGAATGCAACCACATTCCTCTTAAATTTGTCATTTCCTTGTGATAGGTTTTGTGTCAATTTGGGCTGGGCCAGGATTCTCAGTGGTCTGATAATTAACCTCTAGTAATCCCCCTTGTCCTAACCTAACAAAGTGTAATTCACAGCAATCAGTTTTAAAAAGATTAGAGTGTGATGCAACACTCTTCTGGAGGAGACAGCCTTGAGGCAATCAATTGCAAGGAAGTTTCCTTGGTGCGGTGTTCTGCTTCTAATTAATATAACTGGAGGCTGCAGAATATCTTGTTTCCTTTTTGTTGGGTCTGGATTCAGCATATGCCTCATCTAGCTCTTGAGTCAAGAGTCTGCCCTATGGCATGCTGATCCCGGGAGTTGTCAGTGACCAACCCTCTGACCTGTCAGCCTTTTTCTTTTGCAACTGCAGCCACCTTTTCCTGTAGCTCTTGATTTCACCAGTTTCCACAGCTATTCACAGGTACAAGTCAGAAAAATCTCCAGCGTAATAGCTGACCCATGGACTTGATCTTACCTTAAATGGACTTGCTTACTTCTATAATTATGTGAGCCATTTCCTTTACAAAAATTCTGCTCTAACTATACATACATACATACATACATACATACATACATATGTATGCATTACTGACATTCCTTCTCTCGTGGACCCAGGCTAAGTCATCTGTCAAATTAAACTATATGATTGTCTCCTTCAAAATGGTCAATGCCAGTCAAATTCAGCTCCCTAATGCCCAAGATATTTATCTCTGAACATTCTATTTCACTCTCGACAGCTTACAAATGTTATAGTTTCATACCTCATACACTGTGTTCCATGTATTCAACATTCTCCATGTATTCCATGTTCTTCGTATTTCATGTTCTGAGAATCGATGGCAGGTTTCAGCTTTATCTTCTCATTTTGAGCCATCTGTGCCCCATCAGCAAATGGCAGTCCCCAAAGCATTTTTTTCATTCACATCATGTAAGTGAACTATTTCACAGAAGGAGCTCTCCCCCAGTATTTGTGTGGAGCTCATCTGTTGAAGCTAAGCTGACAATGTTCTGCTGTAATTCACAAGGCTTTCAGTGGCGAATCCCTCAGAAGTGGATTTCCTATTTTTGCTTCTAGATTGTTTTTGGATAGGAATCCTGCTGAAACTTGGTTCCCCATAGGTAACCCTGCAGGTATTTGAACTACAGGTGATACAGTTTCCAGTATCACAACAGCATACAAACCACCACAGTACGACAAAATGGCAGATGAGTGGCCTAATTCTCTGACGCCAAGGTCTTTATTCTACTAGACTGTTCTCTTAATGTTACTGAAAACTGCCATCATGTGGACCTCAACAGGGATGGGACCGCCCAGATGAATTATTCACATATTTGATATCAGTGGTGGCTATCAGTGGGGGACTCAGCTGGGCTACTGACTACTATGCCTCACATCCTTTCATGGGGCCTCTTCCTATTTTATGGACTTTTCATGAGAAAGGAAGCCCTCTTGGGGGGATGTCAGCTCAGACACCTTCTTTTTCTTAGAACCCATATGAACAACAGTGTAGATTCACAAGAAAAGTAAATAAGTATATCTCTTGATAAGAGGAATAGCTTGCATTCCTATGCTATGTTGGAAGGGAAAAACTGTTAGGGTTCATATTAGGGTTTAAGATACCTCAAATATGTTATATATTGGTTCAAAATGGTCCTTTGTTTGAAAACATACCGTATATACTCGAGTATAAGCCAACCCGGATATCAGCCGAGACATCTAATTTTACCACATAAACCGCAATAAAAATGTGTTGAAAAACTCAGCTTATACATGAGTATATACCTTTCCACTGATCAGGAATGTGATAGTATTATTGAAAAGTAATTAGTTTCTGGTCCACCTATATTCTTGGACAATCTCCTCTTATCTCCTAAACTCTACTATATTCTGTGTTCTGGTGGATGCTGAACTGAGTTCTAGAACCTTGTGTAAAATGTTTCTAAAACTTTATTGGCATATCATTCACAAATCACACAATTTAGTAGTTAAATAATTTTAAGAAGAATTGTAAAATCATCGCTACAATGAATTTTAGAACATTTTCATGCTTCCTGTACTCATTGTAATTAGCTCCTCATTTCTCCCCTAAACCTCTCCTGCTATTCCCTCAAGGAATCATTGATCCAGTTACTACCTCCATAGAGCTACCTATCCTGGATTCATATACAGAAAAAATATTTAAAAATAAATAAACTGACAACAATAACAAAATAAAACAGAAAAAAACCTTCAATCAAAAGAGCATAAAATATTAAAAACTAGAAAAATTTTAAATAGGTCAAGAAGGAGATCAAACAAAAAGGTGTTAAATTTTAACATTATTTGCATCCAGAATAATCCTCTTTTTAGTGTATTCCGCATGAAAGCACTGCTATTTACACCCTGGTCCATGGTCAGAGAGGATTCACCAGGGTTTTAATCTTCATTTATTTCCACTTCACTTTTTTTTTAAACTGAAACAATTTTAGAATGGGTCAAAAGTGAGACCAAATGATATTACATTTTAACCTAACTAATTTTGCTATAATCAACTTTACAATGATCTCACTTGAAAGCAAGGGTATTCACATCAATCATCTATGCCATAGAGTCTATGGTAACAGGGAAAGCACTCTGCAAATGGATTTTGGGCCTCTACTGTCATCTGTAGCCTTCTGCAAACCAGGTGTTTCAAACTTAAGTGCTGATACAATTCCCTCCTTTGAATTGGATATTGCTGTCTATAATCCTTGGATCACACACACTGGTGTGCTTCTTCCATGTGGACTTAGTTGATGCCTCACTCAAATAGCTGCCTGTTTAAAGACAAGTCTTTAAGACCTCACCGGGCATCATTTGTTTTCTTTTCCATACTTTTCTATAGCACTCATATCTTCAGTGATCTCTTTATGAGGCCAAGTATCAAACAGGGCCATGTCATACGAATGAATTTTCTTTAGATCAGGAGTAGAATAAAACGTAATCCCCAAATCCATTTGTATCTATGGTTTATATATGTGTCTAGTTCACTTTAGAGACATCATTGTCTTTTTCAGATGACATTCTCAGTCATCTTCCTGGAATATAAGGTAATTCTAATGACAATGCCATTAATTTAGCCAATGATACAGGATACAAAACCCAGTTGAGAAAAGGAAATTATACCAGTGTAGGCCAGATATAAGATGAATAGTTGACTGGCACCAATTCAGATTACATTCTTTAGTGACTGAACACTATTTATACAAACAACAGAGGTTAGTGATAGTGTAAAATTTCATTAATATGCATTCACAATAGCAGAGGTACACCTACCAGATTAATACATATCATAAAAAAGCAAGAAGGGAATTATAATATATCATATAAGAAATTATGGCTAGAGGGACCATATTAATAGACCAAAACTATGGGAGGATACAACCCTGATGCACACTTCCCCTGATTGCAAACCATGCAGTTCCCCTGTTCGGTCTGAACAATTGCCTCTTGATGCATGTATAGGTTTTGCATGAGCATAAGTAAGTGTTCTAGAATCCCCACTCTTTTCAAGACTATCATAATTTGTTATTATCTGCACAGTTTAATGTTTTGTTAGAGTCATTAAAACACAAGTAAACATCTTTCTGGTATTCCCTGCTTTCAGCCAACATACACCTGGCATCAACAACAATATCATTGTTCACCAACTGCTCCGTGAGAGACAGATGAGGCGACCTGTATCTGTTAAGATGTAGTCTCAGAAGCACAATATAGGGACATTATTAGTTTGAAGTTACTCAAGGGCAGTGGGCTTATTCTTTTTCTTTTTTGCAAGGGGGAGATGTATTTTCAACAAATCAGCCATTTCCTAAATCAAAACACCACCAGGTAGGTTTCAAAAATATATAGCCAGGCCTTTTTTTTCAAAAATATGCCTCAGGGTGAACTTGAATCTCCAGCATTTATTGGTGAGCAGACACGTATATTAACAATTGCCACCAGTTAAAGACTCCACCTGCCCTTCTGCCCTTCGTTACGACTCAACTTACTTGTCTACTTTTTCTTTAAATAAATTGCTACTCAAAAAGTTTTAGGATTAGGACCACTTAAGCTTGGATTAGTATCCAGTGTGACTTCCTCAATTTAACTGAAAACATCGGGGAAAAAAGCCATATTTTCCCAAACAAGTTTCATTTCCACAGTGCAGGGTTTAGGCCATTAGCAGTTATTTTGAAGTACACAGTTTAGCATATTAAACGAGGCCCATGATTTGCTGTGGAGGGAAACATTATCACTGTATTCCAAGCCTTTTCAGTGAATAAACATCCTTTTAAAAGGAGTCCAGAGCAAAAAGGCTCAAATACCTTAGGAAGCTACGCCGATGTTCTGTGTTTGCCAGATGGACAGCCAGCATACTTATTACTCCCTGCCATTGAGTGGACTCTCCCACAGAGGAGCTGGGGATTAGACCAGAAGGACAACTGCCTTCTGGTTAGTTGTGTAACTATAGAGAACTATAGGTTCACTATGAGCATACCTATAGCAGTTTTTGTAAGAGTATTTATGGCCTGCGTGCCTGGTTTTAGGCTAAAAATATGATGTGATGGATACTTTATAAGCTCTAGGTTTGTCTTCAGTCTCAGGCTCTTCCTAAAACAAATCTTTTGTAGAGATTATGCTCCATGGGAATACCTCATCGAATCTTTAAGAAAAAACAACAAAGCATGTCCCTGATTTCAATAGTCAGATTATTTTTTAACAAGTTTATTGGCACATTATTCCCATAGCAAATAATTGAACAGTTTAATCATCAATCACATGAAGAGGAGTTGTGTAATCTCCACCACATCTATCTTAGAGCCACCCCACCCAAGTTCACAATGCCTTCAAACTGATCCATGCAATCATTATCAGTTCTAGTGCTCCTTTCCCATTCCTACTCTCATTATCCACTTCCAAAATCCCCCTTCCCTTCCCATTGCCCATGCCCCAACCACGCATTCTCTACAACACCTTGTATCAGTTATTGTGATCATACATCTATTCCTCCTGTGCTTCACAGCTTCACAGCTGAGAAACCCAACATAAAACAGTGAAAGATAAATCGCACTAAGGTGGTAAGGATAAAATCATATTAGTATAAAGGCAAAAATACAAATGATGTGAAAGAGGGAGAAGACTCCCATCAACATTCAAAAAGCCAGGGAAGAAATTTCTGTCATGGGACATCTAAGAGATTAGCTCTCAATAATATCCAGTACTTTTTTCCCATAGAACCCTAGTGATACAACAATTAAGCACTCAGTTATTAGCAAAAAGTGTAAAGTTTGGTGATTCGAACGCATTCAGTGTTTCCTCAGGAGAAACATGGTGTGATCCGCCCCTCTAAAGATTACAGACAAGGAAACCCTACAGGGAAGTTCTACCCTGTAGATGGGATTTCTACGATTAAAAATGGACTTGATTGTACCTAGCAACAGTACCCTCACATTGCAATGAATTAAATATACTTTTTAATGTATGACTCTCCATAGACCGTATGCTAACTCTCACTGAGTCTTTGTGTCTCTTTTCCAATCATGTACTGAGATCACCTGATATAGGCACAAAATAAACATCTGCAATCAATCTTTGTTAAATGCTGACTGAATTGAATTGCACTTCATTTATCAATGAAATATGAAAGTCTACTCAAAAGTTCTGATTTCTTCCCAAACTTTATCTTACTAGGATATCCAAGAATCTTATTTTTTCCCCATAGGCTGGATGGAGAAATGGCATAAGGGATCATCTAGAATTTGCCATACTTTATACATGGAGAAATTAAGGGCCAGAGTTGGCAAATTATTTTTGCAAAGTCACACAGAAAATGATAATGGGCTTGGGCTAGAATTCAAATTTCCTTAGTATTAGCTTACGCTTTGCCTAGTATTCGCTGACTTATGCTATCTCTTTCTCATAACGTCAACATCAGTGGCGGTATTTTAAAATGTTTATGTTCATTTACTATGAAGGAATATGCTAAGTGTTCATTAAGGCAACAGTAAGGCAATGAGCATGGCTGTAGCTTTACGCTAATCATGTGAATTACAGCGCCTGAGTAAGACAACACATTTGGGATGCATTTTCAAAATTTGAACTTTGCTTGATCTTTTTTGGAGTATACTGGAGGAAAGAGGTAGCATGACAGAGCTCAGAAAGGATGAGAACTCTAACTACAAACCCAAAAGTCTGAGATTCTGCCCAAACTCAATTCTAAAGAGCCAAGAGATGTTTCTACTTTATTCCCCAGTCCTGTTTACTTTCCCACTTAATTTGTTAACGAGCATTACAAGTAAGTAGGGAAGACATCATTGTCTGTTGTTGTTAGTTTGTTAAAATTAAGAATTTAACGGAGTTCACCCTTTCTGAGACATTAGCTGTTTCCTATGGTAACAACCACGCAAGCGTCTCTATAGTAAAGATCCTGGCAAGCTGTATCTTTTCCAGTAGGGAAAGGTGCCTGCTGTTCTGCTTACCTGCAGATGCCCTGACATCCCTGCAGTCAGTCGTTCCCTTTGGAGCTCGCTCTGACAAAGATGCTGTTTTGGAGGAAAGATACTGTATAAACGTTGTAAATAAGTGAATGGCTAGACCAGGTGGAACAGCACTGAATTCTTATTAAATAGAAGCAAGATTTTAATTTGCAGAATTGAAAGGAATGTGAGATCAGCCCCAGTATCCCACTTTGGGACAAGCTGCAAAGATTTATTTCATTGTGGAAATATCATAATTTCATTCTCATACAGCCATAGCTCTTGGAATGCCTGGGTGAGACTGCTTTATGGCCCAACAAGCACAAATAGTTATCTCGCATGCTCATTTCTGAGCAATGAAGCTAAATTTTCTAGTGAATGCCATGAGAAGACTTTCTAATGTGTAATCATAAAGCGCAACAAAGAATCCACCATGGATGAATGGGAAACATCTAGAAAAACACCAGTCATTTACTTTCTCAGGGATCCCAGATAAACAATACTTTTCAATATTTTGAAGAATCTGGAATCTCATCTATAATTTGCCACTTGCATAGTGCTTTCATGCAATATGGACTTGTTGAATAAGGTTTATAGTTTTTAGATTTAACACATCTCTTTGGAATTTTGATTGTAATGTAATTCATTGGAATATGAATTTTAAACTTTTGCAGAACTTTTTCAGACCAATTCCACCACTAATAGTTTACTTTTACTGACCCAATTTTTAAGTTTGAGTTTGATTCATATATTCATACACATTCATTACATATATTCAAATATTCATATACATTCATGATACTGTTTCATTAATTTTACCTTTCTTTACAAAAAGAAAGAACAAATGGTTTATTCTTGGGTGTCAATTCTTTGAGTTTTCAGAAATTACTTTAAAAATCAGCTTTGATTTGATTCACCAACATCAATCTCTTGATTTTGAGAGTCACCTCTATTTATCAAGATGTCATTGTTAGGGAAATTAGATAAAGCGTTCTTTAAATTGCTCTGCTATATTTTTGCTAATTCACTATGACTTTCATTGTATCTAAATAAAAATATAAAACATACAATAAACAAAAATAAGTCTAGAAATAAAGGATAAAAATGAAAATAGACATTCAATTGTGAACCTGGACTTTGTCCACTGGGCATCATACGAGCATGAAGGGAAGTCAAGAGTATTATTAATAGAGTCCACTTCATCCCTCTATGGGTTTATTCCAAAGTAAACGTGTCTCTGCAACCTATAGATGGCGGCAGAAAAGTTCTCTCAGAAATACATCCGTCTTAGCTTTATTAGGATCCTTTCGAAAAACAAGTCTAATCACAACTTCCAATGGATCTGCTGAGCCAGTTAAGTTGAAGGCAGAGAGATCAGCTCGGAAGATAATCGTGACTGTTTCGGGGGCGTTCCCAGGGGATAGTAGTGATAGATTGTCTCAAGTAGCAGAGGGCATTATGGGAGCTTATTAGGGAGAAGTTTTAAGAAAATCAAAACTGCTCTGGTTGGAAAAATTCCAGGAAAATTATGCCCAGGGATTGTTTTCTTCACAACAGTGTGCCTGCTGATTCTTCGAGGCTAGCAAGGGCTGCCCTGTGAGGATTTGGTTGTAAAACGACTCTATCCAACCGACAGTCCAGATCTTGCCTTTTAAACTTTCTTATTGTTCCTTAAATGCAAAAAACATTTAAAAGGAACATGCCTGAATCCCTCAAGAATACAAAAACTACATTTTTTTATATAGTGTAAGTTAAAAACATTTTTAAACATTTTATTGGAGGCTCTTATATGGGTCTTATCACAATAATCCATCCATTGTGTCAAGCATATTTGTACATATTGCCATCATCATTTTCAAAGCATTTCTTTCTACTTGAGCCTTTGGTATCAGCTCATCCCTCCCCTCCCCCATCCTCTCTCCCTCATGAACCCTTGAGAATTTATATTACTATTTTTTTCATGTCTTGCACTGACCTCTGTCTCCCTTCACCCACTTTTTCTGTTGTTCGTCCCCCTGGGACGGGTTATGTGCCCATCACTGTGATCAGTTCCCCTTTCTCCCTCCACCTTCGCCTTCCCCTCCTGGTATCGCTACTCTCATTATTGGTCCTCAGAGGTTTTATCTGTCCTGCATTCCCTGTATTGTGAGCTCTTATTTGTACCAGTATACATGCTCTAGTCTAGCCAGATTTGTAAGGAAGTTTTGGGGTCATGATAAGTGGGGGGAGGAAGCATTAAAGAACTAGAGGAAAGTTTTAAGTTTCATTGGTGCTATACTGCACCCTGACTGGCTCTTCTCTTCCTTGTGACCCTTCTGTGAGGGGTTGTCCAATTGTCTACAGATAGGGTTTGAGTCTCTACTCCACCCTCCCCCTCATTCACATTGATGTAATTTTTTTGTTCTGAGTCTTTGATGCCTGATCCCTGATCCCATCAACACCTCATGATCACACAGGCTGTTGTACTTCTTCCATGTGGGTTTTGCTGTTTCTCAGCTAGATGGCTGCTCATTTATTTTCAAGTCTTTAAAACTCCAGATGTGATATCTTTTGATAGCTGGGCACTATCAGCTCCTTTTACCACATTTGCTTATGCACCCATTTTGTCTTCAAAGTTGAAGGGTGCAGAATTGGGGTTGGGTTAGAGAGATGGAAATACTACTTTCGAAAGTGTGTAGACCAAGATAGAGGATATATTGAGGCACAGTAGCTATAATTTTTTTGTTTTTCTTTAATAAAGGTTTTATAAAAGTTTCGAAACCATTACTTACTCTCATGTATATCCTCGCTCCTCATTTAGGAACTATCTTATTATCTGACACTTTTCATTTACAGAACTATTACAATATCTACTATCTGGCTAGTTTGAACATTGATAGAGCACATCTTGCAGTAAGGAACAACGGTGCATAAGGAGACTAGTATTAGCTGTAAGGGGTAAAGTTGTATCAACTTGGCTGGGCCATGATTCTCAGTAGTTGCATATTTCTGAATTGATTTAATTTGATAGTGAGTAATAATGTAGTCATCCTCCATTTGTGATTTGACATGGTCATGCTCCATCTTGGGCTAAAATTAAATTTAACATAATGGCCTGGTCTTTGGAGTCTTATCATGTAAAAAAGTGAGGAGTGTGTTCTTCATAAGGCAAAAAGGGAGATTTACATACCTATATAAATGTATGCGTACTCTATATAAGGAGTCCTCCTAATCCAATGGTTATGCACTTAGCTATTTGTTAATTGAAAGGTTGTAGCTTGAACCCCCCTGCTAGTCCTGCAGAAGGAAGCCCTGGCAAGTTACTTCTGTAACGACTGTTGTGTTAGGTGTCTGAGTTCTGACTCATTGTGACCCTATGTACAATGGTCAGTCCTACACCGTCCTCACAATTGTTCTTCTGTTTGAGCTCATTATTATAGCCACTGCATCAATCTAGCTCATCAAGAGCCTTCCTCTTTTTTTTGCTGTTCCTCCACGTTACCAAGCTTGATGACCTTCTCCAGGGATCATGCATACCTGATAACACGTTCAAAAGTGCCTTTGCGTAAACAATAAAACACACGTACACGTATTTCAGGTGTACTTTCACCCAGGATGCATCTGACATCACGAATAATAGCCCTCATATTATATCCTCTTCTAAATCCAGCTTGAATTTCTGGCCACTCCTTGTCGATGTACTGCTACAACCATTGTTGAATTATTTTTGCAGGTAATGTTATATTTGCATGTGATATTAATGACATTTTTGATAATATTTGTATTCTACTGGGTCACCTTTCTTTGGAATATGTACAAGTATGGATCCCTCCCATTCAATTAACAATATAACTATCTTCCAAATTTCTTTTTTCATTATTTAAAAAATCTTTTTAGATTTATTAAAACATCATTTTAGTGGGGGCTCTTACAACTCTTGTTACAATCCATACATCAATTGCATCAGGCATGTCTGTACATATGTTGCCTTCATTCTTTTCTAAACATTTGCTTTCTATTGAGCCCTTGGTATCAGCTCCTCTTTTAATCCCTCCCTCCACCCCTCACCCTCATGGCCCCTTTGATAGATTTGAATAGTATTATGATTTTCATAATTCACACCGACCGCTGTTTCCTTTCCCCCATGTTTTTGTTGTTCTTCCCCTGGAGAGGGGTGTATGGCTATGTGTCGATCATTGCGATCAGTTCCCCCTTTCTCCCTTCCTCTCCCTGCCCTTCTGGTATTGCTATTCCCCCTCCTGTTCCTGGATTTCATGTGTTGTGAGCTCCCATCTCTTATCTATATACCTGTGTACATGCTCTGGTCTAATCTGAATTGAGAGACAGCACTGGGGTCATGATAGTAGTGGGGCGAGGAAGCCTCAAGGAACCAGAGGAATATTGTGTGTTGCACATTCCAAATTTTTTGACATAGACACATGAGTGCTTCCAGTGCATAGTGAATTTTATGAAATATTCCATTGGTTTTTTAAATCCTGTAGCCTAATTTTTCTCTAATTCCTCCAGTGTACCTTGGATTTCATTTTCAATACCATCAGTGTTTGATTGTATGCTACTTCTTAAAAGTGTCTAAAGTTGACCAATCCTTTTTGTTACAGTGTATATCTCTTTTGATGCTTCCTGCACTATTCAATATTTCCCACATATAATCCTTCAATATTGAAATTCAAGGTTGAATTATTACTTTAACTCTTTCAGCATGCAATACCCGAGAATATTCTTCCATTTTGACTTTCTAAATCCATGTATTTGCCCAATTCATTTTAATACTTTGTCTTCTCACGATGCCTTTTGAAATTTTGAATTCAGTTACTTTACTTCATAATTTCTTCCATTCTCTCTAGCTACTCTAAGATCCAGTTTCAGAGTTTCTTTTGACATTCGCTTCCATATTTTCTTTCTTGTCTTTTTTTTTCCTTTAATGATATTCTTGATGCGATCTCAAAACTCACCACCTTTTCAGCCATTGGTGTTCAATGTGGCAAATTTGTCCTTGAGATGTTATCTAAGTTGGAAAGCTATATACTCAAGGTTATATTTTGTCCTCTATTGTCTGGTTATATTGTGCTTCTCCATTACCTCTCCCCAGCATTTTAAACAATTTTATTCCTATGTATTCCATCTGGTGAGGTTCATGAATATAGTAAGCATTCGTTGAAAAAAGATATTTGCAATGAAAGATATTTGCATTGGTCTTGCAAAGTTCTATTATATGATCACCATGTTAATTAATTTATGAAATAGATAAGAAAAGTCAGATGTGATAATATTAATGTCCAAGGCTTCAAAATAATTTTAAAGCATTTAAAAAACTTTAAAGGAAAATATTAACACAATGTGGAAAGAAATAGAAACTGAAACAAGAAGAATCAACTGGAAACTACAGAGGTGAAAATTACAAAATATAAAATTAAAATTTTATTAAATGATCTTAAAAGAAAATTAGCCAGTGCAAAAAGAAAGATCACTGACTTTAGTGTCAAACGATAAAAATAATCAAAAAAATTTTTAATTTCACATACATACCCAAACACATTTAAAAAGAGGGCAAAGCTTCTATGACATAAGACAATATCAAGTACCCAAGATACATATGTTTGGTTTCTAGAATAGTGGAAATATACAAAGTGTTTTAAAAATTAATTGAGAAAATACCCCTGAAATTTGATAATATCAAACTCCACAAATGCAACATTTAAAACACCCCAAAAGATAAATATACAGAAAACTGCGGGAAGGCACATCATACTCCATCCTCAATAGAGGGAACTATTAGCTTAACAAAAATATTTCTCCAAATTTCAAAGCAAAATAAGACAATACTAAATGCATCCAAGCGGAAATCGTTTCTCATTAGCATGTTGTGGTTCGGTGCCGTCAAGTCGGTTCTGACCCGTTGTGACCCTCTGCAAAGAGGACAAAGCACTGCCGGGGCTGCGCCTTCCTCACAAGTCTTCCTCTGCCCGAGCCCAGCCCTGCCCCTCGACGGTCCCAAGCAAATGTCCTTCTGCAGGACCAGAATCTCCTGACAACACCCCCGTATGTAAGGAGAAGTCTCACCATCCTTCGTTCTAAGAAACATGCTGGCCACCTTTCTTCCAAGACAGATGGTTTTTCCTTTCCGCGGTCCATTATTAACATACTTACCTACAAAAATGCATTAAAGAACATTCTTCATGATGAATGAAATGGTACCAGATAGAAAGTTGAATGTGCCCCAAAGATTAACTATACCTAAAAAGTAAGATTTTTAATAAATTCAAAATACAATTGGTTTTTTCTCATTTTTCATTTGTTTAAAATATAAATCTTTAAAGGAAAATATATACACTGTATTTGATCCTTTAAATGTATGTAAAGTACAAAAAAAATAGCACAAAGACAGTGTATTAGTCTAGGTACTTTGGAGAGACAAATCCACAGCAACTCATGTATAAGAGAGAGTTTTATGCAAAGAAAATATGCGTCACAAAAACACCCCAACCCAATGCTGCCCAAGCCCACAAGTCCAACATTAATCCATACCCAACACCAGTCCACAAAGTCCTCCACCTCACAAAACAGAGGCAATGATGCCGACTGCAGGAGGAAAGCTGAGTCAGTGAACGTGTAAGCATCTCAGCACTGGCAGGGGTCTCCACATTGCTGCTCCAGCACTCAGGGCTGCATCGGGATAGATCCATGCGGCTTCTCCTTGGGGATGTCTTGTAGGAAGTCAATCTTGCAAGCTGAAGCAGGGAACTGCTAAGGCAGCTGCAACCGATACAACCATCACAAAACAAGAGACCCGAGAACTAGAAAGGCGAGGCTTCACCACCCATTTATCCCTCCTCCTTTTCAACCAGACCCACATGTGATTATCGGCCAGGCTGGCACAATTAACTAACTCAGACAGTAAACAAAAATGGCAGGTAGACCTGCCCCTGTGAACTTCTGATACTGTCACAGTTTCTGTGAGTAGAAAGCCACACCTTTCTCCCCAGGAGAGGCATCCCAGCCTAATGTGCAACCGCTGTGCCACCAGCTAATTAAAATACACATACTCTCAGAGCAAAATGCACCAATACTGTCTAAAATCAGAATAGTTCTTACCGACAAGAAGTAGATAAGTGGCCAACAGATGAGAATCATGGTCATATTTTAGGAAAATTCCATTGTTTGTCTGGATGCTAATTAAATAAGATGTTCAGTGTCTGATAATTAATTTGCTGTATGTGCACTTATCTATATTACTATATTTATGTCTGTGTGTCGGGAGGTGGTGGCGGGGTGCATGCATTCAACATTAGGCCCAATAGAATCTGTATCCATCTTTAATATGGTACTTTTCCTCTCAAATACCTTCTAATTAATATGAGCACAATTTATAGTTAAGTAGATGTAGAGCACAAACAGGGAATGATTTTTTTAAAATGACCTTTGCCTGGCTCAGTGGTTCTCAACCTGCCTAATGCTGTGACCCTTTAATACAGTTCCTCATGTTGTGGTGACCCCCAATCATAAAATTATTTTCATTGCTTCTTCATAACTACAATTTTGCTACTGTTATGAATTGTAATGTAAATATCTGATATGCAGGATATATATGTTCATTGTTAAAAATTAAACATAATTAAAGCATAGTGATAATCACAAAACAATATGTAATTATATATTGTGAAATATTTTTGTGTTTTCCGATGGTCTTAGGGGACCCCTGTGAAAGGGACTTTCGGGCCCCTAAAGGGGTTGCGACCCACAGGTTGAGAACTGCTGGCCTAGCTAACCTATTTCAGGATACTATTAAGTATAAAATCTTAACCACAACTACTCAAACTGCTTAATACCTTCAGAATTATTTTTATCACCAATAAGTTCTTCCCCCATATCATAAAAAAAAATTGTATCTATGGACAAATAATGAAAAACATGATAAATAGAGAAAATATTGAAGAAAATATCAAAATGCCGACAATTTCATTTTATTTGAATCCACAATCAATGCTCTGGAAACATCAGTCAAATATAAAATTATGTATTACATTCCGCAAATCGACTGAATAACAATCTTCAAAGTCCTAAAAATGGAAAGAAATCACTTTAAAGTCTAAGATATGCCAAACCCAAGCCATGATATCTTCAATCACCTTATATGCATGTGAAAAGTGGGCCAAGAAATCTGAAGAATTGATGGTATTAATGTAGGAGAGGTCACACCCTCCAAAAAAAAAAGAAAAAAGCTCCGCTGGGAGGAGCTTTCATAGTACACATTTTCCCCTGCTAGGTGAGAATTGAGCAAGTTAGTGTACCCTGTGGAATCACCTGGAAAGGTTCTCTCTGGTCACAGTGAATTTTTTCATAAAAGCAGTTTCACTTGAACCTTGTTTTTTGGGATGGCTGATTTAAAAGAAAAGTTTATGACTGTGAAAAATGCCATGGAAACTCTTGTGATGCTGAACACAGCTTAAAAGAACAGCACTATGGGAAAAATCAAGTGTATGAGTGGTTTTCTCATTTCAAAAAAGGTGAAATGTCAATTGATGACAAACTTCTTTCTGGTCATCCATCAACTTCCAAACAAATGTCTACAAAATCATGTACTTGTGCTCAAAGACCTACGGTGGACCATTAAAGAGATGGGGTCTCTGTTTAGTGAATTTTAATAGAAGGTTTGGCAATGAGAAGGGTTGCTTCAAAATTTGTGCCTTGGGTTCTGACTGACCAGGAAAACGAGCGTCAACTGGAAACATGTTGTGTTTGAAAGAACAGCTCTGAAGTGACCCAGACTTTTTTCCCAAGGTCTTACTGGTGACAAGACATGGTGCTATTCTTATGACCACGAAAGCAAACATCAATCAAGCCAGTGCAAGGTGCCATCATCACCTCACCCAAAAATAATCAAGGAATTTTTTGTGGAATCAAAGATCAGGGCAGTTCTCATTTGTGTTTTTTGATGTGAGGGGGGAAATGCATTTGAAGTTCATTCCACCAGTTTGGATGGCTAATCAAGCTTTCTATTTAAAGGTTCTAAAAGTATTGCATATGAGGGTGTGATGAGAAAGGCCTGACTTATGGCAGATGGAGGACTGGTTTTGCCACCACAACAATGCACCTGTTCATGCAGCCATCTCAGTGTGCCAATTTTTGACACACAAAAAACCGCAGCATGCCTCTTTTGTTCCAAGCACTTGACTCACCTGACCTCACTCCACTCGACTTCTTTTTGTTTCCTCAGCTGCAGAGGGACTTGAAAGGATAATGATTTGATGATGTAGAAGAGGTGAAGAAAAATTTAGGGAGGTGCTGTCAGCCATCCAAACAAATAAGTTTGAAAATGTTTCCAAGAATTGAATCACAGATTATGTATTAAGTGTAATGGAGAGAATTTTGAAGGTGATAAGGTTTTTTTGTTAAAATAAAAAAATTAAGTACATAGCTTTGAAAAAAAAGTCTGGTTTTTTTTTTTTGGTACCCCTTCGTATATTAAATTATGGTTCTGGTGAAGAATATTGAATAGAATGCTGAAAAACAAACCATTCTATTTTGGAGGAAGTACAGCCATAAAGTTCCTTAGAAGAGAGCTTGGAGAGACTTTATCTCAGATACTTGGGATATGTTATCAGAACTGTCCAGTCCTGAAGAAAGACAACAGGCTTAATAAGTTGTTGCTAGGGGCCCTCTAGTTGGTTTTCATGTATATGTACAAATGAACAAAACACCAGCTGATCTAGCACTGTGCTCACACGTTTCCTATGTTTGATCCTCTTGGTGAGCTCCTTGAGGATGTTCTTATTTTTTCTGACCCTCTACTTTACCAGGCATCAAAGATGGGGGTCTGGGAAAGTAGTGATGAGAGCACCGTAGAACTTCCTTGCAAGACGTTGAACTACCTTGCAAGACGTTGAACTACCTTGCAAGACGTTGAGCCACATCAAAGAAACAAACACAAGAAACTCTACTTTAAAGAAGAAATAAAGTGTAACATTGGAACCCAAATCAACAGCTGCTCCAAGAAGCCACCACAAAAATGTGGGAACCCCTGATAAGACTGGGCTGAGACCTGACCGACGCCCAAAAACCAGTCAAGCCACCTAAAGCATGGATACACCCGATAAGACTTGACTGGGACAGTGAATACGTCAAAGAGCCAGCCAAACTGTCAATTTAAACCTGGGTAGAGACACTGACTTTTTAGAGAGCTAGGAACCAAGGAGACATCAACTCCTGCTCTCTCCAACTCTACCCAGGGTGAGTACACTGATGAGGCCATGCTTATTGGGACTACAGTGTGATTGTGAAATGTGTGAAGAGTGTTGTTATTATGCCCTTATGCTCATAGTTGTTTGCCCTTAGTAGTTTGAGTAATATTTTAGATTGTTTGATGTGTGTTTGCAATGAATAAACTGAGCATTCAAAAATGTCTAAGAGCGTTAAGTAATTATTGATCGCGCCGCTCATGACAAGTAGGGATCAAGAAAAGGAGGAGGATCCTTAACCAGGAGAATTGACACAGTGTCTGTAATAATGGATCCACTGTTGCACTCCAGCAAGCTGGGAGCTACCTGAGACTCAGATTGAGTCAAAGGGGAAAGGGAGAGGACCCAAGAGAGAAAAGACCCGAGCTTCCCTGCTGCCTGGTTTTTATATTTATACTAACAGGGGGGAAAAGTTGACAAAAGTTTTAGTACACAGGCAATAGTAGGGCACAAAGGATTCAGGCTCAAGAGGCTTTCATGATTCATAATGAACAAATATTGTCACACAAACAAAAATTTTCACATGACTAACAAACATTCACATATGAGAGCACATTTTGACCTGTTATTTTTGTCTCCAGCAAGGAATGGCCTTATCGCTCAGCATTTGCACAAAATCCCTGAAACATATAAACAGTGATGCAACTCAAGGTTTGCTCCATAGTCTTTGCAGGCAAGCAATCCTCCCAGGGCAAACAAGACAATGTCCCCACACACTCAACTATAACACCAATTGTGAGGATAACGCAGCCTCATTATAATGCAGGTCATTAAGCAACAGAACCAACTAGATGGCACCTAACAGCAATGAATTATGTAAATTATGTAAATTAACTTTCCACACAGCCGAACTTATCAAGTTTGATGACAACTCAGTTGACTGAAGTTTATAGACCAATGTGAGAGTAAAATGAATGCAAAAAGAAGACGAGGCAGCCAAAAATGACAGTCTTGGAGAAGAGCCCTTTGCACACTGCCCGCTCACCAGCAGCACTCCTCACAGAACAGCATTTCTGACTCATGCTCTTGGAGTTCCGGGGACAGATTGCAGAGACGTATGTCCTTGCTGTAGGGAGTTCCCTTCTATTAGAATTTCATTTCAAGAACTTGTTGTGGCTCAAAAGCACATTGAACGGTCCATGAAGGTGGTCTATATTCATGACCTTCCATATTCTAAAGAACATTGAGCACAAAAAATACGATCCAAACTTCAACAATCTTATTTTTACAGACACTTCAGCCAGTTTTCACAGAAAAATGTTTCACTGGTGCGTTATGAAATAATTTTTTATATTAAGTGCATAAATATTTTCACTTTTTTAAGATGGCCAACCCCATTTTGATTTATAACTTCTAGCATGTTTTTGTAAATGTCCAATTTGTAATTGCACTGCGGACTACCGTGGTCTATAAACTCATCATGTCACAAGTGAGAACTTACAGAACAGAGAGAGAGAGGGTGCGAACATCACCAGGTCTCTGAAGTACTGCTGGGTTGCCCTGGGGCAGAATTAATTACTGTTTCTTACAGGATCCTTAGCATATTATGCAAACTTCTAGCAGAGCTTGTGAATTTAGTTGCTTGCTTTGTCTTCTCTGCTAGACCGTTTAGTCATCTTTATATGCTTAGCACCTAGTTCAGAGTCTCACACAAGGCATGTGCTCAAAATATGCTGAGAGGTGAGAAGAACAAGAAATGAAGGTCAGACACAAAAAGAAGGGAGAGAACAAAACAAAACAGATTTTATTAACACGAGCAAATTAGGGAAAGACGTCTTTAGTTGCATTGAACAACTTGTCCAGAAAGATTCCTTTTGCATCCATTGCTGCAAAGTAATTAGAAATTTCCTAGGTTGTTTCACAGTAATGACTGTGAAAACTTTGAACATATTAATCCAGTGTTAGACTGGTGCTTCATGTCCTGCTATGCCATATGAATAGTTTCCCTTATGAACTGAGGACAGTAAAATATTTTACAAATATTATCTTGCCAAATGAATATGTGTAAAAATTGTCCTCAGGGCTTCTAGAGATGAAAGAGTGTGCACACCAATAAAATAAGCACACTTTCCCAACCCCCCAGGCAACATTCACTGCCTTTTCTGTTTCTGAGACACGTTATTCATTTGTTTAATAGAGTATTCAGTATGAAATCTAAAAGCCCATTTTGATTCTCCTGCCCTGTTCAATGTAAGCTTCTTGAGGACAGAGACTATATCTTTATCTTTTTAACCTCGGTTCTCAATACAGGGGCTGACATGTGGTAAGAGTTCCATATTTATTTCCTGAATGATTAAATGAATAAAAAAATCTTATAAAGTACAATTTACCCTTGAACAACTCAGGGGTTAAGACACTGACTCACCAGAGAGTTTAAAATCTGTGTATAATATTTGGTCCCTCAAAAACTTAACTAACATACATACAGCCTTATCAATAACATAAACAGTCAACCAACACATATTGTATATATGTATTGTATATGGCACCCGTATAAGAGCTACATTTTCAATACATGACTAAAAGGTATCTGGCAAAAAGTGCAAGCTTTTCATGTCTGCTGACACAGCTTCAGCCACAGCTCCACACATTTCCTTTTCTTTTCAACCAATGGTCCTTTGCTGGATTCATTTATCTTGAAATGTGGACAACTGCAGCTGAAGACCTCAAGCTACAGTATATATCAAGCAATTCAACTTTTTCTTGTAATGTCATGACTTTTTTCTGCTTCTTGGAAGTCCTTACAGCAATGCTAATGGCCCTTCATAGGTGTCCTGTAGCATTATTCAAGGCTTGCTGTACAGAACTCACCATGATGAAAAAATATGTGAGAACTGTGAAAGGTCACATTTTACTGTTGTAGACATTTTATGGAAGAGATAAACAGCTCACATGGAGTCTATTAGTGTCATGTTGGCTTAAAAAATTCCACATGCAAATGGATATGCACAGTTCAAACTCAAGTCGTTCAAGGGTCAAGTATATTTTTATTGTGATATGTTTTCATTGTCTCATCAAGTTATATTTCTGACATCCAGTCTTGAGGCAAGACATACCCACATAAGGAAGCAGCAAAAGATCTTTGTCATGAGTGAGTTTCTGACTATGTAGAGACCTGGTGGTGCAGTGGGTTAAATATTGAGCTCCTAAGATGGTTTGAACCCACTCAAAACTGACTGGTTTAAAATCAGGGAAGGTGTGTGTGTTAGACTAGGTTGAATAGAGAAACAAATCCAGGGACACTCATGTATGTATAAGAAAGAGCTTCATATCAAAGAGTAATTGTATATTAAGAAAACATCCTGCTCCAGTCCAGATCACATCCACAAGTCCAATATTAGCCCAAAAGTCCAATACTAAATCATAAATTCTTCTTCAGACTCATGTAGCCACTCACAATGATGCCAAATGCAGGAAAATCACAGGCTGATGGGTGAAAATTCTTGTGGATCTATTGACGATGGAAGCATCTCAGCACTAGTGTGGATCTCCACATGTCTCTTCCAGCTCTCTGAGTGATTCAACAAAAGGAAGGTGAAGCAGAAAGAAGTGTGGCCCACCCCCAGGGAGAAAGAGAGGAAGTTCTCAAAATCCTCATGAGAAGCCCACACCCACCAGGAGGTCTCAGCCAGGCTGTGACCTGATTGACAGACTAGACTCCGCCCCTATGCTAATTAAGCAAGTTGACATGAAATTATGTAACTCACAATATGCATTAGTATGTGTACTTATTCAATCTTTATGCTGAGCAAATAATCAGAGAAGTAACTGGCATTAGAATCAGAGGAAGGCTTATTAACAACCGGTGGTATACAGGTAACACAACTTTGCTGAAATGGAAGAAGGCTTGAAGCACTTGATGGTAAAGATAAAAGAGTTCAAACTTTATTATGGATTATACAACTCAATGTTTAGAAAAGCCAATTCCTCACAACTGGACCAATAGGTAACATCATGATAAATGGAGAAAAGGTTGAAGTTTTCAAGGATTTTGTCTTGATTGGTTCACAATCAATGCTCATGGAATTAGCAGTCAAAAAGTTCAAAGTACGCATTGCATTGGGTAAATCTGCTACACAAGACCTCTTTAGAGTGTTGAAAAGCAAGAATGTTACTTGAGGACTAAGCTGCACCTCACCTAGGTCACAGTATTTTCCATGGCCTCATCTGCATGTGAAAGTTGGGCATTGAATAAGGAAGACTGAAGAAGAATCAAAGCATTTGAATTATTGTGCTGGCGAAGAATATTGAAAGTACCGTTGGCTGTCAAAAGAACCAACAAAACTGTCTTAGATGTACAGCCAGAATTCTCCTTAGAGACAAGGATGGCAAGACTTTGTCTCATGTGCTTTCTGTAGAAGACCAGGTTTGGTTGATGGGTATTGAGAAAGAGGAATGCACTAGATGAGATGGATTCACAATCACTGTAACAATGGAATAAAAATATGAACAATTCTGAGTATGCTGTAGAAATGGGCAGTGCTTTTTTCTATTGTACACCAGGTTTTTATGAATTGGAACTGGCTTAAAGGCACTTTAACAACTCCCCAGGTTAAAAGGAGGTGTAAACCTGTTTTGGTAAAGATTTACGCTAGGGAGTAGATGTAATTTGTCCTAAAGAGTTGTGATGAGTTAAAATTGATTCAAAGGTTGTAGGTTTGGTAATGGACTCCTGACACCATGTGGCAAAATAAAAGAAGAAAACTCTGGCCTAGTCAGATTTGTAAGGTAAAATTGGGACAGGATAATGGAGGTTGGGGGAAGGAACCGTTAAAGAACTAGAGGAAAGTGGTATATTTCATCCATGCAATACTGCACCGTGACTGGCTCATCTTCCTTGTGATCTTCTGTAAGAGCAAATCCAATTGTCTACAGATGGGCTTTGGGTCTCCACCCCACACTCCCCCTCATTCACATTGATATAATTTTTTTGTTCTGGGCCTTTGATGCCTGATGCCTGACTCCATGAACACCACATGATCACACAGGCATGTGTGCTTCTTCCATGTGGACTTGGTTGCTTCTCAGCTAGATGGCCACTTATTTATCTTCAGGTCTTTAAGACCCCAGATGCTATATCTTTTGATAGCTAGACACTATCAGCTTTCTTCACCACATTTGCTTATGCACCCATTTTGTCATAAGCGATCATATCAGGAAGGTGAGCATCACAGAATGCCGGGTTGTTAAAACAAAGTGTTTTTGCACTGAAGGAGTACTTGATTAGAGACCCAATGTTTGTCTGCTGCCTTAATACTTAGCATATAAATATACGTATATAGATCTAATACCTTATCTTTATATATAAATATATTTACATATGTACATGTCTGTATGTACCCTGGTACAAATAAGAGCTTGAAACACGGAATCCATGGCAGATAACCCCCTCAGGACCAATAATAAAAGTAGTGTTACCAAGAAGGTAAGGGGAAGATGGGGCAAGAAAGGAGGAAACTATCACAATAATCTACATATACCCCCTCCCAGGGGCTGGACAACAGAAAAGTGGGTGAAGGGAGACAGGGGTCACTGTAAGACATGAAAAAATAATAATACTTTATAAATCATCAAGGGTTCATGAGGGAGGGAAGGTGGGAGAGGAGAGGGGAAAAATGAGGAGCTGATACCAAGGGCTCAAGTAGAAAGAAAATGTTTTGAGAATGATGATGACAACAAATATACAAATGTGCTGACACATTGGATGGATATATGGATTGTGATAAGAGTTGTACAAGCCCTCAACAAAATGATTAAATAAAAATAACAACCAAAAAAAGAGAATGATGATGGCAACATATGTACAAATGTGCTTGACACAGTGGATGTATATATGATTGTGATAAGAGCTGTAAGAATAACCAATAAAATGATTTTTTGAAAAAAGAAAACACATTACTCACAGATGATCCTGTGAGCACTATACTTTGTTTCCCAGTCTATTATCTTGGGGTTGCGGGTGATCACTGGAAGTTGGCTTCAATTTCATGTTCAAAGAATTATCTTAGGGTGATAGTCTTGACAGTTCATCTAGTCTCAATTGGTCCAGTAAGTCGGTCATTTTTTAGGATCTTGAATTTTGTTCCACGTTTTTCAAGAGGTAGCCACTTAAGGTGGAGCATTCATTATTCACATGGAAGGGCTGAGAACAGAACCAGGTAGACTGAAGAGCAGCTGTCGCTCTGTTATCCCCGAGGGAAGGCTTATGGGCACTGATGATTCCTTATTCTGTATTTCTTAATGTTTCAAAACTTTAAGCAATCATGCATAACCTTTGCAATAAACAAATAATTGATTATAAAAGAAGAAGTAACTTCAAAAACTCACTGCTATCGAGTTAATGTTGACTTAGAGCAACCCTATATGACAGGATAGAATTGCCTCTGTAGAAAGCCTCATTTTTCTCCCTAGGAGTTTCTGATACTTTTCAACCACCAACTTTGCAGTTTGCAAGCCAGAAGCCTTCAATTGGTTTCTGTGTCCTAAGAACAATCAGATCATCACATGGGAGGAAGGCATTCCAATGCTTTCTGATAATATCTAGGAATAGTTGTATTTATCTGTTGTTAAAGCCGATAAGCTTCGGTGCCGTGGGGTCAGTCCTGGCCAATCCCGACACTGAGTCTCCAGTGTTGTCCCCTGTAGGGTCATGGGTCAGCAAGGGACGTCGCGTCTCATAATGGGATCAGCCATATGGTCCACTCTGTGCCTTGGCTGTTTGGAGCAGGGATATCATCCTCCAGGCCTGGTAAGCCAGGGTGTGAGCCACTCTCTCTTCCTCCCCATTCATTTGCTCCCATGTGCTCTGCTCAGACTTGTCCCTCTCCCCTACCTGCAGCTTCAGTGCCGTCCTCTAAAGTAAATTATTCTGGGGGAAGGTGCAGTTGTCCACATAGCTGGTATGGGGGCCCAACCCTTAGGCCCTCCACTGGCTCCCCTCTCCATGCCTGCACGCTGAATTTGCACCCCATAACACTGGATTTAAATCTGGTCCCTCTTTCCCTGTGGAGACACAAACAATACTATCCCCTTAAGTGGGTCAATGCCCTATTCCCCCACCAGACCTCTCTCTTTTTTTTCCCCCTTTCATCCCCTCCCCCTCTATTTTTTAGTTGGCTATCATGTGTACCCCTGGATTTGGTCTCGCCTCTGTCATACTACCTGGACCTGACCCCTGGAGTGCTTATATACAGTAGCTTTTTCCCTGTGCCTCTTTTGCATTTTTCTTTTCTTTTGTTTTTTTATAAACTTACCTCAATGGACTCATGTTGTACTTGTCCTTTTGTGCTTGGCTTACTTCACTTACCATAATTTCCTCCAGTTCTTCCCATGCGACGATATGCTTCATGTGTTCATCACTGCTTTTTAGTGTTGCATAGTACTCCATTGTATATATGTATCACAGTTTTTAATCCATTAGTCTGTTGATGGAAATTTGGGTTGTTTCCAACTTCTTACAATTGTGAACTGTGCCGCAATGAACATTGTAGCACAGATGTCTGGCGGCGGTTTGTTTATTCCCAATATGATCACTGAAGACAAATTGTGCATAAGCAAATGTGGTGAAGAAAGCTGATGGTACCAGGCTATCAAAAGATATAGCATCTGGGGCCTTAAAGGCTTGAAGATAAACAAGCGGCCATCTAGTTCAGAAGCAACAAAGCCCACATAGAAGAATCACACCAGCCTGTCTGACCACGAGGTGTCAAAGGGATCAGGTATCAGGCATCAAATAACCAAAAAATCATATCATTGTAAATGAGGGTGAGTTCAGAATGGAGAGCCAAAGCCCATCCATAGGCAACTGGACACCCTCTTACTGAAGGTTACCGGGGAGGAGATGAGCCAGTCAGGGAGCAGGGTAGCAACTATGAAACATACATCTTTCCTCTAGTTCTTAAATGCTTCCTCCCCCCACTATCATGATCCCAATTCTACCTTGCAAATCTGGCTAGACCAGAGGATGTACACTGGTACAGATAGGAACTGGAAACACAGGGAATCCAGGAGAGATGATCCCTTCAGAACCAGTGGTGAGAGTGGCGATACCTGGAGGGTACAGGGAAGGTGGGGTGGAAAGGGAAACTGATTACCAGGATCTACATATAACCTCCTCCCTGGGGGACGGACAACAGAAATGTGGGTGAAGGGAGACGTCGGACAGTGTAAGATATGAAAAAATAATACTAATTTATAGACTATTAAGGGTTCATGGGGGGGGGGCAAGGAGGGAGGGGGGAAATGAGGAGCTGACATTAAGGGCTCAAGTAGAAAGCAAATGTTTTGAGAATGATGACGGCAACAAATGTACCAATGTGCTTGACACAATGTATGTATGAATGGATTGTGATAAGAATTATATGAGCCACCAATAAAATTATTTTAAAAATTCAGGGCAAATAAAATTATAATTGGTGAGCAAGCCATTTTTTCAGGTTTTTAAATATGCAATTGATGGTAGGAAGAGTTGTTCTAATGTGTATTACATGACCGAAAAGTGCATGGTAATGAAATGACAAGGCAAGAATTGGCTAATAAATCATTAGAGGTTAAAAAAAAAAGCTGATAAGCTTAGAAAATATTGGAGACCTTTAAACTATAAAGTAAAAGTAAAGAAAAGAGCAGATGGAGAGATGTGAAAGAAAATTGTCTTCTATTTAAGAACTAACCTATTGCAGATACCATGCTAGGTACTCTGGATTCAACGTTGAAGTGGCATGCATGCCATAACCTGATTTGCGTATACTTTGGGGTGCAAAATTTTGAAACACTTCCTGCTATAGTTACGTGTTTTCAGAGCAGAAAATCACTTTAAAATTGATCATTGAAGCTACAAGCATTTGGTGCTCAATTTGCATATTCATTTAATATCAAAACTCCACTAAATGTATTTTTATTTTACGTTAGAACTAATCAAGAAAACAAAATGTCATGCTTTTAGGTGTTGTCAGGTTGGGTCTGATTCATGTTGACAACACACAAGGAGAACAAAGCGCTACCCTGTTGCATACCATCCTCACAGTCTTTTCTTTTCTTTTTTTTTTAAATGTCAGTAAGTTTTTGTTTTTTAAAATCATTATATCGGGGCTCATACAATTCATCACAATACATAGATTAATTGTGTAAAGCACACCTATACATTTGTTGCCATCATCATTCCCACAATTCGCTTTCCTCTTGGGTTCCCAGAATCAGCTCATTTTCCTTTTTCCTCTCCCTCTCCGTCCCCCCTCCCCCTCCCCCATGAACCCTTAATAATTTATAAATTATTATTATATCTTATCTTACACTGCCCAGCATCTCCCTTCACCCACCCCTCTGCTGCTCATCCCCCAGAGAAGAGGTTATATGTAGATCCCTGTGATCAATTCCCCCTTTCTACTCCCTCCTTCCCTCCTGGTATCGCCACTGTCACCCCTGGTCCTGAGGGGTTCATCTGTCCTAGATTCCTTGCGTTTCCAGTTCCCATCTGTACCGCTGTGCATCCTCTGGTCAAACCAGGTCTGCAAAGCAGAATTGGGGTCATGGTAGTTGTGGGGAGGAAGCGTTTAAGAACTAGAGGAAGGTTGTGGGTTTCATTATTGCTATACTGAACCCTAAGTGACTCATCTCCTCCCCACTACTCCTATGCAAGGTGTGTCTAGTTGTCTAGAGATGGGCATTGGATCCCCATCATGTGTCACCCTCATTGACGATGGTATGATTCTCGCCCCACCCCCCACCCCACCCCGCCCGCCTTTGGTGTTTGAAGCCTGGTCCCTTAGGTCCTTCATGATCACACATGTTGGTGTGTTGCTTCCATGTGGGCTTTGTTGCTTCTGGGCTATATGGCCTCTTGTTTACTTTCAAGCCTTTAAGTCCCCAGACGCTATAGTTCTCAATAGCCGAGCACCATCAGCCTTCTTCACCACACTTACTTATGCACACATTCGTCTTCAGTGTTTATGTGGGGAAGGTGGTCACACAATGATGGTTTTTGTTCTTTGGTGTCTGCTACCTGATCCCTTCAACACCTCGTGTTCACACAGGCTCGTGTGCATCTCTGTGGGCTTTGTTGTTTCTGACCTAGGTGGCCACTAGTTTGCCTACAAGCCTTTAAGACCCCAAACGCTATATCTTTTGATAGCCGGCCACCATCAGCTTTCTTCACCACATTTGCTTATGCACACGTCTGTCTTCAGCGATCATGTTGGGAAGGTAAGTATCATGAAATGACCGTTTAGCTGAGCAAGGTGCTCTTGTATTAAGGGAATGCGCATTAGGAGGCCCAATGTCCACCTGCCACCGTATTATCGATAGTTGGAGTCATTGTTTGAGTCACTGTGATAATCCATCTCCTTCATGGTTTTTTTTTTCACAAGCCCTCTACTTTTCCAAGCACAATGTCTTCTCCAGGGTTTGGTGTCTTCTAAAAACATGTGCAAAGTACATGAGTCAAAACCTCATCATTCCCTGTTCAAAGTAGAATTCCAAATGTACTTATTTCCAGATAGACCTGTTCTTTTCTTTTCTTTTTCTGGAAGCTCCTGGCACATTCAGTATTCTCCAAAACCATTGTTCAAATGTATTAATTTACTCTCAAAATTGAAAACTGCTGTGGGAAACTAAGTATAAGAATTTGGCAGCATCAAGGTTGACACCAGTCTGGAAAATTCATCCTGTATTGAGATTTTGACAATGATATGAAAGCACGATCAAAGTAGAGTTATAGGTTTCTAATTGTGGAGCAATTGAGAAAAAGACATATGGAATATTTTCATAAACCCATAGTGAGAAAATAGTACCAAGAGAAGGAGGGTCAGCCAAAGGATAATGTGGAGGGAAGTTTTGATTTTGTTATGTGCCATCAAGTTGGTATCAAAATGAAAAAACAACCCTCCAAAATGCACTTCTGTTAATTTCACTTCATAGTGATCTTGTAGGGCAAAATGGAACAGCTCATGGTGACCTGAGCCTGTGCATCTTTGCAAAAATAGAAAAACTCAGATTTTTCCCCTGGAGCATCTGGTGGGTTTGAACTTCTGACCTTATTTCTACCAGCCCATTACATAACCACTTGGGAGGATTTAAAAACCATTCCTATCGAGTCTATTCTGACTCATTGTAACCCAGTAGAACAGGATAGAACTGCTTCTATGGTTGTTCTGAGACTGTAACTATGTGAGTAGAAAGTCATTTATTTCTCCTTCAGAAAGGCTGATCGATTCAAATTGCTGACCTCATGGTTAGCAGCCCAATAGTAACCCAGGAGCCCCCC
>NW_022104341.1:65570620-65573520 GCF_000313985.2 Echinops telfairi | reverse complement strand
AGCTGGGCTGAGGTGAGCAATGTTGCTATGTATCATGCCTGACTGTATTATTGTATTCTCTCTCATGCTCTCGATGACTTTAATATAATACTTATATATCTCAACCGTACAATTGTGCATTACTGAACCCAGAAGTAGTATTACTAAACTCGTAGGAGTAGCAGCGGGTGGGGGGCTGGCCCCTCACTCTTCCTCAGCATCACTTATTTTTTTATTTAATACTACAATTATTCAAAAAAGCAGAGAATGGAAACAACCCAAATGTCCATCAACAATGGAAAAGCATAATATGGAGAAACACAACAATGGATAAGCATAATGCATATTTATAAAATTAAATACTATTTAGCAATAAAAGCATGAATGGGCTGATACATTCTACAATATCAATGAGTCAAAAATATTATATTAAACCAAAGTAGCCAGGCAAAATATCACATACTATATCTTATATGATCTCGTTCATATAAAATATACAGAGAGGAAAATTTATATAGACAGAAAAGAAGATAGTGGTTATCTGGGCAGAGGGTGAAAATGGGGAAAGACTGAGAATAAACGTGAAGTGTTTTGTTTGTTCAATTTTGAGTGTGAAGGGGAAAGAAGATAAAAATATCTAAATTTAGCCACATTTGCTTATGCACCCATTTGTCTTCAGCGATCATATCATGGAAGTGAGCACACAATGATATGATTTTTTTGTTCTTTGATGCCTGATAACTGATCCCTCGGCACCTCGTGACCACACAGGCTGGTGTGCTTCTTCCATGTGGGCTTTGTTGCTTCTGAGCTTGATGGCCACTTGTTTACCTTCAAGTCTTTAAGACCCCAGACGCTATATCTTTTGATAGCTGGGCACCATCAGCTTTATTCACCACACTTGCCTATTCACCCGATCCTAGTAAGGGTTCACATAGGTCTGAAATAATTTGGGGAAAATATCATTGTTTTTCAGTGCCACCGAGTCAGTTCTAACTCATGTACTCTGTGTACAATACAGCACAATGGTACCCATCGCTACACCACTCTCACAGCCAGTTCCATATTTAAGCCCATTGCTTATGCTAATATGTCAATCCTTCTTGTTGAGTCTTCCCCCTTTCACTATCCTCTAGCCAGGATGGTGTCCTTCTCCAGGTTTTGGTAACATAAACAACATCATGAGGCAAACTCTCATTGTCCTCTCTTCAAGGATTATGCCGGTTGTACTTTCAAGACATTTGTTTGTTCTTTGGCAATCAATAGTATCGATAGTTATTCAATATTCTTCACCAATACTACAATTCAAAGGCATTATATCTTTTTGTGGGTTTCTTTTCATGTAAAGTTTTATCATGAAAATGAATCTCTTTAATATGTCATGGCTTGGGTCAGGTTCAGCTTAGTCCTCAAAATGATATTTTTGCTCATTAACACCTAAAAGAAGTCATTTGAAAACAGTTTGCTCAATTCAATTAGTTATTTGATATCTTGACTGCTTCTTCCATGGGTGTTGAATATGGCATCTAATTTGAATGGGTGTTGAATATGGCATCTAAATATGGCAATCTAAATTCTTAAAAATGTTTCATTTTTATTTTTTGAAAATTTTATTGGAAATAAAGGAACAGGAGATTCACTCAGAAGAAAATCATATTACAACTTCAGCTAATTATCTTTTGCTATATTAACTTATTCAATGATTATGAATTATTTGTATTTTCCAAGAAATATTGTAGAAGGACCAACTTAATATAATTTAATCAGTTCATGATGAGATCTGCTATGAGTAGTCCAATCGAAAAGGTGTCTCATCTGAAGTGTGGCGTGCTTCGAATATACATGAACACTCTTAAAAAGCTTCTTTGCTTTTTACTGTCTGAATTCTCCCCTTGAGCACCATCCGACCGCTAGTTCTGGGATTTGAGTCAATGGATTGTCATAGTGCTTAGTGATCTTGGGTTCAACAGCCTCTGCCTCTAAGTGAAACAGGAGAAACTTCCAGTATGACATCTAACTCATAGACTTGGAATTTGGCATGCTGTATAACTGTGTGAGCCATTTCCTTTGACACAGACCCATCAGTTTCTATAGATCTATGAGTGAGTACCTCCCCCATCCCCCCAAAAAAAACCCCGAATAACTCCACCAGGTGGGGCTTTCCTAGTAGGCATTTTTCTGATTGGTGGCAGATGGGAGACTGGTTTTGCCACCATGACAAAACACCTATTCACACAGCTATCTCAGTGCACCAGTTTTTGACTTACAAAGACATGCTTCTCTTGCCGCAAGCACCATACTCACCTGACCTCACACTAGGTGACTTCGTTTTGTTTCTATGAATGCAGAGGGAGAAGAAAGGTACCGCATTTTGATGACTTAGAAAAGGTGAAGAAAAATATCAGGGAGGTGCTGTCAGTCATCCAAACAGTTTGAATAATGTTTCCAATAATGGAATCGCAGATTTGACAAATGTATTAAGTGTAATGGAAAGTACTTTGGAGGAGATAAGGTTGTTTTGTAAAAAACATTAAACACATAGATTAGAAAAAAAAGAATGAGTTTTTGCTCTATCAAGATAACCCTTATTGGTTTTGCTTCTCTAGAGAACCAAGTTTAAAACATAGCAATTCCACTAATAGATTACACTCAAGAGAAATGAAAAGCAGGAGGCTACACAACATATTATACCTGAATGTTCAAAATTATTTGTGGGGGGAGGTCAGATGTGCAGGCATTCCCTCCCCTGAGGGAATCAGTTGCCAGACTACTGTTTCATCCCTCCACAGGGGTAGGCCTGCTCCCTGCCTCTGGGGACAATGGACAGGCTCCTGTAGGAGGGGTTTACACCCTACTGATAATGTTCCTATGGAGACCCAGAGACCACCCCCTAGACCACCCTCTCATTGCTGTGTAACCTA
>NW_022104341.1:65524793-65567557 GCF_000313985.2 Echinops telfairi | reverse complement strand
AAATGTTTTGAGAATGATGAGGGCAATGAATGTACAAATGTGCTTTACACAACTGATGTATGTATGCATTGTGATAAGAGTTGTATGAGCCCCTAATAAAACGATTTAAAAATAAAATCTAAATTTAGATGGTTACTAGTTGCCCAACTTTTAAAATGTTCTAAAATCCAGAAATAATACAGTTAACATTAGTTAACATTATTGTTTGTAAATTATACCATAGCAAAACTGCTTTAAAAATACTGGAAGGTAAACTTAAATAAAAATCGAAGTACTGCCCTGGCCAAAGCCTGTGGTCTGTTCTCACACACTTACTTTAGCATCTTCTGCCCTCGCATACTTGTTTTAGACCTCTTTCACTACAAGAAGCTATATGATATTGTTTAGATCATCTCTAGAAATTAGTTATACTATGCAAAATGAATAAAATCAGGTAATAGCTATCAAGTTGTTAACATAGTTCTGGTGATCAGAAAGAGTTCAAAGACATAGTACAAGTAGCCAGGTACCTAGTTTGGTGCATGTGCTAGTCAAACAACTGAATGTCAACTAGACACTCCTGACTCAAAGTGGAGTCAAATTTGTCGATCAAGTCTCGTCTTGATGAGAAGGTATGGCAGACTCATAAGGAGGAAACAAGGACCCTCCCCATATCTTCTTCCACTATGAGCTGCTAGAGCAGTGGTTCTCAACCTGTGGGTCGCGACACCTTTGGTGGTCAAACAACCCTTTCACAGGGGTCGCCCGATTCATAACAGTAGCAAAACTGCAGTGATGAAGTAGCAACGAAAATAATTTTATGGTTGAGGGTCACCACACACAACATGAAGAACTGTATGAAAGGGACGTGTATGAGGAAGGTTGAGGACCACTGTACTAGAGCCTTGCCATAAGTCCACTAAACATGGATCCACACGTGTCTGCACCCACGGCCCTGTGATCTTCCTGTAGGTTTAGTGGGAAATTGCTATCCATTTTTTTGTGCATAAGGTCATCTAGTGAGAGTCTATACAACTGTGTGACTATAAAGAAAGGGGCCTCTCCCAGACACATAGCACCAGGGTCCCTTCAGACATGTGTGTCCCACTAATTGCATCAAAAGCCTTATTAGATCACATAATTTTTTTTTATCATTTCATTCAAAATGCTTTAGATTATTTAAAAATTATTTCAATAAAAAGTGTAAAACTGAAAATAAATCAGCCTTAAAAAGGTTAGATTTTTCTCTCCCCTGGGACAGTCATTGGACTGTTCACATTAAGATTTGAAGTTCAAATGCACCACGCTCCAGGTGTCTGTTCTTTTAAAGATTCACAGCATTGGCAGTAGTTTCAGGATGAAACCAAATATCAATCATTAAAAAAAGAAATCCCTGACCTAAAATTAATTACATCATTGCTTTGTTTTTGCCCCAAATGGCTTATCCTTTCTTTTTTCCAGCCAGGTTTACTTAATTTAAATTTCAAAATGTTTCTTGGCTCCAAGTGTGATGAAAGCCAGAGAAATGATTTGCGAGGGAGGGCAGGGTTCAATCAATAATGTTAAGATTCGCCAATAGTTGATCTATTGGTCCCTTGGTTCTCTTTATAAGCTCTGTTGTAATGAGTCTACTTCATTGGAATTAGCCCACTACTCAAAACCCATCAAAATGTTATCCCTGTATGCAGACAGAATAACTGTTCAGAATAAAGTTTAGGTTTCAATTTCTTTGAGTTTTTATTTAAAGATATTTACTCCATTCTGTATGGTTGACCATCTGCCTATCTGTTCCTTCACCGTTCAACCCATTCCTGTCCACACACACATGATTAAAAACTGAAGAGCAGGAACCATGACTAATTAAGTTCAGTACATCATGCAAACTCAGTATTCTTCATCCTAAAAGCTAAGGGCAGAGAGCCAACTGAACTCTTCGTAATAGAATCTGGTGTTTCACACTAAAACTAGTTTCTTTTTTCAAAATTTTACATCATTTTATTGGGGGCTCATACAACGCTTATCATAATCCATACATCCATTCATTGTGTCAAGCACATTTGTACATTTGTTTTCCTCATCATTCTCAAAACATTTGCTTTCTACTTGAGCCCTTGGTATCAGTTCCTCAATATTCCCCTCCCACATGAACCATTGATAATTTATAGATTATTATTATTTTGTCATATCTTACACCGTCTGAAGTCTCCCTTCATCTACTTCTCTCCTGTCTGTCCCCCAGGGAGGAGGTTATATGTAGATTCTTGTAATCTGTTCCCCATTTCTCCCTCACCTTCCCTCCATCCTCCCAGTATCGCCACTCTCACCACTGGTCCTGAAGGGATCATCTCTCCTGGATTCCCTGTGTTTCCAGTTCCTATGTGTACCAGTGTACATCCTCTGGTCCAGCCAGATTTTTAAGGTAGAATTGGGATCATGATAGTTGGGGGAGGAAGCATTCAAGAAGTAGAGGAAAGTTGTATGTTTCATTGTTGCTACACTGCACCCTGACCGGCTCGTCTCCTCCCCACAACCCTTCTGTAAGGGGATGTCCAGTTGCCCACAAATGGCCTTTGGGTCCCCACTCTGAACTCCCCCTGATTCACAATGGTGTGATTTTTGTTCTTGGATGACTGATACCTGATCCCTTCAACACCTCGTGATCACACGGGCTGGTGTGCTTCTTCCAAGTGGGCTTTGTTGCTTCTGAGCTAGATGGCCGCTTGTTTACTTTCAAGCCTTTAAGACCCCAGATGCTATATCTTTTGATAGCTGGGCACCATTAGCTTTTTCCACCACATTTGCTTATGCACCCATTTGTCTTCAGTGATTGTATTGGGAATGTGAGTTTCTTTGAAAGGTCTCAGGAGTCACATCTCTCCTCAGACCTCAGTTTCCTTGTCCCTCAAATGTGGATGACTGCACTATCTTCCAGTCTTCTTGTATGGACTAAAGAGGAAATCTTATGTCAAGTCCTTGGCACATAGGTGCATAGTAACTGTTAACAATTATTTTTTTAATGAGAAAGTTAACCAGGGCCTCTCTGAATTTCCCACCCTGAATGCCCTGTGGTAGTCCCACAGATTCAGTAGCAGGACTTGGCCCTAAAAGCAGATCTCATAGAAATAACATTCCAGGGAAGGCCTGTTTAACAGAGAGCCACAATAACTGACATCTAATTGAATGTCCCTTGGGTAGCTTCCTATCTTTAAGATATCATCTCTTTCCATAGTCATTCTTTTCACTGTTTCTCCCCTGTCTCCACTGACAAAGCAGTTCAGAAATTCAAAATAGTTGGCTCAGAAAAATCACATGGACACCTAAAAAGACTTGAGAATTCCTGACTTTGTACTGAAGGATATTTTTTTTTCCCTGCAAAGAAACAAGGCTTCACAATTCTTTGCTTCTCCCTTTTGTTCCAAGACTTTTGCCAGGCTCCTTCCAATATCTCCAGTGATGACCCCAGGCTAAGCCATCGTTGCTTAATTCCTCTTCCTGATAGTTCCCCATTCATATACATAGATAGCAGCTTGACTTACCTAGTGGCCACTCTAGTCCTAACAAGACGAGCCTTCATCAAAGACCAAGAACTGGTTGGAGAGCAGATACTCCCTATCAATGTTAGTTAGGTGGAAGGAGAGACAATAGTAGAATATAGAGTCACACTACATAGAGACACTTTAGACCCAGTGTATTGTTGACTTCTGTGCCGTATTATTATCCGGCCTCTTACAAGTAAACTGCCTTTCTCACTAGTCCCCTAAACCCTTTCCTTTTTTATTTTGATTCATCTTTTATTCAAGGAGGTTTCAAAAAGTTCATAGAAAAATTGAATTAAAAAATAATGAAATTTCACCACAAACTCTCTGAAGCTCCCTCAGAGTAGTGATCCCTTCAAAGCATTAATTTATACTGAAAAAAGATTTTAGTACAATTTAAATTCTATGTATATTGGTTAATAGCTGGGATTTTAGACCTGACAGATGTAGACTTACAGCTTAGGTACACACCAGGTGTTTCTTGGAAAAGCTATTTACCACCACTTCCACCCCACCAACCCTGAACCTAATTTATAAGACAGAATTAATGACATCTCTTTTATACAGTACTGTAGAAATTAAATTAGCAATTATCTCAAGTGGTTATTGCATGCCCTAACGCAATAAAGTGTTGCTTTTAATATTATTAGGAGGAGTGACTTGTTCAGGGTCCCTCCTAAGAGAGAGAGAGTTGGAGCGCTGTGTGTTGCATGTAGTGAGTCCTGAGGGACCATGGTTACAGCACTAGGCTGATGCTCTGCGGTACAGGTGGTGGCCCCTTCCATAAAGATTACAGCCTTGGAAACCCCCTAGGCAGTTTTTCTCTGTCCTATAGGGTCACTGTGAGTAGAACTTGAGGCAATTAGGTGGGTACTATAATGTCGTCTGCCATGCTGTTACTCCTTTCCTTAAATGACACATTTTTTGGCTTTCATGTGAAAAGATGGGATGGTTTAGCAAAAAGTATAAGCTTAAGCAGAAGTGGGAACTAGGCCTCAATCTAGGGACAAAAATAAATCAACCATGTTCAACATTTACTAGCTGTGTTACACCCTGTCCAATTCTCTAAGTCCACTTTCTTTTCATGTGTCAAATGATTGTAATTGTATGTTTCAGAAGCATTGTACTTGCTTTCAACATGTACCATATATACTCGAGTATAAGCTGACCCGAATATCAGAGGAGGCACCTAATTTTACCAGAAAACCTGCACTTAAAATGTGCTGGAAAAAATCAGCTTATACACAAGTATATGCGGTATACTTCTTAGTTTTTGTTGTGCCAATAAGGGGTACCGTAGCTCAACTACTATTGTTTTTCTGTATGACACTAATTTTTCTCTCTGGGGTAATGGGGCCCTAGTATTCTCTCTGCCTGATTTCATCCAATCCAAACCTACTTTGAGAACATAGACAACAATTAAGAGCCATGAAGAGTAGAAATGGCATTTTTTTTTTATTCATGGGCCATTGATCCCATTCTCACTTGTTACATTTTGTTTCCTGCTGAGCTGGAATGTGGATTCAGAGCCAACTCAGTCTCTTCTTTTAGCTGCCATTACTAATTGATAGGCAGCAACATGCAAGCTGAAACCTATTTGGCTGTCTCAAAAATGATAATAGGCCTGATGGAAAAGTGGTTACTTATTGGGCTGCTAACCTAATGGTCAACAGTTTGAATCCATCAACCACTCCGAGGGACAATAATTGGACTTTGCACTCCCAGGAAGAGATAAGTCTCAGAAACTCACAGGTGCAGTTTCCCCTGTCTGATAGACTCACTATGAGTCAGAATAGACGCAATACCGATGAGTTTGTCTGCTTTGTTTGATGTGTAAAATACTGTTAAGAAACATCACAAATCATGTGCAATGGTAGCAGGTATTACCAGCAAGGGGGGTCCAGAATGAAGTGAAAGTGACTGAGTGTTCCCGGAACAGTGAACTTACGTGGTGATTGCTAAAAGTTCACTAATCGAAGGAATTTAGATTTGTAATGACAATCTAAGGTGCAACAAAAACAGATATAATCATTATATTTTGTACTTTCCCACAGCCTCTCACAATATCAGAATGAAATAGGTCCGTGGAATTGATCCAAAGAGATAGTTCCACCCAATGTCCAGTCCTATTAATTCTGCTCTACAAGGGGAACCACTGATAGCAGTGTTATAAGACTGAAGCCACTATTAATTCATCTGTTTCATTCACCATAACTGGGAGGGGGGGGAATCAAAGAACTTTCTACTAAGTACAGTAAAAATGCAAAACTCTGTCAGTTGTATTCTCCAAGTTTGGCATGAATCACTATTAGTAACTACCAATTTGAAAACTCACAATCTCTGTGGCCTTGCATTTCCTGTATTGTGCTTTTCTGCTGCAAGTTACAATTCAGGTTCTTTGAACAGAATATTTAAATAGGGAGCTCAATTAGCTAATAAAAATGAGGCAAATGCAAAATAGAATTATTGTTGAGGTCACATAAAATCTTCTGGAAAACAACAAAAAAGGGATGTGACTCAATCTTGCCCTTGGACAAGAACCTCCCTGAGGCTGCGTTTTCTCCTCTTAAATTGGCAACACTAATTTTAGTCAGCTCATGATCTCTTAGGTGTTGGGCTGTTAAACTATAAGTCTGCAGTTTAAACCCATTAGCTGCTTGGTGGGGAGAAATGTGCGGCTGTGTGCTGCTGTTAGCTTTGGAAAACCTATGTAGGGTGTGATGTGTCAGAATCAACTCAATGATAATGTGCATAGTTTTTCTGTTGGTTTTTGTGGTCTTTTGAGAATTAGATAAGATTGTGTATATGGTTGTTGTTAGTTATTATCAAGTCAGTTCTGACTCATGGCCACTCTATATACAACACAATGAAACACTGCCAGGGTCTGGGCCATCTGCATGGTCATTTGGAATCTCCAGTCCATTGTAGAAGCCACTTCGGTAGGCTAAGTTAAAGAGTACTACCACTAGGACTCACTTCATGCATGTTGTTGTTATTTTTAGCTGTCATTAAGTCTATTCCAACCCGTAGTGCCCCTATGTACAACAGAAGGAAACACTTCCTAGTCCTGTGACAGCCTCACAATTGTTCAGCTGCCTGAGCCCATTGATGTAGCCCTGGTGTCCATCTATCTCACCCTGGGCCTTCCTCTCTTTGTCTGCCCTCCCACATTACCAAACATGATGTCCTTCTCCAGGGACTGGTGTCCCCTGACAAAGTGTCCAAAGTCTCTAAGACAGAGTCTTGCCTTTCTTGCCTCTAAGGGACACTGTGGCATGCTTCTTCCAAGAGAGTTTGGTTTGTCTGTTTAGCAGTCCCTAGTACTTCCAATATTCTTCTGCAGCACCACAATTCAAATGCACTGATTCTTCTATGGTCTTTCTTATTCAATGTACAATTTTCAAATACATATAATGCAATGGAGAATAACATGGCTTGGGTCAGATGTATCTTAGTCCTCAAAGTAACATCCCTTCTCTTCAGTACTCTAAAGAGGTTTTGTTCAGGTTTACCTAATGCAATACATCCTTTGACTGCTATTTCCATGAGCATTTGATTGTAGAGGCAAGTAACACAAAAACCTTGAAAACTTCAATATTTTCTCCTTTTGCATGATATTGGTCATGTTGTGAGAATGTTGTCTTCTTTACATTGAGTTGTAATTCATACTGAAGGCTAAGATCCTTGATCTTCATCAGCAAGTGCTTCAATTCCTCCTCATTTTCTGCAAGCAAAGTTGTGTAGTCTGCATACCACAGGTTGTTAATAAGCCTTTCTGCACTCTTCATATAATTCAGCTTCTCTGAGGATTTGCTCAGCATACAGATTGTACAAGTATGGTGAGAGGATTCAAGCCTGACATACACCTTTCTTGATTTTAAACCATGCACTATTCCCTTATTCTGTTTGTAAACCTACCTCTTGATCCATGTACAAATTCCTCGTGAGCACAATTAAGTGTTCTGAAATTCCCATTCTTCTCAAGTTTATTCACAGTTTATTATGCTCCACACAATCGAATGCCTTTGCATAGTCAATGAAACACTAGTAAACATCTTTCTAGTATTCTCTGCTAGATCCATCTGACATCATCAATGATATTCCTTGTTCTACACCCTGTTCTGAATCTGGCCTGACCTTCTGGCAGTTCCCTGTCAATGCATTAAACAAAAAGTTACTTGCGTGTGATATCAGTGCTTTCACTGGATAATTTGAGCATTCTATCAGGTCACCTTTCTTTGCAATGGACCCAGATATGGATCGCTTCCAGCCAGTTGGCCAGGTAGCTGTCCCCCAAGTTTCCTGGCACAGAGAAGTGAGTGCTTCCAATACTGCTTCAGCTTTCTGAAACATTTCCATCAGTATTCCATCGATTCCCAGAACGTTGCTTTGGGCTAATGCATTCAATGCAGTTTGAACTTCTTCCTTCAGCACCACTGGTATTTGTTCTCATGCAACTTCTGGAAATAGTCGAATAGCAACCAGTTCTTTTTGGTACAGTGACTCTGTGCAGTCTTTCAATTTTCACTTGATGGGTCCTGAACTATTCAATTATTTTGCCTAGGGAAACTTTCAAAATTGCAACTCAATACTTGAATTTTTTCTTGTGTTCTTTCAGTTTCAGAAATGCTGAGTGTGTTCTTCCCTTTCGGTTTCCCTTTCAATAGCTTCATACATGCTTGGGTTCATTCTGGGGAAAAAGGTGTTTGAACATGTCTCTGTGATTAGTGGATGGCTTCAAACAAATTCACTTAGTAGTACACTTGTTTTCATCTTCTTTGGGTTCCTTCAAAAATATCCAATCAAAATATACTAAACATGTCTTACTCATCCGTCAACTTTAGGTCACTTCAAGCAACAGCAACAAAAGCAGTTAATGCGAGGAGGGAGATCTCCTGGGCCAATACAATCCAAGGCAAAGAGGTCAATTCAGAAGATTAATCATACAGATGTACAAATTTGCCCAATACAATGGATGTATAGATTTTTATAAGAGCTATAAGAGACTTCAATAATATGATTTATTTTTTAAAAAAAGAGGGAAAGGGAGAGAGAAGGTTATGGTAGGATTCCAAACGAATAATCTGGATATGTTTTCTGGAAGGAAACAGACAACCATGGCATCTTATTAAGAAGTTTTAAGAAAACAGAAAATAGCACTGGTGAGAAAAATTTCCATAATGATAATGTATCTGCTCTGTTTTGTAGGGTAGCAAGAGCTGTCCTATAAGAATTTAATGAAAAATTGTACTTCATACCAGTGGGACGCGGATCGTGCACCTTCAAATTTCAGTTTGTTTCCAAAGTTCAAGGAACATTGAAAAAGAACACCATCCGAGTTCCTCAAGAATGCCAAAACAGTTTGATGTGGTGCAAATCAAATCAGAGCAGCCCGAAGTCTTTGGGGAAGGGCCACCGGTTGAAACACTACCTTCAGAAGTCTATGAATCTAGATGCTAAGAAACAGTAGTTTCAGATTTTTTTATTTTTGCTTAATAGATATCATTTTTAATAACACTTCCCGACTTTCTATCATGTATCTTGAGTGTTCTGCCCACTCTGAGACCCCTGGTGTGTGGCGGTTGTGCATTGGCCTGGTAACTGCAATGGCAGCCATTTGAAACTTCAAGCTGCTGAATGGGGAAAAGGTGAGGCTTTCTATTCCATAAATAGTGGTGGTCTTGGAAGCTCGTAGGGAGAGGTTCACCCTGGATGAGAGGGTTGCTATGAGTCAGCATTAGTGCCATGATGGTTTTTTGTTTGACCAAGGAGGTGACTCATTGTCCATCACTATATCAGATAATAGAATAGTCCGTTGTGATTCACAGAGTTTTAAAGGAAATACCTTTAATTACTTTTTGGAAATAGCCAGATCTGTCATCCTAGTCTGATTTAGTCAGTAAGCTCTGCTGAAATTTATTCACCATGGGTGACATTGCCATGACTTCAAATATGAGTAGCGTTCTTTCCAGCATCACAGCTTCATGCAAATTACCAAAGAATGACAAGCCAATACATGGTTGATGGAACATCTTGCATATGTAACAATTTATATTCTGTTTGGCACATATACCTACTCAACAATATTTATTTTAATTATCCGCTTTGTCAATGTGTATAAGGTGGTCTCCTATATTATTATCAAGTTATAAGATGGGAATTTGGAAATGAGAGAATGAATGTAATATGCTTTGAAAATATATCAAAAGCAATAGTGATTCGATTCATAAATCTCAATACATGGTTTCCATTGGAATGTCCTAAAATCTGGATCTAAATTGTCAACCCTATACTCTTATCTTGTTTTGTTTCTTAAATCATTGTTTCTATAATACAATAATGGCTATAATTCTTGAATACTGACTTGGTACTAGTATTACCTACATGATCACATTTAATGCTCACTCTAATCCCCAAATTAGGTGACCTATCTCATCCAGGCCGCTCTCTTTGGTTCTGAAGTTCTTTGTACCCCCATCATTTCTTTTTGGTTGATTCCTAAAATGTACCCAGGATTTAAAACAAAACAAGAACTAGAGTCAGGTCGCTGGAGGCTGGAATGAAATCCTCCTTGTGCCACAGTGCTTGCGGCTATGACAGGCTGCTGTGTTTGGGGTAAGATTGTAGCCTTCATGGAGGGTTGGTAGCCTCAGAAAAAAAGCTGTCAATCTCAATTAAGACATCAATGTGTCAAAAGAGGAAGGTACTGCCATGAAGCCTATTGTTGAAAAATGTGTCAGGTGAAGGCAGTACTAATTAAGGCATGATCCAAATATGTCTGTTCTCTACGCCTCCCAAACTAAGGTCACCGAGTTATCATGGTATGGTGGTTTGCACTATTTTGGATTCGCCAAGTGGCAGGTGGCCTGACAAACTTGGGACTCAGCATGTTTTGTTGGGTCCCCACAGCTGTGCTGCCAATCAGTTCAGGATGGCTGCAAGTTAATGCTAATTAGCTTCTGTTGATCTGCATATTCCAACAGCCTCCCAGGATTCCCATTTTGATATGCAAGATTGCCGGTTGGGTATGTGATTGAATTAAGAAGCTAAAAAAGGTTTTATCTTCGGTGTAGGAATGTGTGGGTCTGAGTCCCCAACAGAGGGAAATTACCTTTGCAATTTAAACTTAGCATTTCTTGTCCTAAGCACAGGATTGTGGGCCCCAGGCTAGAGGGTGCTGCCACATTGCTTTTGGAAACGCAATGATGCCTTAACCCACTCTCACTATTAGGAGTAGACATTCTTTCCATCTGGTCTGTGAACTGGCACTGGCATTTAGATGGGCAAGAAATCTGCAGTTTTTTTGGGTAAGTTCAATCCTGTTCTGTTCAAATCTTCAAAGCAGAAGACATCAGTAACAAAGAATCAGTCCTGTGGTGTGCAAAGACCATGGATATCAAAGGATTACTTCCAAACTCATAGGGTAACCTTGGGTAAACTTTTACCTTCTTGGGCCTTCAGTTTCCTCCAATGGAGGGTTAGTATTTAGGCTACAGTTTATTAAATCAGGAAAAGTATAAGATGAGGGTAGTAAAACATTTAACACATATAAGCCCTTGATATTGCTTTAAAAAAATCAATTTTAAAAGAAAATAACTGTATGTACAGGCCTTGCGATCCAAAGCAGCATAAGAAATTATCACTTTCCCTCCACTGCAGTGAGCAAGATATCCAAATGATTAAGGTACCATCAGTTCGATACAGACCCATAGCGACCCTGTGGAACAGGGTAGAGTGGTCCCTGTTAATTTCTGAGACTGTAACTCTTTACTGGAGTAGAAAGCCCCATTTCTCTCTCGGAATGGCTGGTGATTTCAAACTGGACACCTTGTGGTTAGTAGCCCAACATGTATCCACTCTGCCATGAAGGTTCCTCACCAATGGAATCGTGTAATCGTACTCTTCATTTCTTTTGCTATTAAAATATGAGAAAAACCACAATTGCCTAGCTTGATCATTCAAAACCTTTGTGTTCTTGAAACTTCCCAGGGTCCATGTTTTCCTTTCTACAAAAATATTGTGGTTGCCAGGTGTTGTCTTGAGCAATAATGTCTAGGAGAGCAAATTTCCTAAGTCTTTCTTCCCTAGTTAATAGCCATCAGTTAACTTGTGCCGTCAGTCCTCAAAGGGAAAACAACACCTGCTGCATAGTGGTTCTGAATCATTAAAAAGAAATAATGCTTGCTAAGATAACTGGCACATAGTAGGTGTTCTGTAAATACTATTTTCCTTCTCACACGAGCCTAATCAATTGTAGGGCAAAGGACAGAGGTAGAAGAAAAAGAATTGAAAGGAATTCAGCCATGCTAAGAACGGACCTGGTCAGGAAGCTGCACTACAGGGGCTGATGTATTTAGATTTTGCACCTGTATTTCATCAGGGCAATGAAAATATGATCTCACTGGGTAAACATTACAAAAACAATTTTCAAAAGTTTTACTTGGCTGCAACCTGAGAAAGTTCTGCTTCCCTGAAGTGATTAAACAATATTTCTGGAAAACATTTGCTGAACATAATTGTAAGAGAAAAAAAAATTTTCATCGTCACATTGTTGAATTCGGGAGTCCACGTGGACGTTTGTAGGAAAAAAAGTAGCTAAACTCATTGCTATATTTATGGCCTATATTTATTACATATCATACATTTTCATATCTATATTCATATATGCATATTAACATTTATATCTCCATTTGCCTATGTATATGCATATAACAAGTGTTTGGACATATGCTATATGTACCTAGTCTATCTATGTAGATGTGCAACAGTGCACATACAAATTTATGTTCATGATGCTTTGAGTAGAGTAATGCATACACATATGCATGTGTTTTATAATATGGCACCCATATTTATCATTTATTTAGCATTGTATTATGGCTGCTAGGATCACTGACTTTAAAACAAGATTGCCTGAATTTGAATCCCCGATTTATCACTTACTGCTATGTGACTTTAGACAAGTTGCTTAATCTCTGAATCTCAATGAGCTTATCTGTTAAAGGAAGATAATAAGTGTACCTACTCTAAGGGGTTGTTTTGAAGATAAAACCCTATACCCCCTATGCCCCCACCACACACACATTTTATAATTTTTAACATAATTCTTGAAGTCTCTTCATACATCCACAAGGGGCCTTCAGAAATTTTACAGAAAAGACCCCTTAATTTTTAATTTTATTATTCCATACAATGTTTGAAGCTCAAAAAAAATATATTTTTGAAGCTCAAGCTCCTTCATATGTGTTTACACATATACATATGCATGCTTAGAACTACGCCTGTCAAACTAGAAGCACAAAGAGTCACAACCAACTCGATGACAAAGGATTTCGTTTCCAGAGCTGTTATGTACGATTACTGGTATTTTCATGTTAGTGTTATCATTTTTATTATGACTATATTGACATTGTTATTATGCTTTCTTTCATTTATCCATTTATTGATTCTAGATTACTTTCAGATGCTTTTGTTTGAAAACAACCAAAAATTTTTAAAAGGGAGCATCAGAGCTTCCGGCATTCCTGTTTTGCAATGGTATACATTTTAAATAAATTTTGAAGCCTATAACTCCATTGTTTTGTGAAGGATCATTTGGATATAGGTACTTAGCTATGCCAATGTAACATGCCATAACTGCTCCCCACCCTCCACCAAGCCCTCATGGAGAAAAACTAAATAACCTAAATGCACACACTGTACACCGAAAGGATAAATCTTCTAGTTGGCAATGCAAATTGGTGATATGCTTTAGCAAAATTATTTCTGTGCTTGCTGATTCTTAGAGTGAAAGCATTCTATGTTAGGTAGTCATTTCTTCTGCAAGCTATTGTTTGACTTGACCAAGATGCATGTGCTGATATTAGATCAAAAGTGATGAGTTATATAGACTTCACCATTGGAGTAAAAGACATCTAGTGCCAACAACTCACTTCCAGTTGGAGGAGAACGTGAGCAAAAGAAGTCTATGGGCTTTGCACAACCCAGGCTAAACTCAGGATTAACTCTCAGTCCCACCCCTGCACAGCAATGTGAATTTAGACAATTTAGGGAACTCAGTGGAGACTGGGCCATTCAAATTTAGCGATGTTGGACTTTTGTCCCTGTGTGCCAATGCCTTGTGGTCACAGAGGCTGGAATACTTTTGTTGCTCATAGATGTGGCCTTTCATAAAGACTGTGGCTATCACTACTACTGTACTGGAGAGAATTTAATCCTTGGAGTGAAAGGAGAATGAGGGAAGAAAAATTAGATATCCAATGGCCCTCCTTGGGTTGCTAAAATCTGTAAGTTTAAATATACAACTGATATTTACTCAGTCCCTATTCTGGATCTGTGATGGTTAGATTTAGGTCAATTTGATAGTACATGTGTGTAGGGAGCGTGGAGTCCAACCTATCAACAAGTGGGCTTAGCCATATTGATGTTGGAATTTTTGCCCTTCTGTGCCTGTGTCTCATAGTCACAGAGGCTGAAGTACCTTGGTTGGTCCATGTGGACATCATCACAACTGTCCTTGGGAGAATTTAATCACCAGAGCGAATGGTATCTCTTCCTTTTTCTCTAGCCCAATTGGGATGATGTGGCACAACATTCTACTTTTAAAGCAATTACTAAGTATCCAAAATGCATTATACAGGAAAATATACATCACAATGAAAAAAAAACCCCTCAGAGTTCTGCCCATACAGTACTAAATGAGTAGTATGATCAAATTATTGTTGACTTGGAGACTTTTTAAAGGTCATGAATGAAAGTTTCCAAATGATGTGGGAATGATGAGTTTTCTCAGACAGTTTAATAAATATAAGATGAGACCCGAGTTTAATTTTAAAAATAAGCTTAGTAGAGAGTTTGAAGTGAAGAAAAAACCTTTGGATATTTCTCAAAGATGAAAGAAATATTTTAATGAATTGCATAGATTTAATAAAGCCCAAAGTTTGTGCTCTTTTGCACAAGGAAATAGTCTCACAGAGATAATACAAGTAGTCTTTGTATGATTCATGAAACCGTTTTCCTTAAAACAGGAATATTTATGAATAAATCTTATAGCTCTTGAGAGTCAAAAAGCATATTTACTTATTCTCTTATAAGGGATTTTGAGACTATCTGGGAAAATACTTGGCTTAATATAAATTTGATATAACTGGTCCCTTTAAAAGAGTTTTCACAGAAATAACAGATGTCATGACTCACAGGTCTGGTTTCATCTTTTTTGCCAGCTGAATTTTACCAAGGTTTCAGCCTTTGCCCCTGTCATTCACAAATGGTACTATTACCAAAACCTACTTAGCCCCATGCAGTTTGAGCTACCTGGACTGTCTTCCTTCTTTTTCCTTGGCCAACTATACATTCATACAAAAAACACATAGTGCACTTGCAGTAAATGGTTTTTATTTTAACATTATAATCATTACATCATCACCATTTCTCATGTACCTACCTACCCATCTGTCAGTTTGTCGTACTGTATTGGCTTGTGTTCCACCATGATGCTATGCCACTTGTATATCAAATATCAGCAGGGGTACCCATGATGGATAGGCTTTAGCAGGGTTTCCAAACGAAGACAAACTAAGAAGAAAGTCCTGGAGAACTACTTCCAAAAATTAGCATATGGATCACAACAACAAAACTTAAAAAAAAAAATTAAAAACCTACCATCTAGTCAGTGACAACACAACAACCCAACGTAGAATTTCCAAAACTATAAATATTTACATGAGCAAAGAGTTCATCCATGGGGTTATTGGTGGATTTGAACATACTGACCTTGAGGTTAGAAGCTCACCACCTAATCTACAGACTCACCAAGCCCCTTATGCGAACTCTTCTTATCAGAACATACTCAAAAGGCTCAGGGGCTGCACCCATGCACATGAGCATACTATGATGATGATGACACAAACGTGGACAATATATCACGTTGTTGTGTATGTCACCATGAGGAGAGGCCAATGCAATGGCAACTAGTGCCAACAACCGTCTATCTATTTAAACGGTAACCTCACAAACTATGACTTTTTAAAATTATAAATGTGTGAATAATATTGGAAGGATAGCTACCTTTAATACCACTTTTCAGCTATGGAAAGTAAGAGAACTAAGACTCAGAAGATCTTGCCCTGCCAGTGTTCCATGGGAAATAAATGGAAAACAGTAAATAAACTCCCTTCTGCTAATCTTAATTCTAATGCATTCTATTCAAGTAAGTGGAGGTTTTAGAGTCATGTGTTCATGAATGTATTCTTTAGAGCTATCCTTATATATAAACAGGCCTCAGATGCACACTTGAATTAAACATATTCCTAGGTTCATATAATGCTGTAATCATTGGTTAAAGTTGGCTCCTGATATTTTGTGTATATTATTCATTCATTTTAATAATATAAGTAACACCCAAGAATCTACAACTAAATTATTAACTAATCTATTTACCTATTGAGAGATGCCTTTTATTAAAATTGAAAATTGCTGGGTTGTAATTTATGTGAGTGTTTAACTTTACATGAAAGTGCCAAGTTTATTTTATAAAGTGGTTATTACCATTTATAAATTCACCCAAAAAACTGGCACCCTACTTCCATAAAATCAGCCAACAATAACTCTATGTATCACAAAGGGCCCAGAAAATTCACACATAGGGTCACCATGAGTTGAAGGTTACCTCAATGACAGCTAATAACTAATTAGAAGATATGAGAGATCATGAAGATTGAAACTCTTTCTAATAATTATCAATGTCAGACTACTTATATTTTCTCAGTCAAATTGATGTAAAATCAGTCCAAAATGAGGCTACAACCACAGGTAAAGAGGATAGGATTCACAACACATATTGGGGGTGAGAGGCAGGGAAGTGGGCACAATTCAATCCATAACTATATTATTCAACTCACTTAAAATGTTTTTTATATATGATAAACCTTGAGTAATGCTGCAGTTACCAACATAAATGGTATAATCCGTGCAATAAAGGTATTTACCATCAAATGGGAAAATAGAATAGTGAACTAAGTCTACGATGAAAGTATGTACAAAGGATAGAAAAGTCTAATTTCCAAGAGATAGGAAGAGTTCTCAGAGGGAGTGAATGTAGAGGAACTAAACTTTTCTAGATGTGCAAGGTAGGTAGTTGGTGTGTTTTCTTCCAGAAAGAGGAAATACCTTTTACAAAAGCATGATATATTAAGATGTATATTGTCTTATATTTCACAAATAATATGGCAGCAGATATTAATTGAAAAGCAGGCAGGAGGCAAAATGAAACAGAGGCAAGCTCTAGGAAGCAAAGGCATAGATAGGGAGATTAACAGAGGTGTGCACTTATGCAAATATATCAATCCATAACAATAGTGGTATTATTCTATGTACATATATTTGTAAGGCAATACACTGAAGCTGCAGATGGGTCTTGGGCCTGGCTCAAACCTTCCCTCAATACAAGAACACTTTGTTTTAACAAACGGGCATTCTGTGATGCTCACCCCACCCCCACCCCTATACGATCACTGAAGACAAAACGGTGCATAAGCAGATGTGGTGAAGACAGAGGATGGTGCCTGGCTATCACAAGATACAGCGTCTGGGGTCTTAAAGGCTTGAAGTTAAACAAGCAATCACCCAACAGTGAAGCAACAAGCTCACATGGAAGAAGCACACCAGCTGGTGTGATCATGAGGTATCATCGAGGCTGGGCCACGGACATCAGAAGATTCACGACAAACAGTAAACAGACAAACAAACATGCATTAGTGAATGGAAGGGGTTTGGAGCAGAGACCCAAAGCCCATCTATAGACAATAGAACATCCCCCCACAAAGGGGTTTCAGGGAAGGGGTGAGTCAACCAGTTTGCAGTAAAGCACTAATGGGTCATGCAATATACCTCTGGTCCCTAGAGGCCTCCTCACCCCCTGCTATCATTACCTCAGTGCTGCTTCCAAATCTAGACTAGATGGGATCATGTACATAGGTATAGGCAAGAGCTAAAACTCACAACACATGGAACCCAGGAACAGCAATGGGAATAGAGAAACCAAAAGGGTAGGGGAAATGGGGGGGAGGGAAAGAGGTGGGGAAGGAAGAGAGCATGGATCGCAATGAATGACACATAATCACCACCACCACCCCACCCCCAATCCAGGGGGAAGAACAACAGAAACCAGAGGGGAAAGGAGAGGGCAGTTGGAGTGAGGTTTGAAAATAATAATCTACAATCCATCAGGGGGCCATGAAGAGGGGTGGGGGTGGGGGAGAAGAGGAGCTGATCCTAAGGGCTCAACGGAAAGTAAATGTCTAGAAAAGAATGATGGAATATATGTATGCATATGTCAGATACAATTGATGTATGGTTTGTAACAAATGGTGTAAGAGCCCCCAATAAAATGATTTTTTTAAAAAAGAAAAGCAGGCAGGTATCCAGTAAATGTCTTTTTTATATATACTAGTATCTTAATTACTACTTCAGAATATTGAGCACACAGCTCTTGTCTCAGTAGAGGTCCTAACTTCTTGCCAATGGATTAGGGATAGATGTGACTGTGACTTGTCCATATTGCACTAGTCCTTTAGAGAAAGAGATTGGTCCAGGAATAAACATGTGATGCAAGCAGGTCCTATCAGTGCCTACACACGAGATTAGTATAGAGGCCAAGAGAAAGAAGCCCAGGGCTGACAGCACTCATGGTCTCCAACTAGGAGTTGCCTTGAGTGCAGCAGTAGTGAATAAAACCTACGTGCAGGTGTGGGAAGGTGGGGGGTAGTGGGAGATAAACAGAGACATAAGACTCACGAGAGAGCATAAGTTTCACTACCAAAGGACCTATCTCTTAAAAGGTCTTTCTTCCATTTTGTGACCTATTCCGGTTTCTTCTCAGTCAAGTCAATCAATTCTCCTTTTTAAAATAAACGTATTAATTGTGTCTGATCTTTTCAACTAAGAGAAAAATAAACCAAACAGGAAATGACTCTATGACAATAATAATAAAGTTATTGAGGTTTGTTTGTTTTTTCAAGAGATCACCATGTTTAGATTTGCTGTATAGACACTTTTAGTGCCTGCATGGTGGAGGGTAGATTATACAGCTCCAACAAAACAAATGTAAACAATAACAACAGGAAATGCAAAAGGGAAGGGTCTATATCTGCTTGAGTGCTTGTCATAATAATATAAACTTTCCTCCCTTCTTGATTTCCCCCACTATCCAAAAAATAGGACCTACCCATGAAACCTTCTGTAAGTTGAAGTGGTGCAAAGCAACGCAGCAACTACTACTGATTTATATGGGGAAATTATTTAGTTTCCCCAGACTCCAAAAAATAACCCACTACATGAATTATTAATCTTAAACAAATATAACCTAAAATAATACTGACATAAGGTCAGCTTGTCCAGGCCAAGATTCTCAGTGGCTGAGCAATTAATATGTAGTCATCCCCCATGATTAAATCTACTATAATACAGCCACCACAATGATGCTATCTGTTACGTGCAACCAATCAACTGTAAGGGAGTTTATTCAGCGTTGTGATCTGCTTCCCATACAAGTGAAGGCTCTGGAAAAGCTTGCTTGCTTTGGTCTGGGTCTAGATTTTGCATCTGGCTTTAAAAAAAATCTGAAATCAGGTTCTTTGGACTTAAACCAACCTCCCGCCAATCAACTCCTGCAGGTACATGAATCAGGAGAAGCCTCCAGCCTTACAAACTTAGAATTCACCACTCTGTACAACTGTGTGAGCCATTTCTTTGAGATAAACTCTGTCTGTCTGCCTATCTATCTATCTATCTATCTATCTAATCTATCTGCACATATATAAGCTTCAATGGTTTCGCTATTTAAGAGAAACTAGCCAAAGACAACTATAGTACTCACAGACATAATTCAAAGTTCAAAGCATGATGTTGAAATGAGCAGTATAGTTCTCTGGGAAGGACACTCTCACTGTTTTCTGCGCTGGATAGGTGCTGCCTCTTTAAGGGAACAAGGCAAAACAAATTCTGAACACTAGTATATCTGTAGTTTTATATTGATTTTGCCTGTTTTTCATAAAATGACAATTCTCTTCAGATTTCCTTCATTTTAGGGAATGAAAAGGAAAGAAAGGAAAGGAAAGGAAAATAGAGTAAAGCTAACTTAAAAAGGGAAGCAGGAGAGACCTGTACTTTCTTTTAAATATGGAAGTTCAAGTAATTTTGTGTCACATCATATAATAATACATTTTATAAGTCTTAAATAATGTTGATATATCATTTTATTCTGGATAAAACAAGACAGAAAGACACTATTATAAGAGTTATGTTTTGTTTGTTCTACATAATTACTAGAAAATATTAGAAAAATTTAAAGACTAAAGAAAATTAAAATTGCCCATCATCTTCAAATTTAAAGGAAAACATAGTAAAAATGTTACTGTCTTACCTTTCAAACTCATAAGAATTCAAGAGTAATATTTAATCAAAGAAGAAAAACAAATTTTCCATTATGAAGCAAATATTATACCATGAATGACATCTCAAATAAAATATATTTTGAATATTTAATTCCATTTTTTAATATTGACAAATAGTATTATATTGTCTAATCATTCATTTTGGGGGGACATTTTAGATGCCTCCATTTTTAATAAGTTTAAATATCTACTATGTAGACGGTTTCCCACATTTTAGATTTTTCTTGGATAAATTCCTAATGGAATTACTGGTAGAGAGGTTACATACATTTTTAAGGCTCTTTCCACAAGAGGACTTTGCAAATGAGACTATATGTTTTATTTCTGCAGAATATGACAAGTCACGAGTGACAGATGAGCCTAAGTCCCGGAATCCCACTGCACTTAAAGTGAGGGGCAATCAGATTCTAAGGCTGTTCGGCATTTGGGGTGTAATGTGATGAGCTGATTTCTCTGCTCCTTTTGCAACAGTTTTGCCTGATACATTTTTCTCCTAAATTTATTTTACATAGCAAGAAACTATTTGCGGTGGTGCCTGGCTGAGATTTGGAGTCTCAGCTGAATTTTTCCGTGTTTCCTTGGGAGTGGCATTTAGCGTATATCCATTTCCTAAAGAAAGTTCTACAAACGGATTCTACAAATCGAAGGCTTTTTGTGAAAACTAATTATACCCGTAATTTCATGTGTATGATCTCATTTAATCCCTTCTAACTGTCCCATTTGAAAACTTGAGTGCTATATCAGAAAACTTACTGATTTGGAACCAGTCTGACGTAGAATATGAATCCCCTTTTCACTAGTGGCTTGTAGTGTTACTTGAGTTTTCTTCTACAAATTATCAATTTGCCCAACATAAGGATATCTTACCTATAAAATCATAGAGAAATGAATAGATATCTTATCAGGTGGAAAATTGAATTGAATGAAAACACAGGCAAAGCAATCCATATAGTGTATTGATTTGTGTTAGTCTGGGGTCCCCTGAGATCAGAAGTTGAGGTGTGCATATGGTTTATTCTGGAAGAGATCCTTAGGGGCAGGCATGCAGGATTAAACAAGATAACTGAGAAAGTAATAAAAGGATCTTAGGTGTTTGTCAAGAGTTCCTGTGTAGCCAAATCATTAAGTATCCAGTTACGAACTACAAGATGCTTGGTTCTAGTCCATTCAGAGTAACCTTAGAAATATGAGAAGGGATCCAATTCTATGAAGTCAGCCATTGAAAGACCTTAGAGCACATTTCCACATTCACTCATGTGGGCTCTCCGTAAACCCTTCTTTCTTTCTTGCCTGCCTGCCTGCCTCCCTCCACCTTCCCTCCCTCTTTTATTTTCTTTCTTCGCTTCTTTCTTTCTTCAGAGCTTGTCAATGTTCCCGGTGACTGATGCTAAACTTTGTTTCCAGGAAGCTTTATAAAGTGACTCTCAGAACTATTTCCCTAGGGAAAAATATGAGCAAAAAATATTTACTAATAAGCTACCATTCCCTATAGATAAGGATACCCCAGGGCACTATTTCATCTGCATTTCCAAATTGTGTACGATTGTTAAGAGGTTTCTATATCCATTGCAGAAACCTCGCACAAGGTGTATGTAAACCAAAAGCAGCAACTCACTTCCATTGAGCTAATTCTGACTCCTAGCAAGTAGAACTGCCCCTGTGGGTGTCAATTGCTATAAATCTTTACAGGCACTGAAAGCCTTATCTTTCTCTGTTGGAGCAGCTGGGGTTTCAAACTGCTGCTGCTGCTGTTGCTGTTAACAGCTCATCGAATAATCCCCTACACTATCAGGACTTAGTTAGCTGTGTGAAGGGCAAGGCAGATTTGATTTTACATGCACAAAACTACTCAGAATAGGTCACTAAGTGGCAGGTGGGGCAATGTGAAGGACAGTGTTGGAAGTGTTACTAGCACAGGGTTTGTTGGGATTCAGTGCTAGCTGAGAATAAACAGATGAGAATGAAGACATGTAACCAAGAAGGGCACATGGATAATTTCAGATTTCTTTTTTAATGTGGTAAAGCTAAATAGGGGCTAGATATGGACTTTATGAAGCTACAAAAGATAGTTAACTTTGACAAAAATAAAAGTTTCTATATCTAAAACAGATTATTATTCTTCTATAATTTTAAATACACACAAAGAAATAAGTCTTAGTATGACTTTTGTAGCAAGAAAAAAAATCTTTGCTCACAGTTTTGACAAATGCTAACACTGGAACAGACATGGGTGAAACTAAAACACAGAGACCCAATTTGAATATGCATAACAAATGTGTAAGTTTATCAAGTCTTTCTTGCTGTTGTTAGGTGTCATCAAGTCGGCTCCCACCCATAGCAACTCTATACACAATCAACAAAACACTGTTTGGTCCTGCCCCATCCTCACAATTGTTCCTATGCCTGAGCCCACTGGCGCAGCCACTGTTAATCCACCTCACTGAAGGCCTTCTTCTTTCTGCCCCCCCACATCACTTTACCGTGCATGATGTCTTTCTCCAGGGACTTGTCCAAAGTATGTAAGCTAAAGCCTTGCCAGCCTTGCCTTTAAGGAGTGCTCGGGATTCCTTCCTCTAATACAGATTGGTTCATTCTTCTAGCCGTTCGTGAGACTGTCAATATTCTTCTCCAGCACCACGATTCAAATGTGCTGATTCTTCTTCACTCGTCCTTAGGCAGTGTCCAGCTTCCACGTGTATATGAGGCGATGGAAAATTCCATGGCTTGGGTCAGGATCACCTCAGTCCTCAAAGTAACATCCTTGCTTCTCAGTACTTAAAGCAATCTTGTGCAGCACATTTACCTAATGCAATATATCTTCTGATCTCATGACTGCTGCTTCCATGAGCATTGATTGTGGATACAAGCAAGCAAAAATCCTTGACAACTTCAACCTGTTCTCCATTTATCATGATATTACCTATTGGTGCAGTTGTGAGGACTTTGGTCTTCCTTACATTGCTGAAGACTATAAGCCCTGATCTTCTTCAGCAAATGCTTCAATTCCTCACTTTCAGCAAATAAGGTAGTGTTATCTGCATACCGCAGGTTGTCAATAAGCCTTCCTCCAATCCTGATGCCATACTCATCTGCATGTAATCCAGTTTCTCTGATGACTTTTTCAATGTACAGATTGAACAAGTATGGTGAGAGGATAAATCCTAATGCACACCTTTGTTGATTTTAAACCACGCAGTATTGCCTTGTTCGGTTAGCACAACTGCCTCTTGATTCATGTACAAGTTCCAAATGAAGTGTTCTGAAATTCCCATTCTTCTCAAGGTTTATTGTCAAATGCCGTCTCATAGTCAATGAAACAAGTAAACATCTTTCTGGTATTCTTTGCTTTGAGCCAACATCCATCTGACATCAGCAGCGATATAACTTGTACTACGTTCTCTTCTGAATCTTACCTTAACTTCTGGCTGTTCCCTGTCAACTTACTTGTGCAGATGTTGTTGGAAGATCATAAGAAAAAGTTTACTTGTATGCAATATCAATGATATTGTTCTACAGTTTAAACATTCTGTAGGGTCAACTTTCTTTGGAATGGGCACAAATATGGATCTCTTCCAGTCAGTTGGCCAAGTAACTCTTTTCCAAATTTCATAGCATATATGAGTGCTTACAGTGCTTCTTTAGCTTTTATGAAACATTTCAACAGGTATCCCGTCAATTCCAAGAGCCTTGTTTTTAGCCATTGCATTCAGTGCAATTTGAACTTCTTCCTTCAGCACCATTAACTCTTGCTTATATGCTACCTCCTGAAGTGGTGGATGGTAGACTACTTCTTTTTGGTACAGTGATTCTGTGTATTCTTGATGCTGTCTCTTGATGCTTCCTAGATCACTCAATAATTTGCCTATAGAATCTTTTAAAGTTGTAATTTGAGGCTTGAATATCTTAAAAATTATTTCTGTTTCAGATATGCTGAGTGTCTTTTCCTTTTGTTTTCTAAGTCCTTGCATATTTTGTTATAATATTTGGCTTTGTCTTCTCAAGCTGCCCTTTGATTTCATCCTTTCTTCCATTTGTTTTAGCGAATCTATGATGAGTAGCAAGTTTCAGAGTCTTAATGTCCTCCCACAGCTCATCACTTCTTCTGTCATTAGTGTTCAATGCATCACTTCTGTTCTTGAGATCTTCTGAAAATTCAGTTGGGACTGACTCAGGTGGTATTTTGGTTTCTGTGGACATGTTTTAGTTTTCTTCAGATTAATACTGAACTGACATATGAGCAATTGATGAACATCCAATTGATGTTCCACAGTTGGATGCTGGTCTACCATCTTGTCCAGGGTCTTCTTTTTTCCTGAATTTCTACTTTACTAAGCATGGGGTCCTTTTCCAGAGACAGGCTTCTCCTGATAACAAGTCCAAAGTACATGAGATGAAGTCTCCCTACCTTTGCTTCTAAGGAGCATTCTGCCTCTGCGTCCTCCAAGACAGTAATCACTATTCTTCTAGCCATCCTCATACTTTCAATATTTTTCATCAACACCATAGCTCAAATGCATCAATTGTCATTTTTCTCTATCATGAATAAACTTTTTCACGTTCATATGAGACAATTGAAAATGTCACTGCATGGGTTGGGCACACCTTATTCCTCAGAGTGAGCATTAACAGGTGCCAAAGCATTCTTTTAATTTTAATTTTAATTTATAAAATAACACTCTAGTACTTAAATACTAATGATAGATCATTATTCTCTATCATGCTGATGATATTCTTGTCTTTTGACTTTAAGTGAGTTTTTTAATGGTGAGCTGAGTATAATTTTCAGCCTTCTTTATATTTTATATTTTTGTATTTCTCTCTGCATAAAATTCTTTTTGCTTTTGATTGTTTAATATACATATATAGTCTCTCTATATATATGATATATATATATATATATATATATATATATATATATAAAATGTTTTGAATTAATTGGATATTCTGAGAGAAAGGACGAATGTCTTCCATCACATTATAAAATTATAAACAGTATCTTTTCAAATAATATTGCTTTTCATCTTCTCTAAAATTCTAATATCCTTTAAACTCTGAATGGGCATATATTAGAACACATTGTAAGATTAATGAGGTTCTCTTACAAATTGAATGGGTTCATGAGGGCACAATCTGCAAAGACAACACTTATAGAAAAGAGAAAAGGATAAATGCAGTTGAGATGCAGGGAACCCTGCAGCATACATGCTCCAGTGCCCAGAACTTTATTTGAGGCAAGTTTAAATACACTCCTTGTCATGTAACCTGCAACTCGTGACAAATTTACACAAAGAGACGCAACAATTATTTGAGGGTATACAACGAAACATTAATACATCAGCCAAGCTGTTCACAGAGAGGAGGAGAGGATAAAGTCAGAAGCAGGGAGAAACTCATATTTTGCAAACTGTTGTGATTCTTCAGCTTTGCCAGGGAGCATGAGGGAAAGTGTCTCTTTTATCTTAGGAAGATATGCCAGCTGCTGCATCATCAGCTTCCTACATTGAACCATAAGCATATTCCCACAAGACCTTGAGCAATGGAAGGTGATGATCCAATCCCATTTGCCTAAGAAGCAAATAACTTTGTGCCCACAACATATCACTCTTTTTTCAACTGTTTTTATATATTTTGTTTATGACCTTATTTCTCCTTGCTCTAAATATATTCTCTAAATCTATTTTCCATTTTTGTTCATTTTATTTCACATGAATCTAATTTGCCATATCACATTCAGCTGATAATTTCAATTATTTAAAAAGTTTTCTTTATTTTAAAATTCATATGGTAATTAAGCAATCATTTAGTCTTTAAATTTTCAAGCACGTAATTTATATCTTTTTGTATATTGGATACTATTATTCTTAAAATATGTGCCTGATAATTCCAATAGCTAAAGGAATTGAAGAGTTGCTCCTGCTGATTGCTATTTATAGTAGATCTTAATTCATAGTGTCTTCTTCCCTTGAGAAATTTCTGAGTTTGAGTTGTGAATCCATCTAGATAAATTATTCAAGGTCTGAGTTGAAGATAGATTCCATCAGAAAAGATATACTTTTGCTTTTGCCAACACCTAGGGCCATTACCAACCTAAGCTACTTTAAAATAAGTTGCCATCTGAGCTTTGTGGAATAGCCAAATACTATGTATTCAAACTGCACACATACAGTAGCCACTAGCTTATGATTTTAAGTTCCTAAGAGAGATTCTCCATCTCTCTCTAGTGCAAAATCATTTTTATTTGGGTTCGTTCATTACATGCTAATTCCAGGCTGTAGCTCTTTCTTGTTCAGGATCCAGGATCTTGTTCAGATTTAGGATGCCAAAATATCTGTTTGACACATTCTGCCATAATCAGAGAAGTAGGAAAAATAACACATGGACCATTTCAGGGTTTTACATATTATCCCCAAACAATTTATTCCTGAAGAACTCAAATCCTTTTCCTGAAAATAACACATATTATTTCTGTTTAGCTGTTGTTTTTGTGTTCCCCCCCCCACAACCACTCACCCACCTATCCCTGCATTCTGTTGGAAAAAACACACATCATTTCTGATTTGCTGCTCTTATTGCAGATGGGAGATTCCTATTCATAGTGATGCCACTTGTGTCAGAATAGAAGTGCACTCCATTGGTTTTCAATAGCTGTTGTTTCACAAGTAGGTAGCCAGGACTTTCTTCCAAATAACCTCAAAGCATGCTGGAATCCACAATCATTCGTGGTTAGTGGTTTAGTGTGTTATGTGCTTACAGTACTCAAGGACTCCTTCTTTCTGAACATTGATTGTAAAAAGCCATGTCATATATCTGAATTAAAAACTTTTATTTTCTGAATTAAAAAATTTATACTGCACAATCGTTTCACAGAAAGAGTACCACATATTTGTGAAGAAAAATAATACAATTGAGGAGAGGAGACTCAAGATGTCATCCAGGTAGAATCACCTGACTGATGCTTTCATTGTTAGATTGGAAAATTAAGAGTTCCACACTCGGTTTGACAAAGTGGGTAATGAAAGATAATCAAACACTAATGTACTACAATCAGAGAGCCCCTGAGCTATTTACCCACAGCAGAACACAGATCCTCAGAGTACAGCCTCTGGAGTCATGCAGGAACGATCCAGGAGTGAGTCAGTAGGGCAACTGGGAGAACTCAGACCCAGTGAGCCCCAAACCCACTCTGCCAATCTAATCATACTTTCCTGGAAGACAGTGCATCACAACCCCAAAACAAGGACACCCCATGTGCCCCTGGGGGTGGCTGTGTTCCTTTTTATAATTTTGAATCTATGATTCACCACACTCCTGGTTCAGTAACAAAGCTTTAACATATTAAAGCAGGAAAAACCACCAGGAGATAAAGTCCATGGCTTTGGCCAAAAAACAGTTTTTCCAGTTTGGGCTTGAAAAGAGCTTTTGAGAGACTGTTCAAAGACCACACAATAGTAAGTCAGCAAAACAAGCTTGCACATAAGACACCAACCTGTTTTACAAGACATTGCTATGCTCTACCCCTTTGCTACTTAGGTAGGTGACAGGAATAGACCCCTATGTCAGTCTTGGTACATTAAAGAAACAAATCCACAAAAACTTATGTATAAGAGAGAGTTTTTTATAAAGGTTAAGTGAGTATCAAGAAAGCATCCCAACCCAGTGCTGCCCAATCCCACAAGTCCAACATTAACCCATGTGTCAAACACCAATCCACACAGTCCTCCTCCATCTCACAAAACAGACACAGTGATGCCAACTGCAGGAGGAAAGCCGAGTCAGTGAATGTGTAAACATCTCAGTGCTGGCAGAGGTCTCCATATGGGTGCTCTAGCACCCAGGGCTGCATGGGGGTAGGTCCATGTGGCTTCTCCTCAGGGATGTCTTGCAGGAAGTGAGCCTTGCCAGCTGAAGCATGGAACTGGCTAAGGAAGTTGCACCTTGGTCCAACCATCAGAAAGCAAGAGACCTGAGAACTAGAAAGGTGAGGCTCACCGAGCCATTAATCTCTTCACTCTTCAGTTAACCCCACACTTGTTTATCAGCCAGGTTGGCACAATAAACTAAGTAACACAACCCCCATCACTCCATCCCCACTTGGCCAGATCCACCATCTCCATCCCCTCTGACCTGATTCTTTCAAGGTACATTCTTTCAAGATAAATAACTCAATTACAAGAATACAGCTCTTAAAGCCCTATCAGACACCAAATCATCCCCCTAGCCTGAATCTCAAGCCCTCTCTGCCACCCTATAAGACCACAAGGCAGTAAAACCTCATACCACCAAGCAACTTCCCTACATAATACACAGGGTCAACAAAGGAACCTGGTGGATTCACTGTACTGCTCCTTTCCCCCAACCACGATAACCCCTGGAACCTATTCCCTTCAGGTCAGCATCACACAACCTCCTTTGTACTCACCAAGTAGAATTTCAGCTTTCTAGAGAGAGAGCTGGCCCCCAGAGAGACTGAGATACAATTTAAACTCACCATATAACTAGTACCAGAGAGTTATGAGACTTATTCACATTAGCTTTTGAGAAACAAACAAACAAACAAACAAACAAACAAACAAACAAACACACAGGGCTCCTTTCCCCACCACAAGAATTGGGACTCATCACGTCAGGATTACTCAGTGATCTTCCCTGCCCCTGGCAAGGTATCCAGGAAACACGGGGTTCTACTAACCCTACACAGACCACCTTCTGAACAGAAGCCCTTCCTCAGAGGGAAACCCACAATAATAGCCTATATCTACCATGGTATTGTACACCAAGAGAGGAGAACTCAGGACTATGCAGCAATCTACTATAAGGGTGCCTTTTATTATAAACCCAAATAATTACATGTCCGCACTCTCACAATTTACAGGGTCAATAAGGAACCCTGGTAGATTTAACATAACCATCACACACCCTGACCACCATAACAGCTAGCATCTGCTTCCTACACCTCTACAATACCTAGTCTCCACCAACTTACCAACTGAATACTTATCCCTCGTAACCTTATGTGCCAAAATCCCTGTGAATTCTGCTCTGAGTATGATCAACCTGGCTAGTGCCACCCTTGCTGCCAGCAACAGACCCTGTGCTTCTGCTAGCTCTTGAAGCCTGTGACAAGTCTGTGCAAACGTCCCTTGAGTAGCTCCCTCCACTGCTACAGCCTCTGAGTGCCAGCCTGGTCAGTGTGTGATCGGTCTGCCTGGCACCACCCTTGCTCCCATGATTGTCCTGCTCACCCTGCCTGAGAGATCCACCCACATCATCTTCCAAACAGATAACTCTGGCTGTCAAGGGACAGAGTTAACCCCAGTAAGATAGAGATGCATCTCAAACTTGCAGCATAGCTGGTTCCAGGTAGTTGTTACAAACATTCCTACTAGCCTCTGAGAAAGAAATCATAGGGCTCCTGGACTCCCAGGAAAATGGTGCCAAGCTCCACCCAAATGCCACACAGACAACAACTCATATTCACAGTCATTACAAGGAAGCAAGAGAAACAAAATTCTATGTCTGAGGACCTGAACCTAGTACATAGAAGAAGCAGAATTTTAAATGTCACAGAAAGCAATCTTCAGTATGCTTAGAGTAATATAGGGAATAAATACAGAAGAAAGGATAGATATAGTCCACTTACTGAAGGGAAATGCAAGAGTTAAGGGAAAATGCAGCAGAAGCAAAGCAAATGATAAAAGACCTTGCCAAAAGGCTGGAAAAGGTGGAGAATTGTGTCAGCAACCTCAAAGATAGTCAAGCAGAATTCAACAAACATGAAAGAAAAATCAAACAAGATAATCAAAGAAGCTGAAGAAAACCTGAGAACAATGAGCAACGCTATGAAGAAAAACATTATTCAAATAATTGGGATCCCAGAGCAAGACTCGATGAAAATATCAACAGTCAAGATACCAAGGGGGTTCCCGGAAGAAAACTTCCCAAATTCAATGAAGGAAAATCAGAAAATTATCCAGGAATCAAAGAAAACACCAATTAGACTGAATTCCAATAAGAGCACACCAAGGCACATAGTAGCCAAATTATACAAAATTGAGGAAAAGGAATAAATCTTAAGAGCAACTAGAAAAAAATATGTAGTCACCTATAAGTAATTCGATAAGGGGATGCTCAGACTTATCTACAGAAACCATGAAGAAGAGGAGAGAATGGAGTAGCATCTTCTAAGTGTTGAAGAAGAAGAATGTTAACACAAGAATCCTCTATCCGGTCAAATTTTCCATCCAAATAGACAGAGAGGTAGGCATTTTTAAGGAATGGATCAGAAAAACAAACAAACAAACAAACAAAAAACCCCCAGCACTACAAAAATTACTTTCCAACTCACTTTGGTCAGAAGACTAACATACACAGAGAAATAACATGAAACCTCCACATAGTGTAAGACTATCCAGAAGTCAGAGCACTGAAATCAATGCCTAAGATGTCTTTGACCAAACAGTAAAAAGAAGGCAAGTATGAATCCCCCCCCCCCGCCCCATTTGTAGCACACTGCTAAGGAGAGAGGGAGGAAAATATCTATCACAAAAGGCATGAGATAATAGCAAAGAATCCACAGATAGATGTCATAACTCTGATCATCAATGGTCGGAATTCCCCATCAAAATACAAAGGCTAGCACACTGGATTAGGGAACAAAACCCAGCAATCTGCTGTCTGCAAGAGACACTTCTTAAGCTCACAGACAAAAAACAGGTTGAGGATCAAAGGTGGGCAGAAGGCATAATAAGCTAATGTCAATCTGAAAAAAGCAGGAGTTTCAATTCTAATTTCTGACAAAATCTATTTCAAGGTACAGGACATAACAAGAAATAAGTATGGGCATTATAAAATGCTTAAGTAATCAGTAGACCAAGAGCCAGTGAGCATAATAAACATATATACACCCAATGAGAGACCCAAAAAATATGTTAATCAAATACCTCAAAGGATGAAAAAAGAAATCACAGGATCAACAATCATAGTAGGAAACCTCAATACACTGCTTTTGAGAAAGATCCATGGAAAAGAAGCTCAGCAAACTCTACAATCAGTCAGCTTGACCTGATAGATATAGTCATAGGTCTTCACTCAACTGCAAAATAAATCACATTCTTTTCAAGTTTACATGCCACATATTCAAAAATAGACCATATGTTGGAACATAAGTCAAGTCTGAGAAAATTCAATCATATAGAGATCACTCACACTTCCTTTTCTGACCACTGTGCCAAAAAGCTGGAAATCAACAAAAGAAATATAACAAAACAAGGGCAAATACCTAAAGGATGAATAACTTACTTCTTCAAAAGAAGCCTTTATTGACCCAAATTAGAGATGAAATTGGGAATTTCTAGAAACCAATTAGAATGAAAGTACAACACACCAAAATGTATGGGAAACAGCAAAGGCAGTTATCAGAGAATGATTGATAGTGATAAATGCACATATGAAGAAGGAAGAGAGACTTATGGTGGATAACCTCTCACAAAATCTTCAGAAGTTGGACAGAGTTGACAGAATATTCTTCTAATAGCAAAACAAAGGAAACTATAAAAGTCAGGGCAGAGATAAATGAGTGGGGGGAAATGGAGCAAATTAACTCAGTAAGAATCTGGTTCTTCTAATGGATTAACAGAATTGACAAACCAATGTCAAACCTAACAAAAGATAGGCAGGAGCAAACATCAATATCCAGGTTGAGTGATGAAATGGGAAATTACAATGGAGCTTAATGAAATTAAAACACTAATTACACAATACTGCAAAGGCATGTACTCCTAGAAATACAACAGCTTAGAAAAGGAATACAACAATTTGGAAGACATGAACAAATACCTAGAAAAACAAACCCTTCTTAGATAATCTCATATAGATGTCAGGAACTTGAACATACCCATAGCAAAAGAAGAAATAGATAAGGTTATCAAGGAACTACCAACTACAAAAAAAAAACTCTGGCCCAAATTGCTTCACAGGAGAATGTTACCAAGCTTACAGGGAAGAGCTGACACCAATTCAGCCCAAGCTCTTCTAGAACATCGAAGAGGCAAGTAAACTCCCAAGCACATTCTATGAAGCTAGTATAACATTGATACAAAAAGTGGGAAAGGGTCTAACAAGAATGGAAAACCTCAAGCTCTAATGAGCATAGATGCAAAAATCCTTAATTAAATCTTAGCCAATAAAATACTAAGTATATAAAAAGAATAATTCATCATGACAAAGTAGGATTTATACCAGGGATGTAGAGATGGTTCAAAATCTGAAAATCCATCAACATTATCCACCACATTGAAAAAGAAAAGGAAAAGAACCACGTGACTATCAATGAACACAAGAAAAGCATTCAACAACACCCAACACCTATTCCTAATTATGATACTCAAGAAGATAGAACTGGAAGGAAATTACCTCAATATAATTAAAGCTATATATGAAAATCTGATAGCCAGAATTATAATCAATGGAGAAAAGGCAAAATCCTTCCCACTGAAAAAGGGAACCAGGCAAGGATGTCTCTTTTGCCCACTTTTATTAAGCATCATCCTGGAGGTCCTAGCTAATAATATAAGGCAATGGGAGGATATCAAATGTTTATGTATGGGGAAAGAAGAAGTGAAGTTATCATTATTTGCAGGTGATATGATTTTTTATATTGAGAACCCCAAAGGGATATGGTAGAGTGGCAGGATACAAGATCAACACACATAAGTCAGTTGGATTACTATTTACAACTGATGGGATTACAAAAAAAAAGAGAGATCAAGAATGTAGTACCCTTCACAATAGCCAAGGGAAAATTGAAATGTCTAAGGATATATCTAAGCAACAAACCAAAAAATCTGTACAATGAAAACTACAGAACACTATGACAAGAAACCAAAAAAGGACCTTCACAAATGGAAAAACATCCCTTGGATTGGTAGACTCAATTTTGTAAAGATGTCAGTCCTACCTTAGGCACTATATAGGTTCTATGCAATCCCCATACAAATGCTAGCATCCACTTTCAAAGAAATGGAAAAACTGACTACAAATTTCATACGGATAGGGAAGAAGCCCAGAATTGGCAAATCTCCTTTAAAAAAAAGATGAAAATGGGCGGGCTTCCTTTACCTACTTTAAAACAGACTTTATTATACAGCAAGAGTTGTCAAAACCTCATGGTACTGGTATAATGATAGACACTTGGACAAAAGTATAAGAACAGAAAATGGACAAGTTAAAACAGCAGAACACACACAACTGATCTTTGATAAACGCCCCCAAAATATCAAATGGGAAACAGATGCCCTTTTTAACACATGGTGCTGGAAAAACTGGATATCTACCTGCAGAAGAATGAGGCAAGACCCTTACCTCACTCCATACATAAGGACAAATTCAAGGTAGTTCACAGACCTTGAGGTAAACCCCAAACTACCGTAATTTTCAATAAAAAATTTGGGACAAAGCTAAGCTAAGAACTTTAGTGCAGGAAATATATGAGCTATCAGTATTAATGAAGAATATACACTTAAAGGAAGATGAAATAGAAGTGTGGAACATACTGGATATAAAACAATAGTGTACATCAAACGAGTTCATCAAGAGACTAATAAGAGAGCTCACACTGGGAAAAGATATTTAGTAATGACATATCAGATAAGTCTTATTACTAAAATCTATTGAACCCTGCAACCTTACAACAAGATAAAAAACAGCCCACTGAGGAGGTGGGCAAAAGACTTGAACAGAAGAGTAAAAAAGGAGGAAATCCGAATGGCCAATAAACATGAGAAAATGTTCTCAATCATTAGCCATCCAAGAAGGCAAATAAAAACAACCAAGAGATATCACCTAACACCTGTAAAGATAGCCCAATTAAAAAAAAACAAACCCAAAACAGAATCCAACCAATGTTGGAGGGGGTGTGGTGAAATAAGAATAGTTATTCACTTCTGGCTGTCTTATAGATATGTACAGCCACTGTGGAAGGCAATTTTGTGATACTTAAAACAGATGAAAATTGAGCTATCTTATGACCCAGCAATTCCACTATTGGGCATATACTCAGAGAAATAAGAAACAGGCCATGACTAGACATCTGCACTCTAAAGTTCATCACTGTGCAGTTCACAATCACAAAGAATTGGAAACAGCCTAAATTTTCATCAATGGGCGAATGGTATATACACACAATGGAGTAGCATGCATCCCTAAAAGCCAGTGTTGAAAAGATGAAGCACCTCATCTTGTGGAAAGAGTTGGATGATATTGTGCTGAGTGAAGTTAGTCAAGCACAAAAGAACAAGTCCAACATGAGATACGTTCAAACAGCAGAACTGGTAAAACAAAGGGGCACAGGGGCAAATGTACAGTTGCCAGACTGGGGATCAGATACCCTAACAAGAGCCAGACTAACTCCAATGATGCATACGTCATCAAAATTTAATAAATGAACCAATTTAAAAGATGCAGATAGCACCTGTGCTGAAAATAATTCTACTCCCTTATGCCCCTCTCTCCCCCCTTTCTCTCATATACCTTTAGGCCCTCAGAGGGGTGGGGGAAGACAAAAGAGGGCAATGGGGGAACAGGGCACAATTCCACCCAAGGGGAGGTTTTTGCTTATGTCTCCACAGGAAAGGGAGAAAGAGAGTAGACCTCATTCTGAGGCACCAAGCCTTGAAGGCAGCTTTCCTGCTCCTTGGAGCAGCTCATTCACGGAAAGGACTGCAGGACCAGCAACAGCTCAACACATGACATCCCCTCCCTAGATGACGGCACTACAGAGGACAGCCCTGAAGATACAGTTCAGGATTGCTGCTGGTCTGACCCGCCCACATGGGCCAAAGCAATAGGGGAGTGCAACAGACCAGCAATGGGAGCAAAGCCACAAACTCCCTGAGGAATCCATATTGTAGACTTCAGACTTGGGGGGCCGGACTTGGCACCTCATCTTCACTGGGGGTCATTCTGGAAGTCTAATGGTATAACCGAGTGGGGAGTGGGGCACTAGACCGCTCTGTCCTTTACTGCAGGAAGAGCAATGGGGTATTGTAGAAGATGCACTCCTTGGTCACGAATGCTCAGTACTAAAGGGGTATAAGTGATATTAGGTGATTGGGTCCTGGGATAACGTTCCCTGAAAGAGAAGCGGATTGGACTGATGGATTCTAGCAGAGCTTGCTCACTATTTAACAGAGACACTCATTTACTCTGGGGCCACACAGGAGGGATAATATATTCAGGGTGATGTATAGCACTGATGAAACACATAACTAGACTCTAATTCTTTAATATTTCCTTCCCTTACCATAATGGTCTTAGTTTACCTCACTAATTTTGTTAGAACTACGTGTGTTCATTTGTATAATTAAGATCATTCGATGCACAAAATCCAAGATAGATATACCCTTCAGAAATCGTAATGGGGGTGATGATTTCCTAGGGTATATGAAGCAGGGAGCAGGGAGGGAAGGGGGAATTGCAAGCAATGATGACTGTATAACCCCACTCGAGGGGAATGAATAAAAGAATTGTAGGGGGACGGATATGTTGGATAGTATAAGATATGGTGAATAATAATATATAATATAATAATAAGGGTTCCTGGTGGGTAGGGTGGGAGAGAGTGGGGATAAATGGGAGCTCATACCAAAGAGTAAAAGAAGAAAGAAAATAGTTTGAAATGGATGGTGACAGTAATTGTAAAAGTATACTTGATCTAATTATGGATTGCTATAATATCTGTAAGAGCTCCCAATAAGATGATTTTAAAAGAAATAAAGAAAAATAAATAATCCAGATTATTAAAAAAAATAATATACTTTATTTGGCAAGTCAGCTGCAAAAGACCTTTTCAAAATGCTGAAAATCAAACATATCATTTTGAGTACTAAAGTGCACCTGACTCAAGCCATGGTATTTTTCAGTTGCCTCATATTCATGCACAACATAGACTAACTAAGGCCAGAGAAGAACTGATGCATTTGAGTTACCATGACTTTGACAATTATTGAATAGATCATGGAAGCCAGAAAAACCAAAGTTCTGTCTTGGAAGTATTGCAACCAGAATGCTCCTTAGAAGCAAGAATTGTGAGACATTATGTCACATAGTTTGGACCTATTAACAGGAGGGTCTATTTCCTGGAAAAGGACCTCATGCTTAGTAAAGTCGAGGGTCAATAAAAAACAAGAGGAGGCCAAAGAGGTAGGCTCAATGGGCTCAGTCATAATAAGGAATGTGAAAATGGTGCCGGACTGGGCAATGTTTCTTTCTGATGTATGTAGGGTTGCCATGAGTCAGAACTAACTCAATACAACCTGACAATAGCAATAATGATTATCACAATATTCTGAATTTATACAGTGAACTATTTAGCAGTCCTCCAGTTTAGAAAAGTCTTATTCTCCAGAAGATAATGGCAATTAAATTTCAAGTTTGCCCTAACCCAGCAGGCTACTCCACAGTGAAATTCTACTTTTGAGTTCACCTGAATTCCTGGATTTCTGCTTTAATGGTGGGATGGTCACCCATCACCCCCCGCCTTATTTATTTATTTACTTATTTTGGCCCTGGAAATTTTCATTTACTTGTTTTCTATAATAAACATTCCAAAATATATAGTTTATCTTTGTTCATTAGTTTGGGTTTTACTTTGAAATTTGTTCCATATATTAAACCCATCTTATACTTTACAGAAAGTCATTTTCACCAGTCATCTTTCAAAAGCATGGAGAAATTGATGAAGGTCTAAAGAAAAATTACCTTTCTGTATGATCAAAGGCCTAAGCACTACACAACATAAAACAAAAACAATAGTGATTGTCTCAATGTCAGTGTCAAGAGACTCAGTCCTCATCCTACATTTTATCAAATCACTTGTTAAACATAGGTAAGTCATTTCCCTTCTCTGGGCATGATTTCCTTACCTACAAAGAAGGCAGGTTGCTGTAAATAGCTGACACAAAGCACATAGCAATCTACTCATTTATCACTTTAATTCCTACTAGATATATTTAATAATGATTTTTAGCAATCTCTAATTCTAAAACAATGCTCCTATTTCAATGACAGGAATTTTGCCATATTATATTTTTCAAGACAGTTCTTTGATAAAAACATTCTATGAGAGAAGAGTCTGTGCCCTCTTGTATCTTATAGAGGTGTTGCAGTATAAAAAAGATGTTGGCAAGAGATGTGCTTTGCTAATTACACAAGTCCTGCCTTCCCTACCATGTGAACTCAGATAATCCTTCTTCCCTCCTCCAACTTTAGCAACCTCAGGGACCCTTAACATTTCTTACAAAACTAGAAAACTCAGGAGGGTGACTTGAGATAGGTTAAGCTAACATTGAAAAAGCTTTAACTATTATTTAGTTAAAGTCTATTCTCTCTCTGTCTGAAGTAGATACCAATGTCGATACAAAAGTGAAGAAGAAAACATGCTGAAAATTGCCTTAAGAGACCACCATCTCTTTCAAAATACTAGAATTTCCCATTAATTATTATATCTAATTCTCAACAATTCCTGATATGGATGTTATTATACCCTATTTGGAACGAAGGAAAAGAGTTTCACAGAGGCTCATTCATAGAATCAAAATTATATAGCTGGCTGACTTCACATTTTAATCTGGATTTTTTTTCACTATCGTGTCTAACAAAGTAAGAGTAATTGTATGTGAAATTAAATGAGGGAAATACATCTACATAAGTAGAAATCCCTGTCTCATAGTAATAGGTAGAGGATTTGTGGGTAATGGAAAAGCCACTCTGTCAAGATGAAGAGATGCATACCATCCACAAGAGCTTAACTCACCCTGGAGGCATGAGCCCTATCAAGATAGCTTCAAGTGGGGAAGCCTGGGTTAGTGTCCCAGACCTGAAGGTGTGATTTGTTACAGATTTCTTTAACTTTTAACTCTTATTTTTAGTTGTCAGACTTCATTTTTAGAGCAGATTTAGGTTTACAGAAAAGTTGACCAAAGAATACAGAAGACCATTTCTCTGCTCCCCTTGCGCACTGTTCCTCTCATTATTAGCATCTGGCACTCTCACTTTCATTGATAGATTCTGATTCATAGTGACCCTATAGGACAGGGTACCCCTTTCGGTTTCTGAAACTGTAAATCTTTATGGAAATAGATGATGTCACCCTTTTCTTATGAAGTGGCTGCTGACCTTGTGATTAGCAGCTCAGTGCACAGCACGCTCCGCCAGGGCTCCGGGCATCTGGCATTAGTGAGATTCATTCATTAAAATGTATTGCTGCATTCCTTTTGACTCATGTCAGAGAACGAGTTGCAGTAGTGCAATGATTAGTAATTGACAGCTAACCAAAACGTTGGTGGTTTGAACCCAAGAGCCACTCAGAAGACAAAGATGTAGTAGTCTCTTTCCAAAAAGACTTGTAGGCTAGGAAACTCTGAGTCTCTTTCCTTTTGCAATGTTCAATTTGATTAGACTCACTCTTTGTGTTGATCAGTTCCATATGTTTTGATAAATGTATAATTTCAAATGTATACACCATTGTAGTAGCATATAAAATAGTTTTACCATCCTAAAACGCCCTTTCGGGCAATAGTCACATGTGTTAATCATTTGCACCACCCAGTGATTCCATGTAAGGACCATCTACAAGCCAAGGAACACAAAGGACTGGCCAGGGCTGCCGAGGGAACCATGATGCATCTTCCCCAGAGCTGGCATAGAGACTACAGCCATGCAACATTCAGACAACCAAAACTGGGAGAAAATCAATGTCTGGTCTTCAAAGCCACCTCCTTTATAACATTTGGCTATGACAACCCAAGGCAACTTAAACAAATCTGAGAAACCAAGACTCTATATGATATTTAATGCATAGGTCCATTTTCTTTCTAGAAACCTTCGAATATGTTGTATTATTATTTAGTATAAAAGCCTTCTGTAATTCTTAGTGCTCTTCCAAATTTTCAAAGGCTATGTAATATTTTATCACTGCATAAAATTTTTGAGTGTCCCATTTCATCAGACTTTACATTTTAGTTATACTATTTAGTTATAGCTGTTTTCCAACTTTGCTGTTGGTTTTTGACGAGATGTAAAGTAACTGCAGACAGATGGCAGGCAGCTCCAACTGTCCAGGTTTACTTTCCACTGCTAGCGAGGCCGGTGATCCTTCACCTGACTGCGCTCTCTGATCATGACGGCTCTGATTTGCATATTAGAAGAGAAGGAATTCAAACATTTACATTTCTGTCTAAAACATGTGTCACATAGTTCAGTGTGGCAGTATATAGTTGGAAAATTAGTTAGACGTTGCCTTGAACAAGTTTTACACATTATGGGTATGAAGAACATATTACTAAAAAGCTAATTTTTGAATTAGTGTCAGTGTTCAACCTTTCTCATGGAAGAGACTGCCTGGAAGTGGAGAAAAGGACTTTGACTTTTGATTTAGTTCTTGCTAGCTGTGTGATAGGGACAAGTTATTTATGCTCTCTAACTTTCAGTTTCTTCTTACACCACATTGGAATAATAGGACTTATTTTGTAGCTATGTTTAGCAAATGAAATATGTCAGTTTCAGTGAAACTCACTAGCATAAAAAGGGTGCTTATTAGATGTTTAGTGTATTTGAGACAAATAAAATCTGGATGACCAACAGCCTCTTTTTTAAGGGATTTTTTCCTATTTCACCAATGGAAGTTGAGAAGTGCCCCCTTCCAGTTTGGGTTCAAACGTAATCACAATTGGGCCCAGGGCACATTCATAGACAGTGTTCTGTTCTCTCTTACACAGGGTGGCTATGAGTTAGAACTGACTTGACAACACCCACGGATCTTCCAGGTTGAGCATGTGTGGACTCAAGCCAAGCAGAAAACCAAGCACACTACTTTCTCTTCAAGGACATTCCGACTTGTAGTGACCCTTTATATAGTTTCCAACACTGTAAATATTTAGAGAAATCAGCAGATTCATCTTTCTCCCATAGGACGGCTTGTAGGTTTGAACCGATGACAGTGGAGTTACCAGTCCAATGTACAACCCAATATGCCATCAGCACTCCTTGTGGACTCAGACAATATTCCTTTTATAAAGCTTCTAATCAATACTTAAGTTAGGCGTATTAAAATGACCTAAGTATTAAAAGTCCTAAGCCTTAGGCCTCATATTGAAAATTATAAATTAGCAAACATATAGAACAGCCCGAATATTTGTATTTTAAACAATTCCCAAACAAGTTTATATTCTATCAAGTTTAAGAAGCTGTAGTCTGGGAAAATACAGAGCAATAAAGAGACATGAAGGAAGCTACCAGGCTACCGAGTGGGCTGCAGGGGTATAAGCAGAGTATCAACCACTAGATGAGTGGATTTCACACTTACAAGTAGTCAAGAATGGGTGAGTCACACCACCACATAACAATTCAGTCCTGTTTTCATATGTACACTCTGCTAATATAACCTGGGATAATTGTTTAACATCCACACACCTTTTTCCTCATCTCTAAAATGGAGGCTGTTTTGAGGTTTTACTGAGGTAATCTGTGTGAAGCACCGAGTACATTCCTGTAACAGAGGAAGCCAAAAGGAACATTGGTAATTCTTAACTCATCAAACGCTGTGCCTTTTCACATAGACTGTTTCCTAGTCTTGGAATGTCTCTCCCACACTTCTCTGCTTAGTAGACTCTTCACCTCTTGAAGTTTAAAATCTTACGCCAGATTGCCATTCTCGGTTCCCTGCTCAATGAAATCCTCCCCCATCATGCAACTCTTCATGAAAATCCTGATTTATCACCTGTCAAGTTCTAATTAATCATCCCTTATCCTGTCCTCTATCACACAGGACACGCGTGCCTCTCTGAACTACATGCAGATTTTCCACGTGGCTTTATGCTCATTTCTCAGTTATTTCCTCTCAAAAATAGTTTTCTTCAGTGAGTGATGGATTTCTTGCATCTTCAGTTAACCACTACATTTGACCATGCCAAAACCTCAACCGCAAACACATACTATTCCCCTTACCTAGTACCCCAAAGCTAACAACTCTTCCTGAAAATACTCGTCTGCCTCTTGTTAAAGCCCTCAAAATTCAACATGTACAAAGCCAAGTTAACTCTTGACTAAATTTTTAAAATTTTTCTCTGAGCCACTTTGGAAAACAGTTTGGCAGTCCCTCCAAATGTTAAACATAGAATTAACGTATGAGCCAGCAATTCCACTCCAAAAGAAATTAAAACATATGTCCACACAAAACTGTGTACACAAGTGTTCAAGCAGAATTATTCATAATAGACAAAAATAAGAAACCATCCAAACATCTATCAAGTGATAAATTGAAAAATGTAGTATGTCGGCACAATGACATATTATTGTTCATAAAAAGGAAAGAAGTCCTGACATATAGTGCAAAATGGATCAGACTCGAAAACATTGTGCTCGGTAAAGACCAAACAGGGGCTTCGAAAACTAGTGGGACATTTTCATGATCTTTTAATACCATTTTCAACCAAGTTTTTGAAGTCACTTTGTATTCACAGGAAATGTCCAGAATAGACAAAGTCATAAAGACTCACCAACTACCATTCAGTTGAGTCTAACCCTTGGTGACCCTATAGAACAGAGTGGAATTGCGCCGTAGGGTTTTGGAGATTGTGGTTTGAGAGTCTACAGCCTCATCCTTCCCAACAAAGCAGCTGACAGGTATGGACTGCCGACTTTGTATTTAGGAGTCCAACACTTGACGCACTAGGGTTCCTTGTCCAACACTTGACTCACTAGGGTTCCTTATCCAAAAGACAGAACCACATGAACAGTTTTCAGGGGGTAGGAGCAAAGAGAAATAGGGAGTGACTGTTAAATGCTATGGAGGTTTTATTAAAATGACACAATGCTAATAATTTACAACTTTGTAAAGATACTGAAAACTCGGTGAATCACAATTTTAAAGAGTGAATTTACATATCAGTAAAATTCCTCTTTAAAAATATCCTCTATAAACTTTATTCCAAGATTTGACACCAACTTTTCATCACCATCTTACTCACTAATACTTGATTAAAAAAAAAACACATTTCATTGAGACTTAATACAGATATCATGTCATTCCTTAGTTCAATCACATCAAGCAGTTTTGTACAAATTCTACCAAAATCAGTTTCAAAACCTTCTTCTCCTTCCTGAACTCCTTGATGTCACCTGCCTTCCCCCGCCACCACCACCACTGTATCCCCCAAGAAACCTTTATTCTACTTGCTGTCCCTACAGGTTCATCAATCCTGGGTTTCATGTACTAAAAATAGAAAAACATATCACACAAATTCAAGAGGGTGATCCCTAATGATATAACACATCTGAGATAAGCCCCAATAGGAACAAAGAGAAAATGTTGAAAAGCAAATCAAGCAAACATACATTTGTTTTAAAAATTAAAATATTTTTACTTCTCCCTATAAATTATTTTCCCTGATTCATTATCTCCAAATAAAGGATCATCTTTAATTTAAGGGTCTACCCCATTCTCATTGTTATCAAATCAATTCAAACTCATAGAATCAAGAACTATTTATTCTCAATTTTTACCATGCTTTATAGTTTATAAAGCTTTATCTTTCATACATAATTATCAAAACAATTCTATAACAGTAAGATAACACATTCTTCAGGCGGTCCGTGAGGTTTTTCTATATTCTTTAACACCCTAGTTCCAAGCATTGATTTTTCTTCAGCCTTCCTTCTCCGATGTCCAAGTCTCACATGCACATGAGGCAAAGGGACAGACTGTGGCTTGGTCCAGATAAACCTCAGCCCTTCCTTCTCCGAT
>NW_022104341.1:65506998-65524693 GCF_000313985.2 Echinops telfairi | reverse complement strand
GATAAACCTCAGTCCTTCCTTCTCCGATGTCCAAGTCTCACATGCACATGAGGCAAAGGGACAGACTGTGGCTTGGTCCAGATAAACCTCAGTCCCCAAAGTAACGTTCTTACTTTTCAACACTTACTATCACTTGAAGTTAGTAATCATTTCAATATGAATTCCCAACTGGAATACCTCTGATGTTTGATTGTAAATGACTCACAACAAGACATGAGCCACAGAACCTATAGTTAGGCAGAAAATGAAAAGTTCTGGATTAGTTCAATTGATTTAAAATCATAATGTGTTCAAAGCACCTGGCTATGTATTATTATGGAATATTAAAATTGTTATAACAATGCTCAATACCTTTCATAACATAATGATTTATTAAATGCGTCAAATTCTTGCAGGCGAGGAACCCTGTATTCCCAGTATATGCATACATATTTAATAAATGAACCTCCCGTTAAGTTTTCAGCCTTCCCATTTCCTCATGTCCTGTACTAAACCCCATTGCCTCATTTTTGTAAGACTACCTTGCTTTACAGGAGCTGGAGAAAAGTGAAGTCATCAATTACAGCTTCTGCATCACCTTATTCACATCCCTCTGTCTTTCAAGTCTCAGAGAATCAGAGACTTTGACCTGCTAAGGCGAATCTGGGTCACTATTCAAATTATGTAAGATTTCCAAGCTCTCATTCTTTAGCTTACCTCCTAAAGGAATAAATATATTCACTCTTTTGGTAAGAAATATATTGTTGTGGGTACTCATTGTCTTCCAGGCAATGTAGACTCATAGCAACCCTGAAAAACAGGGTAGCTCTGTCCCTGTGAGCTTCCAAGAGTGTGACACTTCACAGGACTGTAAAGGACAGCACATAACTACTACATCCCCAGGGGCCCTGTTTGGGTCTAAAACGATGGTTATTGAAGTCAAACAGACCTGAAGCATTTCAGCCTAGATCCAGACCACACTATATCTGAGACCTTGAATAAATACGTAACCATACTGAATGGTAATTTCCTCATGTGCAAGACGAGAATTGATAATACATATTACATGAATTATACATTTTTATAATACATAATATATTATGTGATTTCCTGGCATGTGCCAGGAAATTTTGGAAGACAATAACATGACCAACTGACTGTGAGAAATCCATATTTGTCCCCATTCCAAAGAAAGGTGAGCCAACTGAATGCTCAAATGATAGAACAATATCATTATTATCACATGCAAGTAAATTTTTGCTGAAGTGCCTCCAATAATGGTTGCACCAGTACATTTGCAGGGACCTGCCAGAGGATCAGACTGTATTCAGAAGAGTACATGGAACAAGGGTTATCATTGTTTATGTCAGATAGATCTTGGCTGAAAGCAGAGAATAAAAGAGAGATGTTTACTTGTGTTTCACTGACTATATAAAAGCATCTGACTGTGTGGATTATAACAAACTATGAATAGCTTGAGAAGAATGGAAATTCTAGACCATTTTTGTGCTCCTGTGGGATTTACACATTGATCAAGATGCAGTTATGTAAATAGAACAAGGGAATACTGCAAGGTTTAAATAGCAGGAAAGGTGTTTGTCAGGTTCATATGACTTCACCATACTTGTTCCTTCTGTATGATGAGCAAATAATCAGAGAAGCAAATTATATAAAGAAGAATGTGGTTATCAGGATCAGAGCAAGACTTATTAACAAGCTGCTATATGCAGATGACACAATATTGCTTGCTGAAAGTGAGGAGGACTTGAAGCACATGCTGATGAAGAGCAAATATTACAACCTTTAGTATGGATTACAACTCAATGTAAAGAAGACCAAAATCCTCATGTCTGAACATCATGATAAATGTAGAAAAGGTTCAAGTTGTCAAGGATTTCATCTTGCCAGAATCCACAATCAATGCTCATGGAAACAGTTGTAAAGAAATCAAAAGATTCATTGCATTGGGCAAATATGTTGCGTAAGACCTCCTTAGAGTGCTGAACGCAGAGTGGTTAAATGAGGACTAAGGTGCACCTAACTCAAGCCATGGTATTTTCAATCACCTCATATGCACGCGAGAGTGGGATATTCAATAAGAAAGATCAAAGAGTTTACATGTGTGAATTATGGTGCTGGAGAATATTGAAATACCATTGACTTTTAAAAGAACCAATATATTTCTCTTGGAAGAAGTTCAGCTAAAATGCTCTTTAGAGGCAACGATGGTGTGACTGCATCTCACGTTATTTGAACATGTTGTGAGGAGAGATAAGTCCCTGGAGAAGGATATCATGCCCGGCAGAGGGGCAGTGAAAAAGAGGAAGATCCTCAATGAGATGGAGATGCCAGGCATTGAAATAAAGGGTTCAACAAAGGAACAATTGTGAGGATGGCAGGGGGGCAGTTAGTGTTGTGTTCTGTTGTGCATATGGTAGGGATGGGTCAAAGTCAACAGGATGGCACTTAACAAGAACATGCTATTACTGCAGGAAGTGTTTACTCAGTGACAAAATTTTTGCTTTCCCTCTGAGAGACCCACGATCAATTCACAGCTACATCACCCCTTTGACAGTGGAAGTTTGAGAACTCTATGAAGCTGAACAGGTTTCAGCAGAGCTTCCAGACCAAGATGGATCAGGAGAAAGCACTGTGCGATCTGCTTCCAAAACAGTCTGATCTCCAATCAATCATGAATGTTGCACAAGATAGGATAGCACTTTGTTTGTAGTGCATAGTGAGCCCTGTGAGGTAAGCGTCCACAATGGCAGTGAAGAACAACAAGATGTTACCAGGAAGTATTAATACAGAGTCTGGTTATATATTATTTCAATGTTATATAATTGTTTATGTGAACTATATAGTTTACTGTTGCTGTTCTGTGAGACCAAGTCGGTTCCTATGCACAGTCACCCTCTTGACCACCGAAGGCAGGCCTGTGCAGTCTTGTACTGTTGTCATGTCAGAGTCCGTTGTTGCCAACATTGAATCGATCCATCTCATTGAGGGTCTCCCTCTTTTTTACTGAACTTCGACTTAGTGTAATGTCCTTTTCCTGGGACTGGTCTTGTGCTGATACCCTGCACAAAGTATATGAGATGATGTCTCACTTTGCTTGCTGCTAAGTACCATTCTCCCTACACTAACTCCAATGTGGATTTGGTTCTTCTTCTGACAGTTCATGATAATTTCAATAGTCTTCATCAACTCCAGAATTCAAGTGCATCATTGCCTCTTCAGTCTTCCTTGTCCAACCTTCACATATACATGAAGCCACTGGAAATACGATAACCAAGGCTTAGGTTAGACGCATCTTTGTCTTGAAAGTGACATACTTGCCCTTGAGCACTTTTAAGGGGCAGCAGATTTGCCCAATACACTATGTTATTTTATTTTGTTTGACTGCTGCTTCCATGATTGTTAGTTGTGGATCCAAGCTTAATGGAATGTTTGATAACATCAACCTTTTCGCTGTTTATCATGATGCTCTCTTCTGGTCCAATTTTAAACACATGAGTTTTCTTTATATTGAATTGCAATCCGTTTTGAAAGCTGTAGTCCTTGGTCTTTATCAATAAGTGCTTCTCTTTTTCAGCAAGTAAGGTTGTGTTTCTTCATATAGACTAAGCCCTCCTCCAATCTTGATGCTGGACTTTTCTCCAGCTAGTCTATTTTCTCATAGTATTTACTCAGCGTATAGATGGAATAGCTATGGTGCGAATATTTCACCTTGATGCACTCCTTTCCTGATTTTAAACCACATACTATTATACGCTCTTTCTGTTTGAATGAGTGCCTCTGGGGCCATAGACAGGTTCTGCATGAGGACAATGAAAAGTTCTGGAATTCTCATGTGTCTCAATGTGATTCATAATTTGTTGTGATCCACAGAGCTGAATATCTTTGTATGGTCAATAGAACACAAGGGAACAGCTTGCTGTTATTCTGTCCTTTTAGCCCAAGATCCATCTGATGTCAGCAATGATATTCCTCATCCTAAGTCATTTTTTGAATCTGGTTTGAATTCCTGGCAGTTTTCTGTTGAAGTACTCATGCAACCATTGTTGAGCAATCTTCATGAGAAGTTTACTGCAAGTGATATGACTAACATTGTTCAATAATTACCGCACTCTGTTGAATTTCTTTGGAATGAAAATAAATATGGATCACTTGCAGCTGCTTGGCCAGGTTAACTGTCTTCCGGATGTCTTGGCACAGACAACGTCTGTTCTAGATGTGCTGGTGCCCCTCAGCTCTCCATTCAAGGGAACTCTCCAGGGAGACTTAGTTGACATACAGTCTCCAGCCAACACATTTTGGATTCATTGACGTGTTCATGATAAGGCCAGTTTGCTCCCAACCACCAACCAGACACCAAATCCTGTGGGAATACTACATCCAGGCTATTTCCACTTTACATCGGGCGCCTTTAAGAGGAAACCTAGCTGAGGAGCTTCCCCTCAATCTAGCCAATATTTTCTCACGATCAATGTGCGGTCTGAGGCACTTCTTTGTATTCGCCTTCATTCCCTTTCTCTTCTCACAGGCCTAAGAACTGCCTAGTGATTGAGGGCCTATTCCTTCTCTTGCATTCAACTGTGTTCCCTTCAAGAATTTGCCTAAATCCCTTTCCTTACTGTCATGTCAATAACTAGGATTCAATCCCAGCATGATGTATTGGGAACATGCTGATCTTAATCAGGAACAGGAAAAAAATTACCCTGAACGACTAGACAGAATTCGTTAACATTACTCACTGAGGCCTGTTAACAGCTTTATCAAGGATGTTGTAATTATAAGATTGCATAAGCAAGCCAGAATGAATTGACCTAGGAACAACGTGTTGTTACACAAGATTTAGTACTGTAATAAGGATTTAAAAGATCAGACGAATTTACTGTTGGGTTCACTCTCCAAAGCCTGAAGTAAGCGATGGTCTTTAGGGTAAAGTGGAAATGCCTGAGTTGCCATGGGACATGGTTGAAGAAAGAAAAACAAAAGGAGATGGTGGTGGGTGCATTGGGTTGAGTATTTTCGGATGAGGCCACAAAATCCACCAGAGGACTAACTTCCATGGGTGGTCCAGGGGACACATCATTTGCTAAGGCCCTCAGGTGCACTGGTGATAGAGTTACTAGTTTACAAGTAGAGTAGTCTCCCCTTTGTAAATTAGGGATGACAGCAGGAGTGGCCCAGAGCCAGACTCATACACGGTCCAGGGCATGATGGGTTCCCAATTATTCAGGTGACCATACACACCAGAAGTAAGGCCTGTTGTGCTCTGGTGGTCATTTATCTGGTCCCTAGATGGACAGCTGGAATGAATACACTCAGCATTTAAAGTACAATGATTCTTCAAAGTATATGAATGAGGAAGTTGCATGCTTTGCAAATAAAACAAAACTCAAAACTTACCATGTAAGAATTATTTGTGTAAAATGACAGCGACCCTCACAGATGTTTGACTGTGGTAATGGGGATTGCCAAGAGAAATTCTCTGAAACCATCACTTCATTCTTCCCCACCCCTAGTTTAGATAAGCATACATATATACAGACAGGCATAGATTAGACATAAAATAGACATAGACACACAGACATGGAGGCTTCAAACAGTTCATGGAAAATGTAATAAAAAGATAATGGCACTTTTGAAGCTCTCTCGTGTGTGTGTGTGTGTGTGTGTGTGTGTGTGTGTGTGTGTGTGTTGGCTGAAATTAGTGTCACAAGAAAACCTATAGAATGCAGAGGTGTTAAACATCTATCAGTTTAGTCCATGAGCTTGGCCCTACAGAAACCATAGAGATTCTGGCAAAGGACTATGAAAAGGATTCTGGCAAAGGACTGGAGCATCAACTAAGTGGTAATGCTGATCCCAATTTCTGCGTCAGGTGTGATCTCTTAGATGAAGTAGATTTGATTTAGTGAACACATTGTTTTATATTCCAATCAGAATAGAGATTCAGAATCTCTTCACATTCATATGAGACAGACAAATATTGATTTACCAATTTTCCAGAGAACTTAGCTCTTTTCTCTCTGTTAAAATGGAGTCCAAAGAGACTTAGGCTTTCTAGGTATCTTGTAGAATATCACAAGTTTCATTACTTTGCTGGCAACATAGTTAACGTGAAAGACAGGCAAGAAGTGACTAGTATTATGGAGGTGTGGGTAAGATAAATACATACCAGAGTTTGGGAGATAGCACTAAAAAGATTCAGAAACCTAATAAATTTTAGGAGCCCAGTGGTCAGAGGTATGTTTGTGCCTTTATTCCAAAGGTAAAAAGCACATTTCTGCATCTTACCTTCCTTTTCACAGAAAAAGAAAGCTCCTAAGAGACCTCTTGGATTTTGGAAGTAACAAGTTCCATACCTAACAATACATTTCTGGTCCCTATATCAGGTGATCCAAGAAGCTTCCAGCTTTGAGTGTGACACAGAACAGGAAAGGAATATGTCTAGACTACAGTGCCTGCAACCCTATTGTTTGCCCAGACCGGTAGTGTTATCTGCATCAATCGTGGGAAGTAGTTTAGCTACTATGATCAACTCTGTTGGAAGAATTATATCACAGGCCCCTGAGGCTCTGGAACAAGGCCGTGCCATTTTCAATGGAGAATTATCTGTCTTCAGAAAAAAGTTTTTGGTGTGTTACTAGGTCCTTATAAGAACAAAATGCTTGACCATGAAGAGCAAACACATGCATATGTAACTTTCCTTTATATGGTGAATTTTGTCTGAGCCAATAATTCCTTGAATCAGAGGAGCCCATTGTCAGTCCATTGTAAAATAGATATTGTTCAATCAAAACTGTTTCAAAGCAAGATTAGAGAGCATGAGTATGCTTTCTCAGTAGGGAGCATAGTGCCCCCTACTACAATTTATCTACTGTCCTCCCTCTGCCACCACCTCTGAGCTTATAAGGGTCCTGGATGACTAGCTGAAAGATTTAAATAATAATAATGAGAGTAGCTTACAAGTGTGTTTGGTATAGTACATGGTGCATACTGAAAACAGAAAGTAGCTGAAAGAAGTGAAATTCAGGGATAGAGTTGAGAGATAGTAAAGCTGGAAAATCTTCAGAATGGGTAAAGTTATGAGCAGTGAGCCCATTAGTTCAAAGATATGTGGAAGAAAAAGTGACCCACTTTGAGAATATACTACATTCTGGGCAATGGGAAAGAAGAAGAAAAGTCCTAGAGCAAAATAATAATAATAATAAAATAAATTAAATTAAAAAAAAGAAAAGTCCTAGAGCATCTCGTCCTGTGGGGCTTTATTAGATGGTGTTTAGCAACAGAGGATTGGGTACAGGGAGCTCCCAGGAGTTGGGGAGGGGGCATGGCAAAAAGATGCACATATGGGAGGGAGCACTAAGTATGAAAAGTTTTATTCACACATGATTGCACACCAGAAAATATCTATCATGGAAGAACTCTTAAAGAAAAAAGTAGGGAGAATAACTTAGTCCATTGATATAAGTCAGCCTCGATCATCAGCCACCTCAGAACTAGTATGCCAGATACAGGCAGGGAGTAGTCACAGTGGCCAAAACCGAGCAGCTGTCTGGAGAGAAGAGCGTGGGTTCTCCTTTACTAGTGCTGACCAAGCATTGGCTCATTCTACGTGCTCGGTCCACCTGGACACTTCACTACAAATCAACACATTGAACTTCTAGCCTTGGTGCTCACAGGCCAACGTTACCATCCCTTTTTGCTTTTATTGCCAGGAGTGCTTCAGCCAGCACTGTTATCCACACATGATTTTCAGCTGTTGAATCCCAGACAATGTCGTATTTGGCAAGGGGCCACTTCCCAGGGGGAGAAGTGCAGATGAGCCCAACACCATAGGATTCATGGACTCTATAAAGAAAAAAGCTAGCACATATAAAAATGAATTTTTGTGTACTAATTATCCCCAAATTTACATAAATTTGAAAGGAATCAGATAATTCTGGGAAAGATAATAGTTGTTTAAGCTACAGATAATGTTTGTGTCTTTCTGGACTTGTGGAGCCCTTACAAGGCCACTCAGAATTCCAAGTCCCACAAGTTAAAAATTGCTAAATGTACTGCATTACATGCCTGTCACAGTCAATTGGAACTTGGTTCCACTTATTCTTTAGATGAATGGCTACCTTGACTGAAGGAAAAGTCCGCCTCTGAGCGGTGTGGTTTCTCTAATATAAAGAAATGGAAGACAGGCGCACAGCAGCTGTCTCACACTTAGGTTGGACCAGGGCAAAGAAAAATCCCTTTGCCCCCATCCCCACCCAGCCTATTTAAAAGGAAAAATGAGCCTTGGCCTCTTTGTCAAGGAAGGTCATCAGTTCGACTCCACAAGCCACTCTGAGGGAGACAGAGGAGGCTGTTTGCTCCTGCGAGGTGACGAACCCTCAGGAGCACTGTTTGGGGTCTCTGTGAGTCAGAATGGACCCCAGGGCAGTGAGTTGAGATTTGGCAGTGAAAAATGTAAACAAACCTCCCTCCTTTGTGGCATATGTCATAAATAAGTCTTAAAGAAAAGAATGAAGCAAGATTATTGGGGAAAAGAACAAAAAAGCAAAAACTCCAGAGCCCAAGTCCCACGGAAAACCCCAAATCAAATAGAGCATTGGGGAAATGCCTGTAAAATGGGCATATGACTTCTTCTGCTTAGGGTCTGTTGTTGTTGTGATTGCCTTCCGACACTACGGGCATTTCCCCAATTCCCCACCAGAACAATCTCAGAGAAGACCACTTGTTAAGTATCAAAGTACAGACCTTAAAGACAATATGATTAGTATGTTTGTGTGTTTCTCAATACATTTTTCTTAAACTTAAGATAGTTCTATCGTTGAAAGAATAAAACAGCAACAAAGAAACTCACTCACCTTTGTGGAATAAAATGCCATGTCACAACTCCTCAGAGGAGTATTTTAGTTTTAATCTGAATATAAGGAGCATAGACATCATCTATATCCCATTCTAGATAAATGTTCTATAGGAATACATGACCCAAATGCATCTATACAAATATCTATTGAAGTATTGTACATAATTGATCAATCTAGAAAAATAGAAACCAAATACTCATCAGAAATAGGCTGCGTAAATTGTGCATTATCATTACAGTATCAGATCATGTTCTATTATCATAGAACAACAAAGTATTTTGCCTAAAGTTATGTGTAGGAATAGTTTCTCACCTTACAAACATATCATTGAGCTAAAGAAGCAAGACAAAAATACATAGAATTCATATTATTCTTATTTAAGTTAAAAAAGAGGTAAATCTAAACTATCTTCTTTGTGATTCACATTTAAGTGTTAAAAGAAAAAATAAAGCAAGGTAGTTATTACAATATAATTTTTTGAATAAGTGAGTAGAGAATTATGGTTGGAACAAGACATAAAATGGTTTTTGGTGCAACACACTATTCCTTTTCCTTTTCCTTTGTTTTGTGTCATTGTTTTTTCCAATAGTTTTATTGTGATAAAATTCACATATAATACACTTCCATAGTTCAGTCACATTTTAAAAGAATTGTATATACATCACTACAATCAGTTCTAATGCATATTACCCACTGTATTCCTTATTTGATCCCCAATTACCCTCAACTTCCCCCATCCCTGATAAGCTAGCACATCAATTATTATTATTTCCATACATACACCCCTCTGTGCTTCATAAACTGGGAAATATATCAAAAGGGAAAAAAGGAATGAAAAAGTGTGTAAATAAAAAATAAGAGAAATGGAGAAGGAAGAAAAGACCATTGGCAATATAAAAATAAGCCAGAGGAGGAAAAAAAATAAGCCAGAGAGAAAACACCTGCTCAGAAATAAGCCAGAAATATTTAAATGTAGAGCAAATTCATAATGGGTCAAGAGGAAGATCAACTGACCAGGTATCACATTATACTACAGTTCTATCTACTATACTCAAGTTTCCAATAACCTCTGTCTGATAGTAAGGCTATTTGTGCCCCTCAACTTTGATCAGAGGGGATCTTCCAGAGACTTAATTAGCATAGGTACTCTGCTGATGGATTTGGGACTCTCCCACTGTCCACCAGAGCCTTCTATCAATTGGGTGTTCACAATTTAAGTTCTGATACATTTTCCTATATTGTATTTGGATCTTGTTCTTTGTATGTCTAGTTATTTTTAATGGTTTAGTGAAAACTGGAAAATATACAGACTAATGGAAAGTTTCAGCACGGAAAAGAAAACCACAGTCAAAAGGAAATTGTAGAAATTATCAATGTCTTAGAGATGAACATTCATTGACAGGTTTATTATTAAGGTCAACAAAGTCAATGGGAAAAATCAGTGAATTTGAACATGGGTCAATAGAAATTGCTCAGACTTGTAAAATACAGAGAAAAAGTGACAGCAAGCAGGTAAAACAAACCAATATACAATCTAGACTATACAAGAACTCCCTAACATACGTGTAAATGGAGTCCTAAAAGGAGAAGGAGGGAAAATGAGGCAAAAAGCAATATTTGAAAGCTTGTTGTTATTGTAGCTGCTGTTAACAGCAGTCCCAGACTCATGATGGCTCCATGAAAAGTTATTGATGTAGGTTTAAAAAAATTAAAGCATAAATTAGCATATTTTGTAGCTATATTGATATATGTAGGCTAGGGTTATGAAAACACAAAATGCTGCCCAGTACCACTCCATTTGCATGATTGATTATACTGTTGTAATCCATAAGTTTTTCATTGACTGATTTTTGGAATTAGATCCAGGTTTTCTTCCTGGCTCACCTTATTCTGAAAGCACTGCATAAAACTGTCAAAAAGATAGCCACACAGCCTTCACTTAAAGACAGAAAGTGGTTGCCCATGATATGCACTGGACTGCAACTGGATGAAAGTTTCTCCAACTGAAGCTGAGAATTCTATCACCTATCTACCAACAACATCCACGAATTTTCAAAAATTAACAAAAGTCACTCAACATCAGGCCAGAATCTCAGAGAACCTCCAGCATGTTCAATATGAAATATCTAATTTTGCTTATCTTCTAAAAGTCTATGAAGTAACCAAAGTAAATGTCCATCGTCTATATATATAAAGAAAGATGAAAGTGGTTTGCCCATATGCACACAGCTAGCATGGAGACAGAAATCGGAAGGTCATTAAGGACTTTTCTCCATCTGCTGCTTTGCTGGAGTTTGTTTGCCACCTCTCCTACGTACTTGCTGTGCAACCTTGAACTTACAACTTACATCTTTCTTTAAAATACCCTTACAATAAAAGTTGTTTTCAGAAAAAAAGTATAAGGAATGTGGTATAGAACATGGCATAATTCTATGATAGCATCGCTATAGTTGGTATCACCCAGTGTAGTAGCTCATGTCACATACACCCCCCCACACCATAGACCATTTCCTTCTTCTGCTCCAGACCATACAGAATATTAGTATGATTTATTAGAAATTTTAATAATATATAACATCATTGTGAATTTCTTAAGTGTAATATTTCTTATATTGTGTCAACACTGGAAATACAATCGTTATCCTGGAGCTGTGGAATGATATGAAATGAAATATAAATTAAATTACAGAGGAATTATGTACAATATTATTAGTAACTGAGTGGAAGCCATTTTTATTTTTCTCCTTTTCCTTTAATTACGATTTCATCCTCATAAAAGTTAAAGAGGAAAGTCAAAGGAAATAGAGGAAAGAGCTAGGAGGCAAAGGGCATTTATAGAGGTCTAAATAAAGGCATGTACATATGCAAATATATCTATACATGAGGATGGGGGAATAGATCTATGTGCATATATTTATAGGTTTAGTATTAAGTTAGCAGAAGGACATTGGGCCTCCACTCAAGTACTCCCTCAATGCAAGAATACTTTCTTTTGTTAAACTGGCATTCTATGATGTTCACCTTCCCGACACAACCGCTGAAGACAAAGTGGGTGAACAAGCAAATGTAGTGAAGATAGTTGATGGTGCCTGGCTATCCAAAGATATAGCGTCTGGGGTCTTAAAGACTTGAAGGTAAATAAGCGGCCACCTAACTCAGAAGCAATAAAGCCCACATGGAAGAAGTACACCAGCCTGTGTGATCTCGAGGTGCCGAAGGGATCAGTTATCAGGCAACAAAGAACAAAAAATCATATCATAGTTAATGAGGGGTGGGAGGAGCATGGAGTGGAGACTCAAAGTCCATTTGTAGGCCACTGGGCATCCCCTTACAGAAGGGTCTCAGAGAGGAGACGAGCCAGTCAGGGTGCAATGTAGCAACAATGAAACATACAACTTTCCTCTAGTTCCTAAATGCTTCCTCCTCCCCCACTATCATGATCCCAATTCTACCTTATAAATATGGCTAGACCAGAGGATGTACACTGGTACAGATAGGAACTGGAAACACAGGGAATCCAGGGCGGATGATCCCTTCAGGACCAGTGGTGTGAGTGGCAATACTGGGAGGGGGAAGGAGGGTGGGTTTTAAAGGGGGAACCAATTACAAGGATCTACCTGTGACCTTCTCCCTGAGGGACAGACAACAGAAAAGCCGACAGTGCAAGATATGAAAAAATAATAATTTATAAATTATCTAGGGTTCATGAGGGAGGGGACAGTGAGGATGAAGGGGGAAAATGAGGAGTGATGCCAGGGGCTTAGGTGGAGAGGAAATGTTTTCAGCATGATGAGGGCAATGAATGTACAAATGTGCTTTACACAATTGATGTATGTATGGATTGCGATAAGAGTTGTATGAACCCCAAATAAAATGATTTTTAAAAAAAGAAGTTATTGGTACAAGTTTACAAATAACAACAATATTGCATTAAAACACAAAAGTGACTAAATCAGCAACTATAAAACTACAGCAGCAAGAGCATGTATCACATGTAGAAAAACCACATGACCAAAGCATCACTGCAATCGGTGACTAATGACAGCTCTGACAGAAACACATGAGACAAATCAAAACGTAAACTGGCATAGTGTTCTTCTATTGATATGTGTAAGCTGGGGTTATGAAAAATGTTTTTGTTATGATTTACCTCAGGGATATTTACATGGACGATTAAACTTTCTACTGAAATACTATACAATAACTTTATAGACAGTTGTGTGGTTGCCGACCACTCTGACAGTGTCACTCATTCTGGTCTGCACGCCTCACACCTCCCCTAGTGAGGATACTGTCAGTCTGTACTCTATAGTTTCCATGACGTCAAGGATAGGGACCAACTGTGAATCTATTTATTGTTTATCAGATGAACATTGGCTATCCTTAGATTTTCCTGTTTATCTCTGTGGTTTCTCTATCAAAGATGGGGGCTCAGAATGAGCCTTCTATTGATAGCTTATTTTTATACTGCATATTCTTCAATTACCTTATTCCGTTAATCCATTCTTCTTTAGTTCAGTGATATTCATATTTATCGCTGTATAAGTTTGTTTGAGTTAAGGATGAGGAAGATGCGTGGAAGCTGATTCTACCTCATATCATCTTGTCCTAAATCTTTGTCTGCTGCACCTATTTTGTCCTAGCCTGTTATCTTCTAAAACATCATCATCATCATAATGATACATCTTGCTCTTCATTTCCTTCAAAGACAGCTCATTTGTGCAGCAAGACTGACTACTTATTTCTGAATTTGAGAGAGAAAATCTCACAGGGTTAAATGTATATTCACAGGAAAAATAGGGGGGAGGGCATCAGTATATTACATCACTATTATCATTATTATTATCAATAGTATACTTAGTTTAATAAAACAAACCTTTCTTTACTCTTATGAAATCCAGGAATCCTGGTGGCACAGTGGCAATGCGCTCATCAGCTAACCAAAAGGTCAGCAGTTCAAATACAGCAGCTTCTACTTGGGAGAAAGATGTGACAGTAGTTTCCACAAATTTTAGTGTTTTGGAAGTAGGAGACACAGGGCATTTATAGAGGTCTAAATATAGGCATGTACATATGTAAATATATTTATATATGACAATGGGGAAACTAGATCTATGTGCATGGTGTACTATTAAGGTAGCAGTTGGACATTGTGCCTCTACTCAAGTACTTCCTCAGTGCAAGAACACTTTGTTTAAACTGGCATTCCATGATGCTTACCTTCCTGACACAATTGCTGAAGATAAAGCAGTACATAAGCAAATGTAGTGAAGAAAGCTGATGGTGCCCGGCTATAAAAGATATAGCAACTGGGGTCTTAAAGGCTTGAAGATAAACAAGCAGCCTTCTAGCTGAGAAGCAGCAAAGTCCACATGGAAGAAGCACACAAGCCTTTGTGATCACCAGGTGTCTCTGGGATCAGGTATCAGGCATCAAAGAGCAAAAAGTCATATCATTGTGAATGAGGGAGAGTACAGAGAGGAGACCCAAAGCCCATCTGTAGGCAACTGGACATCCCCTTACAGAAGGGTCATGGAGAGAAGACCAGCCAGTAAGGGTGAAGTATAGTAATGATGAAGCATACAGCTTTCCTCTAGATCTTAAGTGCTCCCCCCACCCAGCCCCCACTATCATGATCCCAATTCTACCTTATAAATCTAGCTAGACCAGAGCATGTACACTGGTACAGATGAGAACTGGAAACACAGGGAATCCAGGACAAATAAACCCCTCATGACCAATAATGAGAGTGGCAATACCACGCGGGTAAGGGGAAAGCAGGGTATAAAGGAGGAATCGATCACAAGGATCTCCATATAACCCCCTTCCTGGGGGACCAGCAACAGAAGAGTGGGTGAGGGGAGACATCGGACAGTGTAAGACATGACAAAATAATAATAATAATTTATAAATTATCAAGAGTTCATGAGGGAGAGTGGGCAGGGATGGAGGGGGGGGTAAATGAGGAGCTGATACCAAGGGCTCAAGGAGAAAGAAAATGTTTTGAGAATGATGAAGGCAACAAATGTACAAATGTGCTTGACACAATGGATGGATGTATGGATTGTGATAAGAGTTGTATGAGCCCCCAATTATAAGGGAAAAAAAGATTAGAGTTTTAGAAATGGGGCATTTCTATGGGGCATTCTACTCTGTCTGTCCTCTAGGGCTGTTATGAGTTCGAATCAACTGTGTAGCCATGGTTCTTAGACTTAGTCACTGTGCACATACAGGCCGCGCAAAAGCATGTCGAGGGCACTCTGGCCTCATGCACTCTTTGGTTATTAATAACATCACTCCTGTATTCTTCCAGCCCTCAGTGTCTGCCTCCAGGGGAAACACATCTGATTCACTGACTTTTGCCTTCCTGACTATCATAACTAACCCACTCCACCCTTTTACCAGCCCCAGGTGCTCAAACCTTAGCACAGACAACCTCCCAGCCCAAACACGGGCTCTACAAGGCCAAATGATAAAAACATTGAAATAAACAAAGCTTCAACTAACCCCAGCCAAAGTTACTGTCTCTCTCCTTTTTCCTCTCTTAAAAAAAAAAGGCTCTAAAGTATGCAAACATTTATTGTGAAACATATTTCCCCTTTCAGTATAAAAGGCTATAAACACATTGGCTGACATATGGGCCCATGTGTTCTTTCTCTAAGGTGTGATGAGACTAGGAGCAGCAGATGCGCCAGGTGATGGAGAGCTTGCCACGCTGCAGTGGGAGTGTTGCTGTCTTGTGAAACAGGTGCAGGAAAGCCCATGTGAATACAGGGCCTGGGAAGTACAATTGTAGTTATTTAGACCTACAGCTTTAACATGGAACTATTAGGTTCACGTTTGACTCTGTTTACTTAGTATCTTCCACGTGGACGTAGTGGTCTTCAGGATTTATTAAATCCTAAAATTCACCTCGCAGAATGGGAATTAAACCCCCACAGTTGAGAGTTGACAATTTGAAGTGATAACAGGAATTCTCTATAGCAGTTATTCTAAAATTGTAGCATCATCAGAATTGCCTGGTGGGCTTATTAAATTAATGGTGGCCAGGTATGGGCCCCAGAGTTTTCGATGCAGCGGTTCTTGGAGGGATGATGGGGCACTGCAAGAACTTTTTTGTTCCCCGTTCCCTGGTGATGTTCATGCTTCTGGTCCAGGGACCACATTATGTGAATTATTATGTCAACAAAGCTAAGGTCAAAAGAAACAAGAGACTGAAGTAAGAATATATCTAAAAGCATATATGCATCTAATCTAGAAACTGCACACATCAAATCTAGGAAAGCAAAAGCAGTCATCCTGATCAAGAATCAATCATGAGCAGAAAATTGGATACTGTGACAAAATATGCAAACTGGCTCCAGGAGTGAAGAAGCAAGGTACAAGGCTTAAAGTTATGCCACACACACATGCAGATGCCCTGCCTCTGGTTTCAAGGGCGAGTAGAGATATCTCGTTGGAGTGTTTAAGTGCAAAAGATTAGTGTGTCTTAGTGCTCAGGGATTTTGTTTTTGTTAGCTGGTTTTATTTTTAATGGTTAGGCGTTTTGCTTTAACTGCTCTGTTCCTTTTCATGTGCTAAATAAACCCAGACCAAAGCAAAGACAACACTTCCAAAGAGAAATGATCAGTTTTTGTTTTAGTGGTAATAGATGAGCTTCCTTCCAACTCATTTACTGAAATTCTTCTAAGTACTGACACCTTTTGGCTAGGGGCGAGGTATGAATGCAGGACAAGGAGTAATTGCCCTTGACTTTGGAGATCTTGTAATTGAATGAGATGCGTCAAATGCAAGTCGGACTGTGGAACAGGCCAGGGAGGCACCCAGAGAGGACGATTCATTCTGATTTTAGAGAAGCGGTGTCAGAGAAGGCTTCAGAGTGGAGGTGATGTTCAAGTGCACTTTTAAAGAAGAGTGTTTTTTTGGCAGGGACAATTAGACAATGGACATGTCTAGTATGTGGAAAGAAAAGTAATTTCCTTTTTCAGAAAGGAAACAATGCTCTACATCAGAGTTATTTTCATCTAAGTGAAAGGATAACATTTCTCTTTTTCAATTTCAATCACCTTCTAAAATGAAGGTGAAAATATAAAGGAAAGAGTTGAAATAAATACATCTTATATGGGGAAAATTTTTCACAGAGCAAAAACATTTTTCTTTCAAAAAACCCTAATCTCTTCCCCTATCACTTGTCTGTCAATTTGTTGTGCTGTGGTGGTTTACATGTTGATGCAATGCTGGATCCTATATAACAGGTATTTCAAATACCATTAGGGTCACCCAGAGTGAGCAGGTTTTAGGAGAACTTTAAAAAACAAGAAGAGACGATGAAAAAGAACTAGGCTACCTTTCCCTAAGTGGGTGATATTGCCCCTTGGTCAGCGCTGGAATGATCCAGGGGAAGGGGCTGCAAAAGCAGATGTTATCCTGGATTATGGGTTATAGTGCAAACATTTTAATTGCCAGGGGAGTACTGTGTAATTGTTTTTTTTTCTGAAATGGGAGTGGTTCCACAATAAGTTTGGGGACCTATGAAATAGGCTGTCCACTACTGTACTGAGGGACTAGTCACCGAAAAGCAGATGAAGAGCTGTGAAACATTGTCGGCTGGTAGTGTCAGAAGATTAGGGCTTCAGGTTGGCATGCACGAAAATCTGAGGAAGAACTGCCTCCTCAAGGAAGATTGATCATAATAACATGGATGGAGTACAGCTTTGTGGGCCTTCATTTGCTTATGATGAACAACTCAAAATGAGAAGAACCAAATGCAAACCTCTGTTAACAATAGGACCATGGAATGTAGGAATTTGCAATTGAGAAAACGAAAAGCCACTATTAAG
>NW_022104341.1:65396425-65506898 GCF_000313985.2 Echinops telfairi | reverse complement strand
GACTCTGAAATTTCCCCTTGGATGTAGAGCATTAAAAGCAACTGGAGGAGATGATCAAGTAAAAGAGATGCACAGAACATTTCAAAGGGCAGCTCTAGAAAATAAGTAGTATAATGAAATTGCAAATTTCTAGGAAATTTGAAGTCTTCACAAATGAAATGGAATGAATACAGGTTGATCTCCTAGGTATTTAGTGAGCTGAACTTGACTGGTATTGGCCATTTGAATGAGATAACCACATCTTTTACCATGCCTGGAATGAAAAATGCAAAAGGAATGGCATTGCATTCATCAGTAAAAAGAGAATTTCAAGATCTATCTTGATATACAATGATGTTTGTGATAGAATAATATCTATGTACAATGTAAGAAAATACAATTAATGTAATGAACCAACCACTTTAGTCATTAATGAAGGAGTTGAAAAATCATACCAACGTTTTAGTTGGGAATTGATTGAACTTGAAATCAAGGTGCATTGATAATTATCAGAGATTAGAATGCAAAAGTTGAAACAAAGAGGAAAAAAACTGGAAAATACGGCTTTGGTGGTAGAATTAAAGTTGGAAATCACGTCATAGAATCTTGCAAGACATCTTCATTGCAAATATCTTCTTTGAACAACATAAACTGTGACTGTATTCATGGAATCCAAGAAACTGAATAGGCAGGAATCAAGTTGATTACATCTATGGGAAGAGACGATGGTGAAGCTCAGCATCAGCAACCAAAACGAGGCTAGGAGCTAACTGTGGAACCGTCTCATTTTCTCTTGTGTAAGCTCAAAGTTGAAGAGAATTAAAACAAGTCCTCGAGAGCCGAAATATGGCATTGAGTATATCGCATCTTAATTTCCAGAACATATCAAGAATGGATTTGCATTCCTGAACACAGACAGAAGACCCACCAACCTGTGGCATGACATGCAGAGCATCATGCATGAGAAAACGAAAAGCCACTATTAAGGAAGACAAGATAACGGTGAATGTCAGAAGAGACTCTGAAATTTCCCCTTGGATGTAGAGCATTAAAAGCAACTGGAGGAGATGATCAAGTAAAAGAGATGCACAGAACATTTCAAAGGGCAGCTCCAGAAAATAAGTAGTATAATGAAATTGCAAAGACCCAGAGTTGGAAAGTCAAAAAGGAAGAGCCAGCTCAGCATATCTCAAACTGAAAGAACTGAATACAAACTTTAAGCCTCAAATTTCAATATCGAAGGTTATAAGGACAAAATATTGAATGATACAGGATGCACCAAAAGAAGATGGAACGTAACCCATGTGCATTTACCCTTCATTTTTCAAAACTGAAGCAACTTTAAAATGGGTCAAAGGGAGATCAAATGATAAGATATTGCATTTTAATTTAACAACATCTGCCATAATCAACTTCTCAGTGTTCTCTGTCTAATAAAAAGGCTACTCACATCCCTCCTCTATGATCAGAGGGGATTCATTGGAAGCTTAATCCATGTATGGACCCTGCAATTGAATTTAGGGCTTCCATTGCCATCCATTGTCTTCTGATAGCCAGATCTTCACAAATTAAGTTTTGGGACCATTCTCTTATTTAGATTTGGATTATATTATTTGCAATGCTTGCACCAGACAGGCTAGGGTGCTTTTTCTGTATGAACTTAACTGGTTCCCCACAGAAATTGCTGCTTGTTTCAAAATAATCCTTTAAGATTCCAGACGCTGTTCTTTCTGATAGCTGGGTGAAGAGAGTTTCACCACACTGTGCTGTAGCACCCATCTAGTCAGTGATCTTTTCATGAGGGTTAGCATCGAGCCTCTAGTGAATAACTTCTCACCATGGACCAGGGCTGTGAATAGTCTTACTATCACATTGAATGTCTTGGAAAATGAATCATTCCACATGCAGTTAGGTGAAAATTGAGCACCTTATCATCTGATGTCCCTTATGATCCATTTCAAAATGGCTGTAGTTTTTAACATTTTCTGCTTTCTTTTTTATTGAGGTTTTTATCTGGTTTATTCTGTTGATATTATTATTATTACTACTATTGATTTTCTTTATACAAAATTCAGGATAGGTAAATCTATAGAGACAGTAACTGGATCAATGGATCCTTAGGAGTATGATAGGGGAAGTTAGGAAGGAACAGCCAAATGCTCCTCAGAAGACAGCATGGCAAGACTTAGTTTCGTGTACTTTGGACACGTAATGAGGAGAGACCAGTCCCTGGAAAAGTACATCATGCTTGATGAAATAGAGGCTCAGAGAAAATGAGAAGGGTCTCAGCCAATTGAATCGGCTCAGTAGCTGCAACAATGGGCTCACATGCAGCACTTGGGAGGATGGTGCAGAACCAGGAAATATTTCTTTCTGTTGTAGATAACAATAACAAAAATAATATGTATAATAGTAAAATATTTAAATGGATTGCTTTATAGATTCCCCTACTGCACTATAAGATACTCATGTCATAAATTGCATTTATTTTATTTTCCTTCTTCCGTTACTCAGTAAATGCACACTTCTTCTTTCCGTGAATTACTCCACAGTACTAGTCCATGGGTGGGCAGCCATTACAGTCACTCCAAATTTACAAAGTAGTCTACACTCACAGTAGGTATGTGCACCCAGTCTTATATTGTAAATGTGTTTGAATTCTCAAGACCAGGTCATTGCGGGAAAATTGGCATACAGAAATGGAGGATGACCACATTGGATCCCAAAGTGGAGGATGAAACACCATTACGAAACTACTATCTTAAACGGTGAAATAACAGCTGGATTATAATTTTTTAAATAGTTTTATTAGGGGTTCATACAACTCTTATCACAACCCATGCATGCATCAATTGTGTAAAGCATATTTGTACATTCATTGCCCTCATCATTCTCAAAACGCTTGCTCTCCACTTAAGCCTCTGGCATCAGATCCTCATTTTTCTCCTCCCTTTCCACTCGCCCCTCCCTCATGAACCCTTGATAATTTATAAATTATTATTTTTTCATATCTTTCCCTGTCCAACATCTCCCTTCAGCCATTGGAATCCAGGGTGGATGATCCCTTCAGGACCAGTGATGTGAATGGCGATACTGGGAATGTAGAGGGAGGGTGGGTTGGAAAGGGGGAACCGATTACAAGGATCTACATGTGACCTCCTCCCTAGGGGAAGGAAAACAGAAAAGTGGATTACAATATTACACAAAGGCAAATCCACTGAGGATCATGACCTACCCAGTTTGGCATATGATGTTAACCACCACCACCTGGTGGTAAATAGATTATATCTTGGGTTCCTAACCACAAGTGAGCAGCCGCTGCAGGTGAGAAAGATGAGGCTTGCTGCTTCTGTAAAGATTACAGTCTTGGAAGCCCACAGGGCAATTCTACTCTGTCCTGGAGAGGCTGGAGGGCAGAACCGACTCTGCAGCAGTGAGTGCGTTTGGTGATTTATCAACATTTTTTTAAATTGTAAATTATGTAGGGGGTTAACTTTTCAGGTCATCCAGTTTGCATCCAACAGTCCAAACCACTCATCAACCACTCCACCCCACCCCCACTTCCAGTAGTCCACCCTTGGCCGTCAGCCAGACAAAGGCGGATCACCAGACCTTTCTCCTGTGAACACAGCGGTCTGTGTTCAGACCGTCAGCTTTTCAGTTAGCAGTTGATCACTTAACCACTGAACCACCATGGATCTATTATGGAAAAGCTAATAACTCACTGTACAAGAGAGGAAACTACAGTCAGAGAGAAAAATAGGTTCACTGATTACATAACCCTGATAATGGTCAGTAAGGGCATGAGAACGCCACTGCTTTTTTGTTGCCAAGGCAACAAGCAGCATTAGAGGGGACCTCAACAAGCTGTGCCTTCAGCAAGCCTTTATGCTCTACTAGAAGGACAAGTGACTGTGTCTCTTAAGAGCTGGAATATTCCTGGGAAGCTCACCATGATTTGCTACCTGACTGCATTTTGCTTCAGAGTACCAAAGTAATTTATTCTACTCAACAGCAGCTGGGGATTTCTCTCCCTCTAGACCTAGCACTAGGTTGGCCCTAACCTGATATCTATTAAGTCAACACATTTTTCCCTGCCCATCTCCTTCCTGCAGTTGTTAGTGCAGTTTTCTTCATTTACTAAATGTTTAATGTCTTTTTTTATTTTCCAACCTCCTCCCAACACAAGTTAAGTAGTTTCTTATTTCCCCTGGGCTCTTCTATTCACCCAAATTGTTCATCATATTCAGTAGTGGAAATACTCTGTACTGAGGGCTCAGAAATCTGGATTCTCACTTCGGCTGTCTCTCCAGATGTACTGGGTGACTATCAGCAAGTCACTTCCCATCTCTGAGCTCCAGCATCTTTGTCTGGAAAAGAAAGAATCTAAATAAATATCCCTGCCAACTGAGATCTCTGCCAGTTGTACCACGTGGAGATCTGTAGAACCTTGCTGTTTGTGAAGAAATGCCCTCCGGGTGATCTTTCCTTTCCGCTCATTTATGTAACTGAATCCTCGCTGTCTTTGGAGACAATCATGTTCTCCTTTCGTGATTGTCTTACCAAAAGGAAAAAAAAAACTCTCCCTCAATCTTTCTTCCTTCATGTAAGAGGAAGAGTTTTCTTTTTCTTAAATTCCAAGACTCTTTGCACGCCATCATTTGAAATTCATTTAACTACTACTATCATCTAACATTGAACACTTAATTGTGCTCATGCCAGATGTGTACATGAATCAAGAGGCAGTTTTGCAAACAGAACAAGGGAATACTACGTGGCTTAAAATCAAGAAAGGTGTGCATCAGGGTTGTATCACCTCACCATACTTATTCTTCCTATATGCTAAGCCAATAACCGGAGAAGCTGGGTTACATGCAGACAAATTCAGCATCAGGATTGGAAGAAGACTTATTAACAATTTTTGGTATACAAATCACCCAACCTAGCTTGCTAAAAGTGAGGAGGACTTGAAACACTTGCTGACAAAGATCAAAGATTGCAGTATGGATTTGGATTCAATGAAAAAAGCAGACCAAAATCCCCACAACAGGAAAAGTAGGTAACATCATGATAAATGGAGAAAAGATTGAAATTTTCAAGGATTTCATCTTTCTTGGATCCACAGTCAATGTTCATAGACGCAGCAGTCAGAGATCAGATGACAAATCTGCTACACAAGATCTCTTTAATGTGTTGAAAAGCAAGGACGTTACTTTGCGCACTAACATGTGCCTGATCTAAGCCATAATTTTATGAATTGCATCATATTCATGTGAAAGTTAGACACTGAATAAGGAAGACCAAAGAATTGATGCATTTGAATTATGGTGCTGGAGAAAAATATTGAAAGTTCTATGGACAACCAATAGAAAAACACACATCTGTCTTGGAAGAAGTGCAGCCAAAATGCTCCTTGGAAGCCAGGGTGATAAGACTTTCTCTTCCATACTTTGGATATGTCATCAGGAGAGATATGTCCTTGAAAAGGGAGTTGTGCTTGGTAAAGTAGGGGCAGTGAAAAAGATGTAGATGCTCAAAAAGATGGGTTTATATAGTGGCAGCAACAATGGGCTCGGCATAAGAACAACTGAGAGGGTGGAACAGGCCTTTGATTCACATCAACTGATCAGAGTTAATACTGTTGTTATGTGCTGTCCAGTTGGTTCCAACTCCCAGCTATCTTCTATACAACAGAAAAGCAGATACTGCTCCATCCTGCGCCATCTTTGACTGTAGATCCAAGCAAAATGAACTCTTTGACAGCTTCCTTCTTCTCCATCTGATCATGTTGTGACTATTGGTTCAGTTGTGAGAATTTTTCTTCGACGCTTCGTTATAATCCACACTCAAGTCTATAACCTTTTATGTTCATCGGTGTTTCAAGTCCTCTTGGCTTTCAGAAAACAAGATCAGACTTTCTGGATATCAAAAGCTGTTAATGAACCTTCCTCCAATCCTGATGCCCTATTCTTCATCGAGGCCAGCTTCTTTCTGATTTGAAATCATGCAGTATTCCTTTATTCTGTTTTAATAGTACATTTATTACAGTGAATGTAATAGTGAATACATTAAAGGAATGCATATTCAATGAGTTAATACATTCAATATGCTTAGAATAGTGCCTAAAACTTTTGTTTTCTTTTCCCCCAAATCATTTTATTAGGATATAATCCAGACATCATACCATTCAATAATACAGTCCTATCAAGAAGGGCTGTACATTCGCTACCACAGTCACTTTAAAAACATTTTCTGACTTCTTGTTTGCCTATAGGTCTAAGAAAAATTCCTCTTAGGCATAATTAAGCTTTATGGGATTCTCATTCTTAACAATGTTATCCATCATTTGTTCTGGTCCACACAGGTGACTGGGTTTGTATAGTCAATAAAAGACAAGTCAAGATCTTTTGATATTTTTTACTTTCAGACCAGCGCTAGCTAATATTAGTAATAATATCCCCTGTTCTATCCTTTCTGTATCTGAATTGTGATAATTGCCATGGATATACTGCTACAACCCTTTCTGAATTGTCTTTAGAAAGATTTTAGTTTCATGCTATATTAATGATATTGTTTAAAAATTAGGGGCATTCCTTCTTTGGAGTAGGCACAAATATGGATCTCTTCCAGCCATTTAGTGAGGTAGCTTTCTTGAAATTACCTTGCATAGACTAATAATGACTTCTATCACTGCATATGCTGTCAGAATGATAGGGAAACTCAATAGAACAAGGACTAACCATGGCATGTGAAGTTATGCCCTGAGCTGTATGACCAGTCAAAGACCTGGGCCTATCCAGTTAAGAGAATTACATCTCCTCATTCCATAGGAATTGGCCCATAACCTAAACTGTTTTGTGGAATGAAGTTAAAGGGAAGGTTCTTTCTACTGGATTTGCTGAACAAGTAGTAGGTAAACCTGGAGCTGCTAGTGGCACAGCCTACATAACACTGAAAATACAAAAACAAAACAAAACAAACCAGAGAAGGCAGAAACAAAAGACCAGAGTGGACATACCCCTGACAGACAGAGGCTAGAACCATTGCTTTACTGTGAACCACTCCTGGTGGTTCACTCTCTCTCTCTCCCTCTTTTTTTAATCCACATTGGTTTGATTTCTGCCACTTGCAATCCAGTCTCCAAACACAGAAAAAGAGAATGGAATGCATGTTCCATATCATACCACTGACCACCTGATAATTAGTTATTTTTGAAGAATAGGTGGGAGTTAATCAAGCAGAGAAGGAAACGCGTCCTCAGCACAGGAAAAGTATGTTCAAAGACACAAAGGTACAAGAAATCATTGCCAATTAAAGAAACCTGAATATCCGTATTATTCCAATTATAACTTCCAGATGCCTCCTTTAATGCTGTCATCTGCTGACTTCCAGAGCACTCAGATTTAATGAGAACTTTATTAACTGTCTCGGAATTCTCCTCTCCATTTTTTTTCCTTGAGCCTTGGAAAATTTTAAATACCTTCTTGAATAATTGGCTGAAACGATCAGATTGCTGATCTCAACACATTGGGTCTTTAAAATGAGCAGAAGTTCGATGTTGTTCTTACTCTAAGGATCTTTATTAAGCCAGTCTACCATGTTCTAGAGCTCAGACCTTTTGATACTTTTTCCTCTTAGACAATCATTTCAGTTATGATCTCTAATTCATGGTAAAGAAGCACAGTCGCAGAGAGGTTAATGTCTTGACATTGCAGTGAAGCTATGGTGGTGCTGAAACTGGAATCAGGAAACACATGTTCTTTGCATTATGAGAACAATAGTGAATACATTAAAGGGATGTATATTCAATGAATTAATACATTCAATATGCTTAGGATAGTACCTAAAACTCTTGGCATTTTTTCCCCCAAATCATTTCATTAGGATATAATCCAGACATCATACCATTCAATAGTACAGTCATATCAAGAAGGGCTGTACAATCACAATCACAATTACTTTAAAAAACATTGCCTGTCTTCTTGTGCTCCTTGATATCAGCTAGCTCCCCATTACCTCCCCAGCCCCCAATAACACCTCCCCACAGAAACCTCATATAGTTACTGTCTCTATAGCTTCACCCAACCTAGATTTTATATACTGAAAAACATAGAAAGATACCTAACAGAGAGTCAGGATCGCTGAGAGACTTTTTGCTTTAAAGATCGGTAGGTAGGTCCATAGGTAAACAGATAGATTTTGCTTAATACTGTTCTCAGAATAAAGCATAAAATGCTTGAGTTAGTTTATTGTGCCAACCTGGCCGATAAACACATGTGGGGCTAGTTGAAAGGTGGAGGGATAAATGGCTTGGTGAGCCTCACCTTTTTAGTTCTCGGGTCTCTTGCTTTGTGGTCGCACCAAGGTGCAGCTGTCTTAGCAGCTCCCTGCTCCAACTTGCAAGGCTGACTTCCTGAAAGACATCCCCAAGGAGAAGACACATGGACCTACCCCGATGCAGCCCTGGGTGCTGAAGCAGCCTAGTGGACACCCCTGCCAGCATTGAGATGCTTACACATTCACTGACTCTGCTTTCCTCCTGCAGTCGGCATTGTTGCCTCTGTTTTGTGAGATGGAGGACTTTGTGGACTGGTGTTGGACATATGGGTTAATGTCGGACTTGTGGGTTGGGATATTTTCTTTTTTTGGGGGGAGGGGGCGGATATTTTCTTGATGCGCACTTAACCTTTACATAAAACTCTCTCTTATACATGAGTTGATGTGGATTTGTTTCTCCAAAGTACCCAAACTAACACAATGATAATTTTATAATTAGTTAATATTTTTGTCCCAATTAAAATATGAAGCTAGAAAGTAATACAATTGCCTTTACGTGGTTTCATAGAGCTCATTTATTTTTTTTAATAAATGATTTTTGCACAGGGGGTGGCTCTACAGCTCTTATAACAATCCATACAACAATTGTATCAAGCACAGTTGTACATATGTCGCCATCATCATTTTCAAAACATTTTCATTCTACTTGAGCCCTTGGTATCAGCTCCTCTTCCCCAACCATGCCCCTCCTATGTTGAACCATTGATAAATTGTAAATTATTATTATTATTATTTTCATATCTTACACAGTCTGCTGTCTCCATTCACCCATGTTTCTGTTGTTTGTTCCCCTGAGGAGATGGGGGTATAAGTCAATCATTATGATTGGTTCCCCCTTTTCTCGCCTTTGTCCATCCACCTTCCCTCTACCCTCGTGGTATCACTGCTCCCATTACTGTCCTTGAGGGGATTATCTGTCCTGGATTCCATGTATCAAGAGTTCTTATCTGTATGAGTGCACATCCTCTGGTCTAGCCTGATTTATAAGGCAGAAATGGGATCCTGATAGTGGGGGGTGGGGTATTAAAGAACTAGAGGAAAGAAGAATGCTGTATCTGTTGTCAATGCCATACGGCACCCTAGCTGACCCATCCCTTCCTTGTGACCCTTCTGTGAGGAGATGTCCAATTGTCTACAGATGGACTTTGGGTCTCCACTCCAGCCCACCTCATTTGTTTTGAGTCTCCGGATGCCAGCTACCTGATCCTGTGGATACCTTGTGATCACACAGGCTGATGTACTTCTTCCATGTGGACTTTGTTGCTACCCTGCTAGATGGCCACTTGCTTATCTTCAAGCCTTTAAGACTGCAGATGTTAAATCTTTTAATAGCCGGGCACCATCAGCTTTCTTCACCACTTTTGCTTAAGCACCCATTTTTGTCTTTAGCAATCATGTCAGGAAGGTGAGCATCACAGAATTCCAGGTTAATAGAACAAACTGTATTTGCGTGAGGGAGTACTTGAGTAGAGGTTCAATGTCCATCTACTACTTAATACTTAACACATAAGTCTATGTACATAGACTTATATCACTATCATTATACATAAATATATTTACATATATACGTACCTGTATTTAGACCTCTATAAATGTCTTTTAACTCCTGTTCTTTCCTCTATTTCCTTTTATTTTCCTCCTGTCCCACTATCATGTTTGACCTTCATTTGACTCTCAGTAATTCCTCTTGGCTACTCTCCTGTTGGTAAATCCCCACCAGGCATTCTACCCCCTCCTCACCATTAATTTTAGATCACTTGTTGTTCTCTAGTCCCCAGGTTTGTTGGCTCTCCCCTTCCTTTCCTTCACCTCCCCCTCTATTATGCCCCCCCAGAACTGTCAGTCCCATTTTTCCTCCAATTAATTGTTTATCCTTCCTATCTTATATAGATAGATGTGGGGGAAAAAAGCCTATATATAGTTCCAGGTCTGTTTACTCAGCCTTATGAATGTTTCATATCAAGTCTGATGAGGTGCCAATCCCTGCTATCCGAAGTCTATTTTCGGGATTCCTTGGGCACTTCACTGTTTTGCTCCCCTTGCTGCTCTGTTGCTCTCCCTTTGTGTTTTGCCCCAATGTTGGGTTGTCGGACCAAGCATAATTCCCTTGCTGTGTCTCCAGTGACACTCATAAAGTCTTTACAGATTGTGTTTCAACTCTGACAAACACAGATACCACAGTGTTACTTCAAGCCATTCAGTGGGAGAGGCAGCAATGAGTGAAAACATACAATATACAGAGAAGCTTCTCTCTTGCTAATAGACCTCTAAGCTGAACTCATTGGAAACATTCTGACTGATGACACATTATTAGAGTCCACAAATTTACAATATGGAATAAAAAGCCTTTTCCTGATCTGTGAATTTCCTTTTGATCTGAATTGAACATGTATTTTTATGACGTCTTAAGAATCCATATTGCTCTTCTCTCACTTATCCTCTAAATGAACAACACCCATGCCTGGAATGATTAGGTTTCAAACCAAGTTATCATGCAAAAATTAGCCTTGTGTAGAGATTGAAGGTGGCCACATCAGATCATAAAATGGAGTATCATTACAGTCTTAAAGAACTGCCAAATAATATTATTTCAGCCTTTACATAACCCTATAAAGAGTCTCTTAAATCAGAATCAAATGGCAGTGGGATTTTTCTAGAAGTGATAAAGAAATTGTTATCATTATGTGGCCAATTGTTTTTCAAGAAAACTGGGCCATGGTCATGATAATGGGAAAAAATGTGTTTTTGAGAAGTGCAGATCTAAAACACAAAATCTAAAAAAATAATAATGCTTATAATTACTTCTTGATCACCCCAGTTCCAGGGACCAAATTTTCCCCAATTCCTCTATACCTACTTGCTGTTATTTTAATGCAAATTTCATTGAAATTAAATAACACTTTAAGAGATATTGAAGTTTAGTATTGAGTGTCCTATCCAAGAATATGATTTATTTCTACTTATTTACAATTTCTTTACTTTTCTTCATAATGTTTTATGCATTTATGTATAGAGATTCTTTAATTTTTGTTGAATTTATCATTCTTATAATAAAAATGCTTACTTCTGGTTTAAAGAATAAGATTATTCTTATTTATGAATTTTAAGTGTATTAATATTATTAAATTCACTGACAAGTTTCAATAGTTTGTAAATTATTTTGAATTTTCCTCATAATGCCAGTCTGTTTTTCCTGAATAATGAAAGTTTTATTTAATCCTTCTCAACCAATAAGTTTTGTTTTTATTTTTGTCTTGCCTCATTTCAATAATAACTATACCTCCTAATCCAAAGGAAAAATTTTCAATATTTTTCTAAGTGTTTTTCATTGACCCTTACAAGTTTAAAGAATATCCCTTATATTGATCGGTAGAAGTCTTTTATTCCTGATACATTGTAGAGGTTTCTTCTTATCGTGAGTAAAGTTCCATTTAATCAAAAAGTTTTTTGTTGTTTTTGAGATGCTTGTATGATTTTTCTCTTTTATCATGTTAATGCAACAATTTATTGAGTTTCAATTCTTAAATAAAACCCATTGCACTATATTAAATAAACTCAATTATAATGCAGTATACCTTTTCTTTCCATTGAATTTGGTTTGCTCAGATTTTCTCTAATACTTTGGTATTTATGGTCATGTGAGGGATAGATTTGGAATTTTTCTTTCTTCAATGTGCTTGTGACAGTTTGGTTTAAAGATTGTGCTACCTATGAAAAAGAAGTTGGAAACATTTCCCCTATTTGGAGTATCTAGAAAGATTTGTCAAAACCCTGTGAATTCTTTCCAAAGTCTTTGAAAGAGTTCAACTTTAAAGCTATTTCTTTTTAATAAGTAATATTTATGCATAAAATTCTTTAACAGATATAGAAATTTTGTTAATTTTCTTGTTTTGTTACTTTTAATAAATCGTATATTTTGCTTCTAAACTTTCAGATATGCTGGCAAAATATTGTTAATAATAGGATTATTCTAATGAATTTATCAATAGAAAGTCTTTTTCATTGTTTTTAGTGGTTTTTACTTTTATTTTTATTTTCCTTGATTAATCTTATTACATATTAGTCAGTTTTATTCGTTTTTTTAAGTGTAATGTGGCCTGTTTGGTATATTCTGTTCTGTGTGGGTACTGCTGTATATTCTATCTAGGAAGACTACAGGAGAATTGATACATTTCCACTGTGATGTTGGTGAAGAGTATTGAAAACGCAATGGACTGCTCAATGAACAGACAAATGTTTTGCACAAAGCACGACCAGAAGGATGGCAAACCCTCTTCTCATGTACTCTGGCCATGTTATCAGAAAACACTAGTCCTTGGAAAAGGACATCAGGGAGGGTCAGGAAAACAGAGAAAAATCTTTAACGAGATGGGTTGACACAGTGGCTTCCATAATAGGCTTAGGCATAGAAATAATTATGAGGGTCCCACAGGACGAGGCAGCGATTCATTCTGTTATTCAAAAGGTCAGTATGGGTCTGAACCAATTGCCTGACACTAAACAACAACAACCACAACAACAAAAGAGAAGCTCCTGGAGTTCTAGTGGTGTAGTGGTTTAAACGCCGGCCTGCTAACCCAAAGGTTTTTATCAGCAGATAAAAAATCACCGGACCCTCTGTGTTAGTCCGGGTAGACCAGAGAAACAAATTCATAGACAATTCATATGTATGTAAGAAAGAGGTTTATATACAAGAGCAATTGAATATTGAGAAAATGCCCCAGCCCAGTCCAGATCAAGTCCATAAGTCCAATAAGTCCTTATGTCTGATACCAATCCATAAAGTCCTCTTCAGACTCACAAAATACATGCAATGATGCTGAATGCAGGAGATTACAGGCCAGTAGGTTGGAAGACTTGTGGATTGAGTGGCATTATAAGCAGCTCAGCGCTGGCAAGGGTCTCCACCTGGTTTCTCTGGCTACAGAGGTCTGGTTGCATCAGGGTAGGTCCACGGGGCTTTTCCAGCCACCAGGGTGTAGCACCATGACTCTTGTCAGTAGAGCATCTCCCAGGGAGTGAACAGAGAGAGTCTCTCTCTTGTCTCTCAGGAGGAAAAACAGCAGTTCCCAGAATTCTCAGGAGAAGGCCAGGCCCACACAGAGAGGATAGACTCCACCCCTACACTCAATCCTTAAATCGATAAAACTCATGGGTGGATCTATGAGTTGGATTCAATTAGACAACTGGTTTGGATTTTTGATATCAAAAATATATCATGTTTGTACACCTACCTACTGCCAGTGATTCTGACTATTGGTCATATGGAACCATATTGCTTCGTAGGATTCCTGGACTGTAAATCTTTACTGGAGCAAATAACTTCATCTTTCTTTGGTGGATTAGCTGGTGGGTTTGAACTGCCATCCCTTCTGTTGGCAGTCTGATGCTTATCACACTACATCCCCAGGACTCCTTTTTGTTCATCGAGTGAATTAAAAGTTAGATTTGAGTGTGTTACAGGGGGATAAGTTCACTTCTGTTGCTTATATCTCTTTCCTCCAACATTCCTGATTGATTTTTATCAGAACCGCATTAAGCGATTTTCTGAAGATAAGTGTTTGTGATGTTTTAGTGCTTATAGGTGAAACAGGAATACTTCACCATTTTATTAAAAAAATAAACAAAAACACACTTCTAAAATATTTTAAATACCATGTATCATATGTTTTTTCCATCTCATAGTCATTTTAATATTTTAATAACTCTTTCCCTGAAAATCACTAGCCAGAAATACCTCACTTTTTCAGTTGACCTAAATTGAACATTAAGGTTAACAATTGTACTTTAGCTTCTGACTTTTGGGAATGGATATAAAAATGTCTTCAAAAGAGAATTGGATGACTTTCTCTGTGGTCCAGTCAGTAAAAGATTTGTTATGTGTGCTATGGTTGCTACCCATCCATGATATCATGATGGCTACTTTGTACAGGTCACAGGTGTTCATCTGTTCTAAATACATATCAGATTGTGTCCAGTGCATGTGTTTTGCAGATGAAATACCCTAAAGAACAAAGTCCAACATCCTGGAAATATATACAGTTTCATTCAAAAATTTACATGACCCAACACTGTATACATGAAAGAAAATTGTTATTTGCAAAGACTGGAAAGCCCAGTACTCCTATGACAGGCAACAGGCTATATATTGCAAGAAGCAACTCATGTTTTAGGAAATCCTGAGCAGAATCCAAGCTTGCTTTACTTCATAGCAGCTGCCTCTGTGATTGGACATAAAAGACAAAATTGCCTGTGTATGATTGTTGAGTCAGAAGCAGGGATAGGAGAGTCCAGCTTTGTGTGGGACTTTGAGAAGATCTTTCAGTTCTCTTGGAAATAATCCATTGCAGGATGAAAAGGTAGAGACACAAAGAGGTGCCATTTAGGAAAATCCATTTTGCCAAACACATAAAAATGTTCCATCTGCACATTCTAAAGGAAATGGAAGCCATATGTTTCTGATTTATTTACATGTAATCCATCACAATATTATTTTGTAAGAGATATTTATTGTCCAAGAAACCATCCAACCCTTCTTATAAACATTTCTTTCCTAAGGACCAGCTGCATTGAGGCAGCTGTATAAAACTTTTCCTTTAAACATGGAGCTAGTTTCAAAGTCTTAAACACATTCTACACTTCCTGGCATGGGAGAAACCGCACAGGTTTTGGAGTTGAATAGTCCTCGATTTAAAATACGTTTTACCTCTTATTAATCTTGAAAAATAACTCCATACATTTGTTTGTTTGTTTCTTTGTTTGTTTGTTTAGTATATACTCTGTGTGCTAGTTATCGGATGCCATACTAAACTAAGGATTCAAGTCTGAGATCATAGAAAAGGCTGTGTTCCTCTTCTCAAAAATATATTTACTGAATTTATGCGAGTTTATATTTACCTTGTTTTGAACAATGGATCTATTAATATCCACTCCAAATGATCTTGAGTAAAACTATTCAACCAAGCATGCAACCTCAGTAAGTGGTGTTCCAGTAAACCAATTAATTTCACCCAACAAGCACATCCATTGATTATTTTGAAGATGCTCACGATTAAATGTCCCAAACAGGTATTCAAATACATGGTATGTGGATCACTATTCCTTGTTAGTATTTAAATTGAAGACGTTACTCATTATTGATAGAAGTGTTTTCTACTAAACTTAGATACACAGTCAAAATATTAGTCTCAGTACCCCATGCGGCCACGACCAAGCATGTGAAGCTGCCACGTAGGGTACCAGTTATTTGCATTCCTCAAAAGGTTTGCATTATCAATTCTTCAGAAATTTAAATCAATTTAAGATGCGCTTTATTTCACAGAAGTCTAGGTCTTGAAGATGTAAAATAAATAAGCTCTGATCCTGATCACAATAGAAGAATTAATAATTGCTCAGTAGTGATATGAATTATGGGACAGAAAAGGAAATGTTGGAGAGGAAGGCAAGGAGCTTTTATTTTTGTTTTAATTTGTCCACTTCTCTACCCCACAATTGGAGTTGTTAAGGAGTTTGTCTTACTTCGATCTGCAATCAATACTCATGGAAGCAGCAGTCAAGAAATCTAATGGTGCTCTGCATTTGGACAAATCTGCTGCACAAGAGCTTTCAAGCGTTAAAGAGAAAAGATACCATGTTGAGGACCAAAGTGAACCTGTCGCAAGCCACGGTATACTCAATTATCTCAGATGCACACAAAACGTGTACAATGAATAAGGAAGGCGAGAGAAGGAGTGATTCATTTGAATGACGGTGTTGGAATATGGAATATTTGAAGCATCCTGGGCTCCTAGAAGAATAAACAAATCTGTCTTGGATGAAGTACTACTGAGAAGCCAGTGTGGTAAGAGTTTGTCTCACATGCTTCAGACATATTATCAATCAAGATTTCCCTCTGGAAAAGGATATCACGTTTGGTAAAGTAGAGGGACAGTAAAGAAGAGAAAGATCCTCAACAAGATGGTTTGAAAGGATGGCTGCAACAATGGACCGGTATTGACAATTTTGAATCAGACAATTCTATTATTTACTATGCTTGGAATAACTAATTCAAGAAAAATACCTCCATTTTCATTGTCCAACAAATCCTTTTCAAGATCTATCCTAAATTACAAAGCTTTCTGTGATAGAAAATTAGCTATGCGAACACAAGGAAATGCAGTTGACAGAACAATTATTCAAATTTACCCACAAACCACTAAAACTCATTCATTGTTCTTGAGTCAATTCTGACTCTTAGTGACCCTATAGGACAGAGTAGGACCTCCCCCATGGGTTTCCCAGAGTGCAGCTGTTTACAGGAGTAGAAAGTCCCATTTTTCCCTAGTGTAGCTGGTAGGCTTGAACTTCTAACCTTGTAATTAGCAGCCCAATGTATAATCCACCATGCCTCAAGGGCTCATTCCACTAAAGCCAATGAAGAAGCTGAAGAATTCTATCAATTTCCTCAGTCTGAAATTTATCAAATATGCAATCAAAGTGCATTGATAATTATTAGGCATCGGAATGAGAAAGTTAGAAACAGTAAAAAAAGGAACAGGAACATTGGAAAATATTACCTTGGTCATAGAAACAAAGCATAATAGAATCCTACAAGACCAACTGTTTTTTCATTACAAATATCTTTTTCCAGTCATATGCACTTGGACTTGCCCAGATGGAATACACGGGGATCAAATTGACTACATGTGCTTGAAGAATAAAGGGAGAAGCTCATTATTTCAGCCAAAACAAAGCCGGGAGTTGACTATTGACCAGAACATTAATTACTCATATGTCAGTTCAGTGTTAAATATAACTTTCAAAAGCTTATGAGAACCAAAATAAAACTTTGAGTGTCAGACAAAAACAAACTAAACACGACCACAACAAAAAATATGCTGAGCTTATGATTAGCAACTAACAGTGTAGTCGACTGTACCACCAGAGTTCTTTGACTTTGAGTGTCTCCTTTCTGAATTTTACGAGTATCTGAAAAGTAGATTTGAAGCATTGAAAACTAAAGCTGTGAGATAATATCAATAATGTCATATTTGAAAAAAGCAAAATATCATTAAAAAGATAGGTCAGAAAGAATATCAAAGTGAATGTCGGAAGAGACTAAAACTTGCTGTTGCTCATAAAATAAAGCAAATGAAAGAAATGGTGAAATAAAAGATTTAAACTGAAAAAAACAAGTAAACGGCAGTTCAAGAAGACAAAGCAAAATATTATAATAAAGTGTGCAAAGACCTAGATGTGGAAAACCAAACGAGAATATACTCAGCATACATCAAACTAAAAATATTGAAGAAAAAAAGTCAAGCTTTGAGTTGCAATATTGAAAGAATCTATGGCTAAAATATGGAAGGATACAGGAAGCATCAAAAAAGAATGGATTAATACAAAGAATCACTGTACCAAAAGAACTAGCCAACATTCAACTGTTTAAAGGCATAGTATATGGTCAAATAACCAATGTTGATGGATGAAGAATTCCAATCCTTACTAAAGATGTTAGCCAAAAGCAAAGCTCCTGGAATTAACAGGATACCAGATGAAACGTTTCAAGAAGCTGATGACGTACTGGAAACACACTAATTTATACCAAGCAATTTGGAAGACAGCTATTTGGTTAATCTACTGGAAGAGATCCATATTTGTCCATCCATTTGAAAGAAAGGTGCCCAATTATAGTGTAAAAATTATTGACTATCATTTATAACACATATATATAAAATTCAACTGAAGATAATGGTTACAGCAGTAATTGACAAGGAGCTGCCAGAAATTCAAACTGGATTCAGAAGAGGACATGGCATTGGGAATGTCTTTGATTATGTCGCATAGATCATGGCTGAAAACAAAGAATATCAGAAAAAGGTTTAATTGTATTATATTGACTAGCCAAAGATACTCAACTGTATAGGCATCATAACAAACTATAGATAGCATTGAGAAGAATGAAAATTCCAGAACACTCCATCGTGCTAATAGGAACCTTATATATGGACCAAGAAACAATCATTCAAACAGAACTTGGGAATACTACATTGCTAAAATCAGAAAAATTGTGCATTAGGGTTATATCCCTCCACCATATTTATTCAACCTATATGCTGAGCAAATTAACAGAAAAGGCGAGCTATGTGAAAAGGAGCACAATATCAGCATTGGAGGGAGGATCATTAACAACCTGCAATAATCAGATGTCATAACTTTGCTTGATAAAGGTAAGGAGAACTTGGAGCACTTGGTAATGATGATCAAGGACTTCAGCCTTCACTATGGAGTGCAGCTCATTGTGAAGAGAACTAAAATCCTCCCAACAGAACCAATAGGAAACATCACGACAAACAGAAAATACTGAACTTCCTAAGGATGTCACCTCGCTTGGGTTCACAGTCAATTCAAATTGAAGCAGGAGTCAAAATCAAATGACCTATTGTATTGAGAACATCTACTGCACAAATCCTATTTGAAGTATGGAAGCGTATGAGTGTCACTTTGAGGACCAACATTCACCTGACCCAAGTGGTGGTATATTCAATGACCTCTCATGCATGGGGAAGTTTGACTGGGAGTAAACACCTTAAGAGTCAATGTGTTCGATTGGAAGAGTACATGGAAAGTACATTGAATTTCCAGAGAACTAAATCTGCTTTGGAAGTTATATAGCCAGAATGTTCCTTAAAACATGACCATGTTATTAGGAGACACGTTGTTTTTGTTAGATGTCACAGAGTCGGCCACCCAGGGTGGCTCTATGCTCAACAGAAAGAAACACTGCAAGGTCCTGCCCCATCCTTAAATGTATTCCTATACCTGAGCCCCTTGTTGCAACCTCTGTGTCAATCCAGCTCATTGAGAGTCTTCTTTTGTCAAGCTCCCTCAACTCTACCAATCACAATGTCCTTCTCCAGGGACTGGACTCTCCTGAAAACATGTAAGACAAAGTCTTGCCATCCTTGCTTCTAAAGAACTCTCTGGCCATATTTCATCCAAAACAGATTGGTTTGTCCTTTATAATGTCCATTTTATTTTCAACATTCTTCTCCATCACATAATTTAAATGTATAAATTCTTCTTCAGTCTTCTTTATTCAGTGTCCATTTTTCACCTTCATATAAGATCAGGGAAAATGTCTTTGCGTGGAGCAGGCTCACTTTAGTCCTCAAAGTAACATCTTTGCTTTTCAATATCTTAAAAAGGTATCATGCAACCCATTTCCCTAATGCATCTCATATTTGACCTATTTATTGCTGCTTCCATGAGCACTTTGTTTGTGGATCATGGAATATAAAGTCTTTGATAACTTCAAGCTTTTCTCCAGTTAGCATTATGTTACTGATTGGTGCAGTTATGAGGATTTGGGTCTTCTGTACATTGAGTTGTAACCCATACCAAAGTCTGTAATCTTTGTTATTCATCAGCAAATGTTTTGAGTCCTCCTCAATTTCCTCAAGCAAGGTTGTGCCATCTGCATATCACAAGTTGTTAATAACCTTCCTCTAATCCCGATGCCACATTCTTCTTCATATAAGCCAGCTTCTCTGATTATTTGCTGAATACACAAATTGAACGAGTGTGGTGATAGGATACAACTCTGATGCTCACCTTACTTGAAATTAAACCATGTAGCATCCCCTTGTCCTGTTTGCCCAGTCACATCTTGCTACATAGACAAGTTCCACAGGAGCACAAGAAGTGTTCAGGAAATCCTATTCTTTTCAAGGTTATCGATAATTTATTATGGTCCACACAGCCAAATGCCTTTACATAGTCAATAAAACCTAAGTAAACATCTTTCTGGTGGCATTCTATGCTTTGATTCAAGATCCATCTGGCATGAGCAATGATAGTCCTCATTCCAGGGCCTCTGCTTAATCTGCTCTGAACTTCTGGCAGTTTCCTGTCAATGCACTGCCCCAACTATGGGAGGATCTTCAGCAAAATTTTACTTGTGTAAGCTAACGATATTGGTCTATGTATTTGAGCATTCTGTTGGATTGCCTTTCTTTGGAATGGACACAACTATGGATCTCTTTCACTCAGTTGGCCAAGTAGCTGTCTTCCAAATTGCCTGGCATCGATGAAGGCATGCTTGCAGTGCTTTATCAGCTTGTGGGAACATTTCACTAGGTATTCCATCAATTTCTGGAGCATCCAGTGCAATTTGAACTTCTTCCTTCAATACCATTCGGTTTTGCTCATATGCTACCTCATAAGAGTATGGACTGTCCACGCGTTCTTTTCGGTCCAGTGACTTTGGGTATTCTTTCCATCTCCTCTTGATGCTTCATGCATCCTTCAATATTTTGCCTATCGACTCAGGGCTTGAAGTTTTTCTTCAGTTCTTTCACTTGTAGAAATAAATAGCCTGTTCTTCACTTTTGGTTTTCCACTTGTAGCTCTGTACACATTTGGTTATAAGTTTGACTTTGTCTTCTTGAGCTGCCTTTGAAACTTTATAGTCAGCTCTTTGACTTCCTCCATTCTTCTATTTGCTTTAGCTACTCCGTGCTCAAGAACAGGTTTCAAATCTCTTCCGACATCCACTTTGAATCTTTTCCTTTCCTGTCTTTTTAATGACCTTTTGCTTTCTTCACGAATAATGTCTTAATGTCCTTCCAGAGTTCATGTCTTCTGTCAGAGAGAATAGTCCCTGGAAATGGAAATTATACATAATAAAGTATCAGGTCCTTATAAAAAGGAGTGGGGGGAAGATGCTTGATTTTTTGGATTAACACAATGGCTGCAACATAGTCTCAAACATAACAATTGTGTTTGTTATGTTCTGTTGCAAGACCGAGCAGTGTTTTGTTGTGTCCTGCCTAGTGTTGCTATGAGTCAGACTGACTCAATGTAACTTAACAGCAAGGAAGTTTTATAATGATGAGATAACCTCTCCTCCTAAGATTCAGAGCAAATTAATAAAAGCAGAAAATAACAAATGCTGGAATGCATGCAGAGAGATGGCAACTCTCAAACACTGACAATGGGGCTTAAAACAGTCCCATCACTGTGGAAAGTGGCGTGGAACTTCCTCAAACGATTGAGAATAGAAATACCATATGACAAACCAATCCATGTACTTGGTATATACTCCAATGAACTTGAAGAAAAAAGAAGAAGCATGAGCATATAAATGCAAACTCATGTTCATTGCCGCATCATTCACAAAAAGAGGAAGATGGAAATAAGTTGCATGCCTAGCAGCGGAAGAATGATAAATAAATTTTGATACAAACACAGAAAAGAATACTGGACATTGTTAGAAACTAATGAGGAGACTGTGAAACTATGATGAATCCATCATGACATGTATGACTTTAAAAGACAAGATGCTGAGTGAAGTTTGTAAATCATAAAAGTACCAACAATGTTGTTGTTATAAAAAAAATAAAGTTTAGGCAGGGCTGAAACAGTAAGCTAGAGTGTAGACATATGTGGGGGTGGGGCAGCATCAGGGCAATCCATTGGGAGGTTTGATAAGTTTTCTAAGTCATTGATATAAAAATGACTATCTGATATATAAACCGCCACCTAAATCGCAAAGCAAATAATTTAAAAATAGATGAACTGACATGGTGGCTGCAACAATGGCTCACACCTAACACCTGGGAGAAGAGTAGAAGATCAGGCCATCGTTCCCTGTGCTGCACACAGGGTCGCTCTGAGTTTGAACCAACCTGAAAAAAGAACCTAGCTCTAACTATCCAATGTATCTATACTGTTGTTATTGTTGTTAAGTATCCTCAAGTCTGTTCCAAGTCACAGAGACCCCACATTATATAGAAAAGAAGGGGAGCACTGCTGAGTCTTACATTAGCCTCACAATGATACCTAGGTGAGATAGTTTATTGTGCCAGCCTGGCTGATAAACGCAGGTGGGATTGACTGAAGGGCAGAGAGATAAATGGCTTGGTGAGCCTCGCCTTTTTTGTCTCTCGCTCTGTGATCATCAGACCAGTGTGCGGCTGCCTTCTTGTTCTGTGCCTCCATTTAAAGGCTACACAGCCTGTGGGACGCCTAGCCTGTGGACTGTGTCGCTGTAAGTTGAGGTCCCTTTAAGACTTCTCTGGAGCTGGGGACTGGCGGTTGGTGACCTGCCTTGTGATTGGCTGCTGTGCTGACATAGCCTAGCTCTCTCTACAAATAGAGGAAGATCTGGCATCAATCAGAGACTTGAAGGACTGCTAGTCTCTCAACTTTCTCTCACGGACCTGAGTTGCACTAAGCCATTTGTAGTGCTTTCTAATTTAACTGTTTATTTCTTGTATTGTATATTTATCTGTATATGATTTAACAGTTCATTTCTCGTTATATATCTAATGATCTTTATAAATAAATATATTAAATTATCAGGAATTTGGTTTTATCTCTCTAGAGAATCCTGTCTAGCACACTAGGTTTAACCCTTTTTTCACCAATCCATCTCGTCAAGGGCCATCCTCTTTTTCAGAGCCCCCCCCCCCCTGCTTTACCAAGCATGAGGTCCTCCTCCCGGGACTGGTCTTTCATGATGTATCTAGAATAGAGCTAGCAAATTGCACAGCAAGTGAAAATGTGCTTTCTGAGTGCTTGATTTGTGCCAGGGTGATCACATTTGATATTTGCACACAAGTCAGAATTGACTGGCTAGAAGTGAATTGAGTTGAGTAAGTGGAAAAGTTAAGGAAAACATCAACAGAAAACATGGATCCTGAAGGACAAGAGACCTTCTGTCTGAGAAAACGAGGATGCTATTCCAAGTAGATGTAATGACCTAAGCAAATGCACAGAAATATGAGAGTTTACAGTGTAAGGCAGCTTGCTATTTTTATAGATTTGAAATATATGCATGTCTAGCCCAGGCAGATAAAAACAATACCCATGGCTAGAACAGGGTTAGGTCAATGAAAGTCAGTGAAAGAAGCCAAAGGAAGAAGTGAGTATTTGTTGTTTTGGGACTTTAATAATGCTATTTTCCCAGCCTTCCATGCTGTCTGCTTCATCATTAGCACAGAGCATCTTGTTTGTTTCCATCAGACGGAAGTAATATATAATAATGCAAATTATTTCGACTCCAAGTAAGGAATCACAGGCCAGTCAATAATGTTGATGCATTATGAAAGGGCAGCTCCTCCTGGAAGAAATAACATGAGGAGCTGATCCTAAGCAAACATTGCGAAGCCTGCAGAGAACCGGTCCCTGCAGTGCAATCTATTATCATATTTCCACATAATTAGTTTGTTTTCCACTTGAAATCAGAAAACGATTCGACATTGCTTTCCCTGCCTCAGGATGGAAGAACATCCAGTGGAATTCTTCTGCGAAGGTTCCTATGGTGAATAATTAGTGAGAATTAATCTGTGGAAATTAAAGTTGGAATATTGTAGAAGTCATGAATAGTGCATGGGACAGTGGGCTGAAGAAAGAGCAGAGCAGCTTTTCTGTGGTGGAAAATTGCAGCTGACTGCTGGCAATCCGTGTTTTAATCGGTACTGCACAAGCCAGAGGGTTGAACATGGTTACAGTCCGTGGAGAAATATTGCCACGTTTTTATAAGTAGCTAAAGAAACCATTCCAAAGGTGTCTATCTCTGTGTTTGTTTTCTGTAGTTTTTATTTGGAGGAAGGTCTCTGGATTCAAAGAGGTTTTCTCCAATCCATTTTGCTGGCATTGACTATTTTGATCCTTGAAATTGCCTTATGTTTTGGCTTTTCAAGCCCCATATAAGGACAGTAGTAAATCAGTGGAAGAAATCTCACCTACCACGTGGAAAAAACCTTGCTTTGATTCTCAGCCAATGTACCTCAGGTGTAGACACCCCCCAGGTCCCTGCTGCTTATGTGTTGCTATGGCGCAGGACAGGCTTCTGCAGTGCTTATGATGGAGAGAGTAGGAAAAAAGACCAGTCATCTCCTGCTGAGAAATAAGCCAATGAAAACCCTATGTACCACAAGTGTCTTCTCCCATACGTATGGGGTCACTGTGACTTGAGTGTACTGTACGTCTGCCACCTCCACGGCAGCCAGCAACAACAGCGTCTTCATTTTACTGACAAGGAAACTGGCACTTAAAGAGGAATAGGGATTGGCCATGCTTACCAGCTTCTAAGCAGAGGCACCCCATCTATAAGGCACATCTTTCTGAAGACAAAACTTAAATGCATAGGGACAAACGTAGTTGATATCGCCTCATAATCTAAATCCATCTCAGAATGTTTCCTCAACTGAAAAACATGACAACGTTGTATATTTGATAGTGTTGTGTGGAGATTATATGAAATAGTACATATAAACAACATGATATATGGCATATAGTAAGTACACAAAAATGTGGTTTATTTATAAATATTGTTATAAATTCATTCTTACTGATTACTCTGACCTTCAAAAATATGGGTGAGTCAGAAATTTTGTAGACACCTTAAGATGCCTAAGAAAAGTATGTCACTGGCATAATGTGTGGTCTTTCACTAATCATAGAAACAGGTTTCAATATGCTTTGTTTGAGTAAACCTGTGCATGCATGAACTGGAAACCTAAAGAAATATTTTGACCTACTCTCATATAGGTTCTTAATCATGACTTGGCAATAATTCCCTCAAATGATTTCGTGATCAATTTATTTATCCCCACTCCCAACCCCCTCTTCCCAGATCACATTCTTGTGGTCGTTTTCCCAGGCATCTGCTTACCTGAACACAATTTCCAATGGAAAATTTGTAAGCCATCAGAGTTAATGTCTCCGAGTATTAAGTGACTGGGAAAAAGGCATAGCAGGAACCCACAGCAGGAGACCATGTTTAGAAGTAGTAATCAAAGGTATTTCTTGTAGATTACAGAGTATTTTCATTTTCCATGGCCATAGGACACTGGCAATAGCTGCTTATGTTTACCAGAACAATATGGTCACCAGAGGGAAAATACAGGAAGACGGAAGAAACAGTAAGGGCACATTTTCAAAGAAACACAGCACTTATTTTTTACAAATTACAAATAGAAACCAAATACAGAGAATTCCACACATAAGAAGAAAGAAGAAAAGTCATCATAACTTTGAAGACCCATTCTATCAATATTTTTGACATTTTTGAGTGTCTTCTTCTAATTTTGTGATGGTGGTGAGGCATGTTTTCCAACGTGGTTGTCACACTCTAACTGCAATGCATTTTTTTCATTTGTGCTTACTATTATAACATTTTAACATGGTTTTACAACATGAGCACTTTCTTTAGAAAAGCAAAGCACAATCAATATGCAGGCTCTTAATTGCTCTCAAAATAAGGACGTGTTCAGATTCAAAGAGCACCTTTGGTTGCTCTCTCAGAGAGAGTTGCTTCCAATCCCAAAGCACATATGCCTCAGAGACATCTGTTGGATTTGGAAGAGGCTTCCAGAATGAGTTGAGAAATGGTCATTATGGTTAAGCTATAACTTCAGTCTTGAAAATGACTGAGTGGATGCAGCCCAGTCCTTTGGCTGGGACCCAGTCTTTAAAAGCTAGCCGAACAATAAGTATGTGGCTTCGCAGCCAGCTGATATCAGAGTTGGGCAGGGAGCGTGTCAAAATATTAGTGACTCTTTTACATTTGTCAAAGCTAAGGGCAATACAAGAAATGCAGACAGCTTGCAAATGTGGGTTGTGCACCAAAAGGTGTGTGTGTGTGTGTGTGTGTGTGTGTGTGTGTGTGTGTTTTCCACCCTGCCACGCAGGATGTCAACATTTCCTTGCTTTCTGACTATATATAAAAGCAAGGACAGCATGAAGTATATTTCACTTCATATATGAAAACCACTATAGATTTATCATCAACGCCTCAACCACGAATTTATTATATCAGGACAATGTATTCAACTGGAATAAAGAGACCGTCAGCATTTCCATGGCTATCCCTCCTCTCCTTTCTTTAGTTTGTAACTCATCTGCTTACTCAGTTGTTCCTGAACCTGGCAGACAAGGTCTTAGTGGGAGAATAAATATATTTATACAAAATGTTTAAGAATGGCTGCCCACATTGAGTTAGGGAAATAAGCATATGCTAGTGCTGTCTGGCACTCTCTTTGCAATTCCTGAATCTCTCCAAGAGGGAAAAAAATAATCCACCACCAAACATTTTTCTTATATTTTTAAAAGAAACATTGTTGGCAGCCAATGTGCAATATGGGCTTGATGGGGATTTTTCCCTCCTATTTTTCTTTCCCTTTGCCAATTTTGAAGAGAATTAAATAGGAGAAAAAACTCATTGCTTCCAGGATGAGATTAAATCAGTTATGGACACACATATGTAGCTGTGTGCCTCTTTCTTCATCTGTCTTCCACATTCCTAGGATGAAAGAATGCTGCTGGCATGCCCACGTCTATTCCATGTTCCATGCACCTGGTGAGAAATAGAGTAGCTATAGACACTTCTAGATTGAGTAGTCTCCTATTATTTATGAGTTACATAACCTTATGCACAATAAACCTTGCTGAGCCTCAGTTTCTTCATTTGTAAAATGTGGATACTGTACACACATTTTGGGATTCTATTGTATTCAGTGACCTGTGTCTGTCACCTAGCATTCATTTTATTATCACAAATAAAGTTGTGGAAATAGAAGAAGACAGCATTCCTATAAATCCACTGGCATCCAGGCACTTCCAACTCAGAGACCCTCTAAGACAAAGTAGCAGTGGTACATGAACTTTCAGAAGGTCTACGTCTTCAGGGAAACATATCTCTATCACGCTCCTGTGGAGCAATTGGTGGTTTTGAGCCAATTTAGATATGTAGAAGCCCAACTCGTAACTCCCTATACCACCAGAGCACCTTAGCATTCACACAATACTTAATAATTATAATGGAAAATAACATTTGTGCAATATTTACAGTTTAGTGGGCATTTGGATTTATTTTGGACTTGTTGTCAGGAAAGATCAGTCTCTGGAGGAGGACATCATGCTTGCTAGAGAGACAGTGACAAGAGGAAGGCCTTTAGGGCGATGGATTGACACTGTGATTGCAGCAATGGGCTCAGGCATCAGAGCAATCGTGAGGACAGTGCAGGCCGAGCCGGTGTTTCATTCTGTTGTGCAGAAGGTTGCGGTGGGTTGGAACCAACTGGTCGGCCTCTCACAACGACAGCAAACAGCATTTGCACGGCCATTATTGCGCTGACGCTTCGCCACATCCTCACGAGCTAGTTATTTTGATTATTATATAAAGATCCTAGTTTTGCTGATAACTGAAGGTTTGAAATGCTAAATGACTTTCCCATGGATGTATCATTTTGGTTTTGAGTACTTTTAAATTCATTTAAAACAGCAGTTCTCCACCTGTGAGTTGCAACTCCACCCTATGGAGTGGTCGGATGACCCTTCACTGGGATCGCCTAAGGCCATCGGAAAACATATGTTTCCAACGGTCTTAGGAACCAAAATGCCACTCCTCTATCCCTCTCCAGGCGAGTCGCCCACATGCAGACACTCCCACATATGAGTACCTGGCTTGAAGACTGTTACCCATCCTACACCATGCTTCAAGACAAAATTCCATTTATTTATCATTAGAAGTAAATACTTTACAATATATAATTACATATTGTTTTTTGATTAATCGCTATGCTTTATGTTCAATTTGTAACAATGAAAATACACCTTGCATATCAGATATTTACATTATGATTCATAAATGTAGCAAAATTACAGTTATGAAGTTGCAATGAAAATAATAATATGGTTGGGGTTTACCACAGCATGAGGAACTATATTAAAGGTTCATGGCATTGGGAAGGTTGAGAACCACTGATTTAAAATTATTTTATCAATTCCATTTTAAATATTGTATTGTATTTAAATACTATGCTATATGGTATAAGAAGTGTGCATGATTGTACCTCACAATGCACACTAATCTCTATGCAGCACATACAAAAATGTATATGTAAGTAGAAAAATCTATAACAATGTCTATATATGCACATGGATGTCATCCTATATGATATCTCCACTTATAGATTCAATTACAAGTTATTGTTTCCTTCTCCTGTTGTATCTTGTGTATTTACAGTACTCACTGCAATTGTTCTTTATTATTGTGTATCTTTAGAGTGCTACATTTTCATTGACCACTTTGGGCTAACTTCCTCCATGTTGTTTATTGTCTTTCTCTTCAGCAGTATTAGCACATGCCTACTACCTAGAAATGTATTAGATCAAGAGGCAGTTTTGCAAACAGAACAAGGAATACTGCATGGCTTAAAATCAAGGAAGGTGGGTGTCACTCTTTGATCCGCTCACCATACTTATGCAAGCCGTATGCTGAGCACGTCGTCCGAGAGCTGAGTTTCTGAGAAACAGCAGAGAGACTGTTTCATGGCCTTGGTGTGACATCTCTGCTGCTCACACATGCCCTGTGAGTAGCATCTCTTTCCTAATGGCCATGATTCCTCTTCCTTTTTCTGACATGATTCATGCTGATACCGACGCAGTGGCCAAACTGACTAATCCCAAAGAGTCCTTTACAATGTGCGTACATATGCGGTTGCCCATTCGCGGATGAAGCTTTCACACATTGGGCTCAAAACTGCAAGGTCAGCAATTCAAATCTAGCAGCTCTGCAGACAATAGATACAGCTTTCTATTCCTACAAGGAGCTGTAGTCACAGAAACCTGTGGGGACAGCCCTGCCCTGTCCTATCGTGTCAGTTTTAGTCTGAATCAACTACGTAGCAGTGAGGGCTTTTGTTTTTTTTTCTGTTACCCATTCTTTGGGTGAGATTTATAAAGACTATGGATAAAAGAGGCATATTTAATAATTTATGTCACCACAATATAACATACATATTATTTCCATCTCAACATTTTCATGAGAATAATGAGGACTGTTCCTTCATAACTTGTTTAAACCATCCCCCTCCTTCAAACTTCCCCCAACCGTCTTACACGTTTAGGGAAACCCCTCCTATTTACATAGCAAATGCTTGAATCTTTATAAAAGCACTAAACAAACTGCAGTACCAGTTATTGTCTGCCGGTTTGTCAGATTGTGCTAGTTTGTGTGTTGCTATGACGGTGGGAGCTCTATAATAAATACTTTTTAAATACTAGCAGAATCACTAAAATTGAACGTGTTTCAAAGAGCTTATATGCTAAGAACAGACTATGAAGAAGGAACAGGTTATTCACTTCAGAGGAATTAAACTCCCAAATGAAATTCACTGCCATGGAGTCGATGCTGGCTCATAGGACAGGGTAGAATTGTCCCTGTGGGTTTCTGAGACTGTCACTCTTTACTCTTGTGGAGTGACTGGTGTTTTTGAACATTGTGTTAGTCTGGGTATTTTAGAGAAACAAATCCACAGACACTCATGTATAAGAGAGAGTTTTATTTAAAGGTTAAGTGCATATCAAGAAAACATCCCAACCCAGTGCTGCCCAAACCCACAAGTCCAACATTAACCCATATGTCCAACACCAATCCACAAAGTCCTCCTCCATCTCACAAAACACACGCTATAATGCCGACTGCAGGAGGAAAGCCGATTCAGTGAACATGTAAGCATCTCAGCACTGGGAGGGGTGTCCACACATCTGCTCCCGCACCGAGGGTTGCATCTGGGTAGGTCCATGTGGCTTCTCCTTGGGGATGTCTGGCAGGAAGTGAGCCTTGCCAGCTGAAGCAGGTAATTTGCTAAGGCAACTGCACCCTGGTCCGACCATCACAAAGCAAGAGACCCAAGAACTAGTAAGGCAAGGTTCACTGAGCCATTTTTCTCTCAGCCCTTCAATTAATCCCACATGTGTTTATCAGAGAGGTTGAGACAATAAACTGCCTCAAACATCAAACTTTATGGATAGCAGCCCAATTCATAAACACTATGCCACCAGAGCTCCTCTGAAAACTCTTACAGATATCCCTGAAATATTGCCAGTTACTAAGAACCGAATGAATAGAAGCAGAACATGGTCAAAGATAGTGCCATAAATTGAGTCTCAGTGCATATCAAGAAAACATATCAGCAGACACTCAAAATATGATTGAGGAAGTGCTGCCTTCTCAAAGCAGAGTCAACCATATGAATTAAATGGAGTAAACCTGAGGAGAGTAAAACGCCTTTGTGGCTCTCATTTGCTGATGGGGCACGACTCAGAATGAGAAGAAACAGCTGCAAATAAGAATCACAACTGGAAACATAGGAAGTAAGAATCTAGGGAAGTTGAAATTTGTCAAAAATGAAATGGAATGCAAATAAAGTATATACTGTTCATTAGTAAGGTGAAGTGGACTAGCATGGGCCATTTGGAATCAAAAAATGACATGGTTTATGATGCTACATGGACAAATTCAAAAGGAAGGGCTTACGTCTGTCAAAAACAACATTTCAAGATTGATCTTGAAGCACAATGCTGTCTGTGATAGATTCTATCAGTCCACATTCAAGGAAATCCATTCAATAAAACTACTATTCAAATGTATATACCTACCATTAGAGCTATTGATGAACAAATAAAGAATTTTAACAATGTCTTCAGTCTGAAATTGATCAAATATACAATCAGGATTCATGGATGATTGTTGGCAATTGGAATGTAAAAGTTGGAACCAAGAAGGAAGGAATAGAAGTTGTAAACTACTGTCTTGATGACAGAAATAAAACTGGAGTTCCCAGGATAGAATTTTTCAAGACCAACAACTTGCTCATCGCAGATACATGTGGACTTCTCCAGATGGAATGCACATAAATCCTATCGACTATAAAATCCCAGTATCAGCAGCTAAAACCAGACCAGGACTGACAGTGGAACAGACCTTTAATTGCTCAGAATTAAGATCAGGTTGAAGCTGATGAAAATTAGAACAAGGCCACAAGATCAAAATACAACAGTGAGTCTATCTCCCTTGAATTTGAGAGCATCTCAAGAACAGATTTGGTCCACTCGGCGCTAAAGCTTGCTGAAAGATGAGGACTTCAAGCACTTGCTGGTGCAGAACAAGGACCACAGCCTTCCCTATTAATTACATTCAATGTAAAAATGACCCAAATTGCACAAGTGGCCCAATAGATAATATCATGATATATGGAGAAAAGATCGACGTTGTCAAGTATCATGTCTTACTTGGATCCACAATTGGTGCTCAAGGAAGCGGCAGTCAGACAAATCAAAGGACACATCGCAGTGGGTAAATCTGACGCAGAAGAGCTCTTTAAAGGGCAGGGAAGTATGGAGGCTACCCTGAGGACTAAGGTGCACCTGTCCCAAGTCATGGTATTTCAATTGCTTCATATGCATGTGAAAGCTGGATATTCAATAAGGAAGCTAGACGAAGAACTGATGTACTTGATGGCGCATTATTGGGTGCTGGTGAAAAATATTGAAAGCACAATAGACTTTCAAAAGAACAAACACACAGCCAGAATGCTCCCTAAGGCAAAGATGATGAGACTTTGTCTCATGTACTTTGGATAAGTTATCGAGAGAGACTAGTCTCTGGACAAGGACATAATGCTCGTTAAAATGGAAGCACAATGAAAGGGACAAAGGCCTTTGAGGAAATGAACTGACACAGTGGCTAAAACAAGAGTAACAACAACATAAAAAAAACTCACTGCCATTGAATCAATTACAACTCCTACCGACTATATAGGGCAGGGTGGTACTGTCCCTGTGAGTTTTCAAGACTATACTCATCACAGGATTAGAACTCCCTTCTTTACTCCCACAAGGCAGCTGATGGTTTTGAACTGCTGATTTTACAGATCAAAGGCCAACTTGTAACCACTAGGCTACCAGGGCTCAAACAAGACAACAATTTTGAGGATGACTTGGGAAGACGAGGCAGTGTTTTTTTCTGTTGCAAGTAGTTGCTATGAGTTGGAACTGGATAGGTGGCACTTAACAAATTATCGTTGATATGCTTCTTCAGCTAAATAACTGTTTCTTATGAAATTTTTATTTACAAAAACAGAAGCCTATTCACATCCTTAGGGTCTAAGGAATTGTTATTGTATATAAAAAACCCTCATTGGAATCCAAAACTAAACAATCAGATCTCAAAAAAATCAAAAGTGGGGCCTTCCCAGAGACTAGGATTCTGTGTTCTATCATACACACAACTCAGGGACTAACTCCCTCAGTTTAACTTCTATTAATTCAAAATTTTAAGAAAAAGAAACTGAGTTCACCCATATACCTGAAGATATTTCTAAGAGAGGGGATCAACTGCTAAATCTGACTCAGCCCTTGACCATCAATAAAGGGTACATCTAACATGGCTCACAAGCTGGGCAGGAACCCTGAATAGTTTTGCTATAGATGGAGAATTCCTCAAAGATAGCAACAGTGCCTTAACTACCTCTATATTACCACTGACTTGTATAATGAGAAAATCTTGTAGACACCTGTACATGTAAATTTTGAGAGAGACAACTTTGACCACTTACAAAGCCTGTAGTTCTCCTTGGGCCACTCCCACCTCTCTATATAGATGAGAGCTTGGCTTATAAGAGATTAGTTTCATTTGGCCTTCAGACAGGACTGCTCACTTGGAAATTTTTTAATGTAAATCCAATTGTGGATTACTCACAAGGTAATTTTGTCTTATTTTCTTCTCTTTTTCAGAAGAATTGTATAGTATGTAATTCCAGAAGATATTGGCTACAGCCAACCATATCGAATGTCAAATGTAAAGTTGAAATAATTGTCTCTCCTTAAAGAAACCCTTGATGTATGAACCCAAAAGCCCCTTATATGCTCTATTTATCAATGCCCATTGTTGTGGTGTTAAGTGCTATCTAGTCGTCTTTGACTTATACTGGTCCAATGCCCGCCAGAATACCCATATGTACACAATATTGAGCTAAATACATTGGAAGCTTTCAAAAGAAGGTGAATAGTGCCAGCTTCTGGTTTAAGGAAATATGTATAAGTTAATTTGAACTCCTTGTTTGAGGACAGAAAACAGGTTGTAAAATGAAAGTCAAACTGTACTAACATTGCATCTTCTTGTTTGAAGAGTGAAGAGAAATAGTATCTAGAGGAAAAGATGAAAGATACAGTAGCTGTTCATTAAAAACCTTATTGAGCAACAATTATGCAAAGTGTTCTAAGGGTTTGGTGTATCCTTTATTCCTGTAGACACTGTCTTCTATTGAGAGCACAGATAAGAGGCAAGCAAGAAAGCAATTGCATACAGTGAGTGATAAGAGCTATGTGGGAAGTAGAGTAAGATGATGTAATACATAGGGTTTCAAACTTATTTGTTCAATGTCACCTTGTCAGAAAAAATAAAATTATTCAATGTTCTTCTGGCAATTGAAAACTTTTTTTTTTTTAACATTTTATTAGGGGCTCATACAACTGTTATCCCAATCCATACACACATCAATTGTGTAAAGCGCATTTGTACATCGTTTCTCAAAACATTTTCTCTCCATTTAAACCCCCGACATTAGGTCCTCATTTTTCCCCTCCCTCCCCGCTCCCCCCTCCCGCATGAGCCCTTGATAGTTTATAAATGGTTATTTTGTCATATCTTGCCCTGTCCGATGTCTCCCGTCATCCACTTTCAATTGAAAACTTTTATACATAGCCCATAATCCATGGCAAAGTATGAGTATCTGATTTTACAACCCCTTACCCTATCATCCCAGGACACCCTAGGGTGTAGGGAAGCCCACGTTGGGAAACAGAACAGTGTTTTACTTTTGAGTGGTTGGTTTACACAGGCTAAGAAAGTCTCACTGAGCTAAATTCTGCATGGTAAAGGGGCTGGCCACGAAGACCTTTCCAGCCTCTGGGAATAATATGTTCAAAATTTCTGAGCTTAGCACTCAAGGAACAGAAGACTGTATCTCATACCATTTTGCCAGGTGAGAGATAATGATCTCGTGACATAGTGTGGTGATTGAGAGGACAGAGAGAAAAAAACGGGATCTGTATTAGGTTTGCCAATGGTAAGATTTCAAGGACAGAAGTAAAAAACACTCACTGAAACATTTCAGAATTGTAATCTAAATAATTAAATTGGCTGTGGGACAATTAACTGAGATAGAGATGATTTTAATGATGGAAAGCAAAAATCTTCATTGGTGCAGAAGAAACTTTAGATCCACGTGGAAATATTAAGTAGACAATAAAATGTCTGTCAATCTCAGAAAGGCCAATGTATTGGCTTATCGATGGCATGTAAGGCCAGGGAAGTGATAACAATCTTCATACGTTTGCAGAAAGAGAAAGTGAGTGTGTTTTTACATTCTGTGGAAATAACACCCAGAAATTGGCTGCATGATAAACATGTTAAAGATTTAGAATTCTAGTTTCTCTCTGATAGCTTTTGACACAGGAGTTTTGTGATTGGTATCTCTGGTTCTAAAACAAGTATGTGTGCCACCTTATTTTATTAATCTCCCCCAGTGATTTTGAAATTAGCAATAACTGTTCTACAGGACAAATTCGGGCGAGTGTAAAAAAGGACATCCTTTGGTGCTTCAATGAAGATTAGAGGAGCTAATTTAAGTTTCCTATATTCAGAGTAGTAGTAGATGAAGTAAAATATACTTAGGTAAACTTTCCTTTGCCTAGGTTCGCCAGCTTGTATTTTCTCATATTATAGACACGAACATCCCATGAGACCCTGGGAAGAGAGCCTAATTTTTCTCCCATGGAATGGTTGGTGTTTTCAAACTCCTGACCTCTAGCTTGCAGCACAACTCATAACCACTATACCACCAGGTCTTTTCTATCGCTCCCATGAAAGATTTATGCAGATTCGGCATGCATCTTATGTCAGGCTCAGCAAACATTTTTCAGTGGATCAGATAATGACTGCTTCAGGCTTTGTAGGTTAGCCGGTCTCTGCCACAGCTATTGAACTCTGCCCGTATAGTGAGAAAGCAGCCATACACATTACTTAAATTAGTGCGTAAAGCTGTGTTCCAATAAAATTGTGTTTTATAAATCAGACTGTGAACAAGATTTGGCCTATGGGTCACAGTTTCTCAAGCCCTGGTCTACCTAATGGTGTTGGGTATGAGAATGTGCATACAGGTGATAGGTTAAAATTTGGATTTATTCTAAAATACTTCTGAAGTGTTCATGAACAAGTCCTATTCTTTATGAAATTCTGACAGCACAAGATATAAAGGGGAGATTAAATGTTGTCATTGGGTGCCTTAAGCCAATTCTGACGTATAGTGACTCCATGTGCAAAAGAAGGAAACTCAGCCCAGTCCCGCGCCCTCATCACACCTCTTGTTTGGTTTGAGCCCATTGTTACAGCCACTGTGCCATCCATCTCCTCAGGGACCTTCTTCCCTCTCATTGTCCCTCCATTTTAGCTAGCATGATGTCCTTTTCCAGGGACTAATCTCTTCTGATTAACATGTCCAAAGTACATGAGATACTTTCTCCTAAAGAGCTTTCTGGCTGCACTTCTCTCAAGATGGATGTGTTTGCTCTTTTGGCAGCCCGTGATACTCTTCAGTCTTCACTAACCGTAGTTCCAATGTACTTACTTTTCTTGGGTATTTCTAATGTCAAGTCCAACCTTCACTTGCATAGGAGGCCATTGAAAATACCATGGCTTGGGTCAGGCATACCTTTGCTCTCAAAGCAACATTCTTGCTTTTCAACAAGGTCTTGTGCAGTAGATTTAACTAATGCGATGCATCTTTCGATCTCTTCATTGAGCATTAAAAGTGGACCAAAGCAACAATAAAATCCTTGAAAATTTCAATCTTTTCTCCATTTGTCATGAAACTTCGCTACTGGTCCAGTTTCTGAGGAATTTACTCTATCACATCAAGTTGTAATCCTTACTGAAGGCTACAATACTTGATCTTTATCAGTAAATGCTTCAAGTCCTTCTTAATTTCATCAAGCAAGTTTATGTCATCTGCATGCTAAGGGTTGTTAGTAAACCTTCCTCCAGTCCAGATGCTGCACTCTTTGTCACCTATCCAGTGTCTCTGACATTTGCAGTTTGCTGATTGAATAAGTATGGTGAGAGGATGCAACCCTGACACACACCTTTCCTGATTTTAAACCATGCTGGATTCTCTCGCTCTGTTCATACCAAAGAATATTAACTATCTTTTGATTAAGATACAGGTTCCTCGTATCTTAATTCCTCGAACACACTTAGGTGTTCTGTAATTCCACTTTGTCTCAAAGCACACCATAGTTTTTATGATGCATCCAGCCCAATGCCTTTGCATAGTCAATGAAACACAAGTAAGCATAACTCTAGTATTCTCTGCTTTTATCCAAGATCCAGCTGATGAGCAATGATACCCCTGTTCCAAGTTGTCTTTTGAATCCAGTCTGAACCTTCAGCAGTTTCCTGCAATACATTGCTGAAACTGTTGTTGGATGATATTCAGCAAAAATTTTACTTGCATGTGATATCAATGATATTGTTCTATAATTTTGTATTATTTTGGGGCCACCTTTCTTTGGAATGGGTACAAATATGGATATTTTCCAGTCAATCGGCCAACTAGCTGTCTTCTCAATTATCTGGTAGAAATGAGTGAGCACTTCCAGTGCTTCATCAATTTATTGAAACAGTTCTGTTGATATTCTATCAATTCCTTGAGCCTTGTGTTTAGCAATGCTTTCAGCACAGCTTGAACTTCTTCCTTCAGTACCATTGGTTGTTCTTGCTTTTATGTTATCACTTGAAGTGTATGAATGCTGACTACTCTTTTTAGTACAGTGACTCCATGTATTTTTTTGTCTTCTTTTGATACTTCCTACGTCATTCAATATTTGCCCACAGATTCTCTCAGTATTGCAACTCGAAGCTTACCTTTTTTCCCTTAGATGTTTCAGCTTTAGATATGCTGAACATGTCATTTTATAACTCTAGGTCTTTGTACATTTCATCATAATATTGTACTTCATTTTATCAAGATGGCCTTTGAAATTTTCAGTTCAACTCTTTGACTTTATTATTTCTTCCACTTACCTTAGCTACTCCATGATTCAGAGCAAGTTTCAAACATGTAAGCAAGTGTCTTTTAACATCCACTTTGATCTTTTCTATCTTTTCTCTTTCCTGTCTTTTTAATGATTCTTTTTCTTCTTCTTTTTTTAACCTTCATATTCTTGATGTCATACCACAGTAGTTCATCAAGTGTTCTCTCATTAATGTTCAGTGCACATAAAATGTCTTCCTGAAATGTTCTAGAAATTCATGTGGGATATACTCAAGGTTGTATTGGACTCTCATGGAATTATTCGAATTTTCTTCAGCTTCAACTTGAAATTACATATGAGCGATTGATGTTATGTTCTACAGGCAATAATTGGACTGGTTTTATCTCCTGATATGAGATTTTCCATTGTCTCTGCTCACAGATGTGGTCAATTTGATCCCTGTGTGTTCTATCTGGAGAAGTCATGTGTACAGTTTGTGTTGTTAAAAAAAAAAAAGGTATTTGCTATGAACAAGTCATCCATCTTGCAAAATTCTATCATGCGATCTCTAGGTTCATTTCTATCACCAAGACCATATTTTCAACCTTCCTCTTTGTTTCCAACTTTTGCATTCCAATAACCAATAACTATTAATATATCTTGATTTCATGCTTGATCAATGTCAGACTGAAAATGTTGCTAAATTTCTTTAATTTCTGTATATGTTAGTCTGAGTTGACTAGAGAAACACTCATATATATGTAAGAGAAAACTCTATAGCAAAGAGCAATTGTATATAGAGAAAACATCCTAGCTTATTCCAGATCAAGTCCATAAGTTCGAAATTAGCCTATATGTCCGATACTAGTCCATAAATTTCTCTTTAGACTCATGCAGCGCATGTAATGACACTGAATGCAGGAAGATCACAAGTCAGTGGGTGGAAAGTCTTGTGGATCCATTGGCGGTGGAAGCATCTTGGTGGTGCCATGGGTCTCCATGTGGCTCCTACAGCTAAAAGGCTCGGGCTGCCATCAGCATAGCTCCATGTGGCTTGCCAACAGGAATGCCCCATAGAGAGAGTGTGTGTGTCCTGCCTCCAGGAGGAAGACAGGAGTTTCCAGAAACCTTGGGAGAAGGCCATACACATACAGAGGCATTATTAGTATGACAGGATTAACAGGCTAGACTCTACCCCTTTGCTCGAGTTGACAGGAGATTACATAATTGCTACTACATATAACTAGCTTTAGTGGTTGTTATGTAAAATTGAATAGCACTTGTATTGGATTTTTTCTATCCTATAAGATAGATATTATCCTATCAATGACAGATAATTGCACTGTACAGATCTTTAAAAGTTCTTTTTGAAAATGAATGAAATTCCATGCCTCTTGATTATGCTATAGTAAACCAGCATAGTAAACCATGCTCCCCTACAAAACCATTAATCCAGGTACTGTCTCTATATATTCATCCATCTCGATTTCATATACTGGAAAATATGCAAAACAATGCAGAAACCAAAAAAAAATGACCAACAGTAACAAAACAGAGAAAAACTTTGATAGAAAAGAAAGCAGAAAATATTAAAAATTAGGTGTTAAATTTTAATCTAACTGCATCTCCCATAATCAACTTTCCAAAGCATGATAGCAAGGACACTCACATCCCTGGGCTGTGTTCAGAGGGAAGTCACTGGAGGCTTCATGATGTGTGGACTCTGCAAATGGATTGTGGCCTTCCCCTGTCATGCACAGCCTTCCACAATTGGATGTTCACAATTTAAGCTCTGATTGTATTCCCTCCTTGAGAGTTTGAATGTATTATTTACAATCCTTGGATCACACAGGCCAGTGTGCTTCTTTTATGTGGATTTAGTTGATGCCTCACTTAAATGTCTAAATTTTTTTAAGACAAGTCTTTAAGATCCCAAGTTCTAGTCTTTCTGATAGCCAGGCACCATCTAGTTTCTTCACCACACTTTGCCATAGCACCCATGTTATCAGTGATCCATTTCATTTTTAATAACTCCTAATTTTCTTAGACTCATACTTGGTACATCCCAAGGTCCAATTATTAATTGATGTTTCTAGTTGCTTCTTCTTATTTTGAATCATGCCACTTCAGTAAATGAAGGTCCTGAAGGCTTTACTCCATCCGCATTTATGGTCAACTCAACTTTGAGAAGACAGCTCTTCTTCAGTCATATTTTGAGTGTCTTCTGAACTGAGCGGCTCATGTTCTGCCACTCTCTCTTGTACTGTCCTGCTTCTATTCTCGAGGTTTTCAGTATCTGACAATGTTCCAATGTTGTCCATTGGGTTTCTCGCTACTAACTATTCTAATGTGGACAGCCTACTCCTTCTTCGTGGTCTGTTCTAAGTCTGCAGGTTCTGCTGCAACCTATTCATTTTGGGTGACCTTCCTGGTGTTGAAAATACCAGTGACATATATTCCTGCATCACAGTAACACACAAGCCACCACAGTCTGACAACCTGACAGAGAGTGGTGGTGAGATGAAATAGTCAGTTTGATATTAAATAGCCAAATTGAAGACGAAGGGTGTATTACATCTTGTGTTAATGCAATCTTTGCATATTATTGCCGGTGGAATGCCATTCTGTTAGGGGAAAGTTTGAAAATGTGAGACAATATATTACTTGGATGTACTAGTGCTTATTTATGTGCCTTGAATGAGTAGTTAGTTTCTTTAAGTGCAAATTCTTCTGTGAAATATACCCAAACTAAAAACAACCTCCCTGCCATTGAGGCTATGCCAACTCATAGCAACCCTGTAGGACTGGTAGAAGTGCCCTCGTGAGTGACCAAGACTATAGCTGTTAATGGGAGTAGGAAGCCTGTCTCTCTCCCATGGAGCAGCTGGTAGTTTCTAACTGCTGGCCTTGGGGCTCACAACCCAACATGTGATAATAATATCTTATTGACTTATTGTATTGATAAAATGGTATAATAAATTAAAGATATAACATAATCCCTCACTTAGCAAATATTATAATATCATATTTAGATATCAATCCCCCAACGATAACATCACCATCAATGTCCATAATTAGATATAGATATAATTGTACATTTAAGTACATTAGGTCATAAGTAGACCTAGTGGTAAAATAATAAACATAGGAATAAGAATATATATAAGCATAAATACAAACATGTATGAATGGTAAGTGAGTTCATGGTCACTGGAAGTGTTTAAATGGAGGCAAAATAGCCATTAGTCATAATCATAACAAAATGGAAGAGAAAATGCTGAGCTCCTGATTTTCTGTTTACAGACTAATAACAGCATCAAGATGCACATATATCGCTTGACCTTTCCGATTAAGGTCATTACCAAGGCTGATTTGAGTATCTTGCTTCTTGTGGAGACAATGTGCTACAGTGGACATTGCAACCAGCTTGGCATGAGTTTTAACATTCAGCTCTGGATTTTACTCTTTGGTTGACAATAGGTCTATTGCTTCATCTCTCTCCATTTATTCAAAGGAACTCACAGTCCCTGAAATAATTGTATTCGAATGTACATATAAAATTACCTGGCAAACAATGTTAACCCAATGCCACTGAGGGGATTCTGACTCATGACATCCCATGTCTGATGGACTAAATCTGCTCTGTAAGGTTTCCTCGGCTGTAATCCACACGAAAGTGGGTCACCAGGCCTTTCTTCTATGACACTACTGGGTGGGCTCAAATCACAAACCTTTAGGTTAGGAGTCTAGTGCGAATAATTTGCCACACCAAGTGACCCCTCTGGTAGATAATAAACGAAAACAATTAATTTCCTTTCCAACATTTCATTTTTATCATGAACATCCCATACGCATGCGTCACTCTAAAAGAAGTTCCCACTTTAAATTTATTTCTTGTTCTCCAAATTTTCTTTACCAAGAGCAAATTAAAGTTTCTATCAAGTGCTCACTGACATTACCCCTGACATGTGAACTATTTAATATGACATGCAAAAGAAACCCAAAACAAACAAACAAAAAAAAACCCTTTAATATGTAGGCATGCTAATCAGAAGAAAAATGTCAAATCTGCATACATTTCAAGTGACCCAACAATATTTACCTTAAAGCAAAGCCTCATATTTTTCTGACAATTGCTCATTGAGGAAGTGACTCATTCTGCACACCAAGCCTCATTCCATAAAAGAATTTAACTTCACACAAGTTTGGAAGCTTCAAAAAGATGAATGTCACTGCCTTGCAGTTAGTAACAAGCCTAATTTGATTTGACAAATGATGTTGATTTTGAAAGGGTCACTAACCATTAGAACTGCCGAGGACAAAGAGTGCCTTCAAGCTAGATAAAAATTGAATATTTAAACAGTTTGTTATGCAAATTCTCTTTTTACCTGTCTCACGTGGGTAAAGTATAAGGTTAGAGAGCTGGTAGTATGGACAATCCCAGGATTGATGAGAGAGAGACTGGCACCATCCCTACTCACTGCGATATTGATGTGCTGTTCTCCTTTGCCTGGGTAGTGATTTTAGGCATGCAACCATGCTTCCACCAGGAACTCAGAGCCACTTGACTTTTCCATCCCTCATAATCCCTTCTCGGTGGCATCAGTGGGAACTGGGTTCAAAAAAGCTTGACCCAGAATGCCAAATTCAAAATTAGCAAATGACTCCACAAGGTACACTGAAGATGAGGACGGTCGCTCTTGAAGGGGACTCTGACATTTTGGAGATGTTCAGTGTTCCAAAGCAGGAGCTCTTCCTTCAGTATCTTGTACCGGCAAGAAGGCTTTGTCTCAGCAATTGCTCGCTGTTCCTTTTAATTCATGTTCTGTTCTTAATCCGTTTTTAATCTGAAGAACCGTTTAGGAAGTGTCTTTCCTCACATATGTTTCTACAAACTTGCCTGGGAACGTTTTTATGCTTTTTGCATCTCACTGTATCTCTGCTTTCTAGCCTGCACGTTTTTAAAATGTGAGGGCAACACTTTGCTGGAGTTTTCCCGATACTCCCACTGTAGCAGAAATGTTTTCACCCTGTTTATTCTATCTCTCGGCTATAGCATGAGCCAAGCATAAATTCACATGAATAGGTTTCCCGGTGGTATAGAAATACAAAGACCATGAGATCCTGGTGCAGCTTCACTGAGCATCCTGGTATTTCACATCACATGTGTCAATCCTCGACTATTGTGTTTTCTGCACTCAATTTATGTTTCCTGAATTGGTCATGGAGGGCCTTGAGCATGATGGGAATATGAGGCGCTACCCTTGGTGAGCTGGAGAGGCATTGGAGAGTTCTGAGCAATTTCTTATTTTACAATTTGTAGACAGGAATGTATCCTGAGAGGGCTATTGAGAAATAATGTATGGAAAGCACATGGCACAAGACTTGTTACATAATTGGGACATAATAAATGCTAGCTCCTGCCTTTATGAACATTAAATATATAGCCTCTTTAACTTGGCCTTTTCATGATGTTTTACTTTATTTCTCTTTCTGTTGGAGGAAGGGAGGGTTCATAATAAATTGAAAAGATGTCCTTGCTCTTGTAAAACTGAGATATATTTCAGAATAGTCTAACAAACCTAATCGCCCCAGACTCTATATGCTTTTAGCAACTGAACCAAAGCCAGAGTCCTTGCATTAATATCTTCGTGGCTGGACTTAAAAAGAACAGCTTGACAAAAAGAATGCTAATAAGGCTGGATATGCTTGGACTCATGCAATTAACTCAATATATATATTGAATATCTTTACAAAGAACAGTGGTTTTGAACCCAAATTTCTGAACTCTGGTTCAAATTTCAGCTCTGCTCTTCAGTTAATATGCGAGTTTGTCATTTGATTTCTCCACGTCCGTATCTTCAAATAAGACATAGTGGAGACTTTTTCTGTGGGGATTGTAAAAAGATGAGGTGCACCCCTCATGAAGAGATCAGTGAATATATGCATGCTTATAGCAAAGAGTAGTGAAGAAGCCATATAGTGCCCAGGTATCAGAATGAATAGCATCTGGGGCCTTAAAGGCTTCTTTTAAAACAAACAGAGGGATGGGAGCTAATGACGCACAGCATCCAGGAATAGGAGTGGGAATAGTGATACCAGAAGAGTAGGGGGAGAGGGGGAGAGGAAGGGAGAAAGGGGGAACCGATCGCAATGATGGACACATAACCATACACCCCTCTATAGGGGGAAGAACTACAGAAAACATGGGGGAGGGGAGATAGCGGTCATTGTGAGACATGAAAATAGTAACAATGTACAATCTATAAGGGGGTTGCCGGGAGGGGAGAAGAGCTGATACAAAGGGTTCAATAGAAAGTGAATGTTTATAAAAGAATGAGGGCAACATATGTAAAAACATGCCTGATTCAATTGATGTATGGATTTTGATAAGAGTTGTATGAGCCCCCAATAAAATGATTAAAAAATACACACAAAAAACAAGTAGCTATCTAAGTGAGCAATCAATTCAGTCCACATGGAAGAAGCACAGTAACCTGTAGGATCCAAGAATAGTAAATAATAACATCCAAATCCTATGGAGAGAAAGGTCTCACTGCCAAGACCAACTCATGGAGACTCTATAAGACAGAGTAGAACTGCTCCTGTGAGCATTGGGGCTGTAACTCAATGGGAGCAGAATATCCCATCTATTTCCTATGGAAAAACTGGTGGGTTCAAACCTCTGACCTTGCAGCTAGAAGCACAACATATAACCAAGAAACCATGAGAGAGAACAATATCAGCGCTTAAATTCTGAACACTTGGTTTGCAGAAAACTATGGATGACAATGGAAGCCCAAAACCCACTTGCAGGACCCCCACATGGATTAAGACTGGTGAATCCCCACTGACCACAGTCTAGAGATTTGACTAGCCTTCCTTCCTGTTAGACAGAGAGCATTGTACAGTTGATTATGGCAGATATAGTTAGGTAAAATGCAATACCTTATCATTCGATCTCTGTTTTGACCCATTTTAAAGTTGTTTTTCAGGTTTTATTATTTTCTGTTTTCTTTTTGATCGAGGTTTTTCTGCTCTGTTTTTTCATCATTGTTTCATTTGTATCTTGGTTTTGTTTTGTATGATTTTCTGTATATGAAATTCCCTGAGTTAAAACTATAGAGACAGGAACTGTATTAACCATTCCCTAGGACAAGATAAGAGAGGTTAGGGAAACTGGGCAGTTAATGACAATAAGTATTGGAACTTGGTTATGGTGTTGATTGCACATCCAGAATTGATTGTGTTGATGATCACACAATTCTTCTTAATATAACTGAGCTATTCGATTGTATGATATATGAATTTTGTGCCAATAAAACTACTTTTAAAACATGAGATAGAAGAATACAATGTCTTTCTAGCTGTGAGAGAGGTCATAGAAAAATGAATGAATGTGTCCATGATGTGGACATCTGTATTCTTTTTAATGGATTAATTACTAATTAGGGATAATTTCAATGTTACTACCTTGGAAATTTTAATTTCAATAATTAATCATCTATTAGCAAAACTACTTTGATTATCCCTGACAAAGATATAAAGCTAACTTACATTTGACTATGTTGGGGCTTTTGAGAACTTTGCCTCAGTCCAGCAAAGCTTGTTGGGAAGCAAACAGAAGAAAAGGACCTAGGTATTTGAACCATCCTTTCCACAAGCACACATCTTGTTCAGTTTCATCATTTTAGACCTTCCAATATTTTTATAAGTAAATATTGTCATCCCTATTATACAGATGAAAAAATGGAGTCTCAGTCAGGTGAACTCACATGTCCAATGTTCTCCATTTGGTGACAGGACTAAATTCTCATTTTTTTAAAATCTGTAAAAGTTGGTTTAATACCAACTCTGAATCAGATACTGCCTTAAACCTCCCGCTATCAAGTCAATAGGGATAGCTTGACTCCTGGAATTGGGGTCAGGTTTATCTCCTCAGATGGTGCCAAAACAATGAAGTAATGAATGTGGAAGGATGATTAAAGTTTGGGAGTAGGTCAGATCTGAGGTCAATTGTGGAACCTCAGTGCTGGGAATAGAGCAGTGGACAAAAAGTCCCTGAGATCAGCATTTGAACTCAGATATGACCTACTCCAAAGCTTCAGCCATCATTCCAACCGCACTGTTTCATTGCTTTGATGTCGTCTGAGGAGACAAGCGTGACTACAACTCAGTGAGTTATGATGTCTCTGTTATTCTATTTCCACTCCTTTCATGATTTAATTAGAACACTTGTTTAAATTAAAATATAGCTTAGTCATGCATATGATTTCCCCCCACCTAATTTTGCAAGGGGTTGTCAGTTTTGCAAATTGGTTTGACTTAGACAGATATTTTATCCAGAAATAAATTGAATTAACAATTTAAAATGCAGAACAGAAAGGACTGCCAGTGTGCTAATAGCTACATTTCCCTGATTAAGAGGGCTTTCTCTAAGATGGCATGGAGGACAGGGCCCTCTTTGTCTTCAAATGCATTTGGACAATGGTCTTGGAAGAGATAGATTCTGGAAAAACACCATCTTATCTTAGGAATAGACATCCACCCAAGTACTACTTCCTGTCAGATTGATCTTCAAAAAGATTAGCTTGCACATGTACCTAGTCATAATCCATTGGGGTTTTTGGAGTCGAGAATAAAAACCTCATCCCTTAAAATTGTCATTCAAAGCTACGACTTTTGCCCACCTTCTGCAGTCAGCCACGTCTCTACTTCCTATGAGTCCGTCAATTGGAGTTTGAGGACTTTCTCTGCTATGTATGGAAGGCACCATCTTAGTCAGTTACATCTGTTTACAATTTCTGCTGAAAGGTTGGAAGATTGCGTTTACCGGAGGTGCCGCAGAAGAAAATCTTGGTGGCCCACACCATTGAGACCCGTATAAAACATAGTTCTACACAATTGACACACACTGGATCACCGTGAGTTGGAATTGACTGGACAGCAATGTGTTGTTTTGCTTGCATTGTTGCTGTTGTTATTGTTGTCATTGTTGTTGTAGTTTACCCCAGCCAAATCACTTTACCTCTCCAAGAATTTGCTTTATCTTTACCTACCATTTAAAATAAGTTAATTAAATGTATTATTCCTTTCTCTCATAACTAAGAAGAAGCTCAAACTATTATATAAACTGTAAAGCTCAATATATAAATTGCCCTGTGTTGGCTCCGCTTCAGCCATAAAATCTGCTCTTTTCCCACACTCTAAAGCCATATAGAGGTTTCTGGTAAGCCATACCACTTTTTGCCTAACCTCATGCTCCCTCCTTCCTACTATCCAAATAAGAGTTCATCTTTCTTCAGAGCTCAGCTCAAGCCTGACCTCCCCGTCATTGCCAACTTAGTGCCAAGAGTGTGGGATTACCATTCCAGGTGCTGGATGGGTTTTGCTGCCACCCAAACCTGAAGAGATGGGACTGCCAAGCCCAAGGGCAGAAGAGTGGGGCCAAGGGGACCAAAGATTGCCATCCTACGGATCTGGAATGTGGAGCTGAAGCCTCTGACTGCGGGGTTGCCTCCTAGAACCCAGAAAAGGTGGCCCACGTGTGCAGGCTGGAGCACAGCATGCTCCCTCGATGGTATCAGAAAGCAGAAATTATTGATGATTTTCAAGCCTTGAGAACTAAAAGTAAACCGTTTTGCTGGTACTTTATTTGCTTAGTGTCTGTTATCTCTTCTTTCCCTCCACTCGCTCCCATGTGCAATGTATGTGGCATGGTTGTACCTCTCCTTCCAATTATACTTTTGAAACAGATAACTATTCTAAATTTCACAAGATCAAGGACAAAGAGAAAATTTGTCCCAGGATGGGATCTATTTACATTATATGATTCAGAAAATAAGATTTTGGACTTGGTGTTGATTTAAGACTTTAGGAATGATGTATTGAGGTGAACTTGTGTTCGCATGTGTCAAGGACATGAATGGGGGGAGACAAAAAGTAGATTGAGTTATATTCCCCCAAAGTAAGTGTTATAAACCCTAACCTCTATGCTTATGATTGTAGCCTTATTTGGGAATAGATTGTCTGTTATGTTAATGACGCAGGATTAGTGTAGCATTTGTCTTGAGATTATATGTTTTGAGATATAAAAAGAGAGTTTTCCATGGAATCCAGGAACAGGAATGGGATCAGCGATACCAGAAGGGTAGGGGGAAGGTGAGGAGAGAAGGGGAGGAAGGGGGACTTGTTCACAATGATCGCTGCATAACCACTCACGCCCCCCTCCAGGGGGACGAACAACAGAAGCCATAGGGGAAGGGAGACTGTGGTCAGTGAAAGATGTGAAAATAATAATAATTTATAATTTATCAAGGGGTTACTAGGGAGGGGGGAGAGGGAGGGAACAAAGAGGAGCTGATACCAACAGCTCAATAGAAAGTAAGTATCCAGAAAATAATGAGGGCAACATATGCACAAATATGCTTGACAAATTGATGTATGGATTGCTATAAGAGTTGTAAGAGCCCCCAATAAAATGATCTTTTAATGTCCCGACCCGCGGGAACGTCAACGCAGACCCTGGAGGAGGGAGTGGGAATTGAGGGGAACAAGAGACATGAGAAACGGAGACCAGACAGTATTCTGATCAAGTCTCTCTTTATTGAGTGAAAGGTTGCAGCCTACATAGGCCAGGGGAAGGGAAACACCCATCGCACATGTAAATTAGGCCACTTTGGCAATAGACCAATCAAGGAGTCCGGGGGAGCACGCCCTCAGTAACGGTTTACAGTCTTCAACCAGGTCCGTGAAGTGATGTCATTTTATGCAAATCAGGTGCAGGCACTAGATATGTAAATAGGGTGAAAACAATCTCCTACCCAATCAAGGGGAAGCAGGATATAGGGGCTCCATCCAAAAAACGTCACACCATATATGGAAACCCCCTTATCTGTTTCTAGGCAGACTTGAAGACTAAACTCAGTGAGTCCCAAGGACAGGCTATTCAGAGGGGAGATAACAAAATTACAAAACTATGTCACGTAGGCTGGAATGGAAAAGTACTGCAAGCTCTGACAAAATATAGTGAAGATTGAGCCCAATGACCCCGGACATTTTAATACAAAACTAACTAAATAAAAATAAGTAGAGACTTTTCAAGTGAACATACAGAGGGAAATATGGGGTAAAACAGATGCGGAGACACATGGGTAACTCCAATGTGCCAGGAAGCTGAAGCGGCAGAGATCAGGGACCTTCCTCCAGAGTCTGAGAGAATGATGAAGGTCTTTCCCCTGAGCCACTGCCCTGAATTTGGACTTGGCCTTGTGAGCTGTGAGAGCATACTGTCTGTTGGCTGCAGCCATGACAGCTGCACTACTAAGGCAGCATATAGCACTAAAGTTCAGACTCAACTAACACTTATTGAATAGTTGTTTGCCTGCCTCATGCCATGAACATATCTAGGTATTTTCTCATTTTTTTCCCCAAAATAGATAGTACTACTACATTTTACTCATAAGGAAATGGCATTTTTAATGAGTTAGCTCTGCATTGTTCAATGTCTCACTGACAGCAGGTGTTGGAAAGGAAAACTGATTCTAGAACAGACTTCAAACAGTAGATCCTTCCCCCATATCATGCCATCTTCTTGAATAAGTGCCTGTTTATGACTGTCCTGATCGTGACAATGGCAGGTAACTGGGGCATCAAATGGGGTCTCTAGTTGCTCAGAGCACTAACCATCTGGATCTGATTATAATTGAACCATGCAGGGTTATAGCTGAGTATTCATTCCATAAATATACTTTCTCTGGTTTTCACTTTTCACATAGGCTGAGTACATAAAAAGTTATGGACCTAATCTCGAACAAACTTTATAACTCAAAATTCAAATGTCTTGCTTGTTTTCAATATAGTTGTAGTTACTTTTACCCTCCTGAGTCTGTTTTCTCATTTCAAAAAATAAAATTCCATTACAGACCTTAACTGAAAATTACCTTAATGGTCGTTAGAATAGTAGTTATAGAAATGTGCATGAATGAGGCCTAGTAGTGCTAGTTAATTTTAATTTAATGTGTATGTCAAAGCCAAATAAATATTCTCTATAAAAACCTTTTAATTGAAAACATTATAGGTAATATGACACGGTGCAATGTAAAAGAAAAACTGTAAGCGATATTTTGTTTCATCTTCTTCCATAGAGTTTTAGTTAAAATTTCTTTGACTGAAAAAAAAAGTGCATTTTGACTTAATCTCTAGCATCCCCAATTAAAGTGAGATGTTACTGAGGAAAGAGGCTTATGTTGGGAAAGGTCTTTAGGTAAACATACACATGTGCATTTCCTTCAGTACACTCACAGACAATATCCCAAAGTCCAGAAAGAAAATGACTAGCTCGTGAGGAATTTTCCAAGGGGAATGTTCAGTAAGTTTGTGCTCATCTAATTTTGATCATATTGACTAATATTCAATTAGTCTCTACCTATATATAAGAAAACTCAAGGATTCTTTTTCTTATATTTTAATAAGATAGTTTGTTATAGAAATACTAATAAGGACATTCTAGGCAGAAGCTTATTTAAACAAAAACAAGGAAGTTGGAAAACACAGGATGTGTACAAGGAACAGGGATTAATTCTGAGAGAAAAAAATTTACAAAGAAAGAAATGAAATTAGTGAAAAAGAATGGGAAAAGATGAATGGAATTAGAACACCAAGGTGTAAGTGTTAGAACAAGCAGTTTGACTACCTTCTCTCTGCACCAAATAATAAGTGAAGATTTTAGAGAAGTGGAAAAATCAGAATTTGTTTCAAGAAAATTATCAAGATGATCTTGCACAGTGTTGCTCAAAGAAGGGAAAAACTATTGGAAAATTACTTAGGCACACCAACAGAAAACGTGACAGGAGAATCAAAAAAGAAAGAAAGAAAGAAGTAGCAAAGTGTCAGTACAACCTTGACATTTGTGAATTTAACATTAACATTTTCACGAATTCACAAGGGACAGATAAAGGCCCCAGCATGAAGAAATGTCTCTCATACTGTGAACCTGAATCACATTCTCTGTATTGTAATTAAGCCATGGATTTAATAAGTGACCCCAGCTGAAGCTCAGTAGATACATCTCAAAACCATCTTTATCTTCTTCCTCACACACCCATGGTGAAAGCCAGTTAGTAGAGAAATTATGACCGAGCAAGGCCAAACTGTGACTCCATCTCAGCCAGGATGGGGACGTTTAGGACTGACAATGGACAAAACGAATCCTCTCCCAGTCATAGACGCTCTTATACAAAGGCCAACGAGCTGACTACCTCCACTGAATGAGGTAAGAAAGTCTAAAGTGCCCCCCTCTACAAATCTTTTCCTCTGAATACCTGCATGAGTGGCAACAATAAACTCCTTGAGTGATGTCTCTTGTGAAGGTGCAGGTTCCATCCCAAGAGCAGAAGAATATTGGCCAGAATGATATGGACCACAACCTTTCCCACGAGGCATCTGAACTCAGGTCCAGGATTAAATGGCTAAAGCTGCCCCACGGGAAAGAGTCTAAGAATTAAAGAATGTATGAATCTGGTGTCCAGTGTAGCTTGGAGCAAATGAGTGAAGCAGAATGTCACAAATAATGCAGCAGTATTAGAAACCCTTTTGTCAAGTAGGTTGCTTTATCATTGGCCATCAACTACCTTTCAGTCTTTTGTGTCCACATATTTTAGATACGGTACTTGCCAATAGCATGCATCTTCAGTTGGTTTGTATGGTCATCCTCACAATTTTATCTTCATATGGAAAGTTCATATTATTTAATGTATAATAATAATAATAGTCTACTTGAATTATTGCAACTTTACTTTTCTTTGCTTTCTTTTTGACCTGGATTTTATGTACTTCCTTGTGTCCTCTTCTTGCTTTCAAATTGATCATTTTTCTCACCCCAAACCGCTGGTGGCGCAGTTGAACTCATGACTACTAACAGAAAGGGTGCAATTCAAACTCCCCCACCCACCAAGGATGCTCAGAAGACTGTGTGACAATTGACTCTGAATGGTCAGTTTTAAAACCTATGGAGTAAATCTACTTTTCAAATACGGGGCTCTCATACACCTAAATCAATGCCACAATGCATACATTTTTTTAAAAAATTTTCTTTACATGTCATTTATCTATTTCTTTCATCTTAATAGTATAAATTTAACATGAATACTTCATAAAGACCTAATGACAGACTTTATGTACCAATATTGAACCAAAAAAGAATTGATCAATACTCAGCTATTTCAAGAGGCTGCATAAAATCAAGAATTGATGGTATTAAAGGAAGACGTTTAAGCTGCATGGAATACATTAACAAGATGCAGGCTCCAGGAAGTGACAGAAAAGCAATGGAAACGTTTCAGTAAATAAATGCAGCTCTAGAGATGCTCATTTCTCTATGACAAGATTTTTTGTCAACGGAGTGGGATATAATAACCATATTTTTGCCTATGCTCCCCTAAAAGTGAAGCAAAACAAACAAACCCCAAAACCCGGGGAAGTTACCAAACAACTTACTCACACACGAGTAAAATTTTGCTAAATATCATTTCTAAATGGTTGCAGCATTACATTGACAGGAAACTGACCGAAACTCAGATTTAAAGGAAAGAGTGGGACAACGGATATCATTGCTGATAAGTGGCTGAGAGCAGAGAATAACAGCACAACGTGTGACTGTGTTTCATTGACCACTCAAAGCATTCAACTATGTGGATCATAACAAATTATGAATAACGTTGTGAGGAATGGGAATTCTTCAAACAGATCAAGGGTATATTGCATGATATAAAATCCAGAATGATATGAATCAAGATTATGTCCTTTCAGCATACTTTTTCAAACTGTATGTTGAAGTTAGAATAAAGAAGAATATGGTGTCATTTTGGAGGAAGATTCATTAGTAAGCCGTGATATGCAGATGACTCAAATTTCCTTGCTTAAAGTTAAGAGCACTTGAAACATATATTTATGGATAACAAAATACTACAGCCTTCAGTGTGGATTACATCTCAATGTAAAGAAAACAACATAGAGTAATCGTTTATCAGACTGAAGCAGTAGGGTAAAGTTACTTATAAGTCATAATAATATTAGTGGTGTTTGTCAATTTCACTATGGTAATTTTATAGCATGATTTATATGTATGAAATAAACAAATTAATGTCAAAAATGGAAGGGAAAATGAAGGATATAAGCTTGTTATCTCTCCCGTTTTCTCTCCAGTTCTTATAAATATTATCAGTACATAACTGAGGAATAAAACCTTAGATTTGAAGAAACTTGACTTAAGTTATAAAGAAAATTAAAACAGAAAAGAAAGTAAAACCTATAGTGTTTGAAAATCCTTTCACTGAATATCGTTATTAGCAATAATAAGAATAGAAGCAAAATACTACTAGTATAGTGGTTTGATGGACAGAGTTGAGTCCACTGACACTGTGTTTCATAAATGGATTTTCTGTATTTATGTTAAAATGGAGTGTGAATATAAACTATAAGGAAAGGTAATATGCTTTCATAGGGTCCAAATAGTTCATATATATCCTACAAATGAAAATATTTTTATTTTTATAAGTCACTGAACATCTGGGAGTGCCATGTAATAAGGCACAAAGTTTTTTGCTGTACAATCTTATGCATTAATATGCCATTAAATAATTCACTAAAATAATACATACCTACAAGATGGATTGATAAAATACCAATTGAAATGTTTCAACAAGGTGATGAAGCATTGGAAACTCTCAATCAACTATACCAGGAAAATTGGAAGACATCCACCTGGCCAACTGACTGGAAGAGATCCATCTTAGTACCCAATCCAAAGAAAAGTGACTCATCAAATGCTCTAAGTATAGAACAACATCATTGATAACACACGGAAGTAAAATATTGCTGAAGATCATTCAACAATGGTTGCAGCAGTATATTGAACTAGAGCTTCCAGAGGTTCAGGCCAGATTCAGTAGAGGATATGGAACAAGGGATATCAGGTAGATCTTGGATGAATGTGGATCTTGCTGTCAAGTGATCTTAGCTGAATGTAGAACATACTAGACAGATGTTTACTTGTGTTTTATTTACTATGCCAAAGTATTAGAGTGGGTGCATCATAAACTATGGGTTACCTTGAGAAAAATGGGCATTACAGAACACTTGACTGTGCTCATGCAAACTTTTACATAGATCAAGAGGCAGTCATGTGAACAGAACAAGGGCATAGTGCATGATTTAAAATCAGGAAATGTGTATGTCAGGGTTGTATCCTCTCATGATATTTATTTAATCTCCATCTTGAGCAAATCATCAGAGAAGCTGGACAATATGAAGAAGAATGTGCATCAGAATTGGAGGAAATCTTATTAACAACATGTGATATGCAGATGACATTACTTTGCTTACTGAAAGTGAGGAGGACTTGAAGCATTTATTGATGAAGAACAAGGATTGCAGTCTTCAATATGGATTGCAACTCAATGTGAACAAAACCAACATCCTTACAACCAGACTAATAGGTAACATCATTATAAATGGGGAAAGATTTGAACTTTTAAAGTCATATTGGGTAGATTCACAATCAATACTCATGGAAACTGCAGTCAAGAGATCAAAAGATATGTTGCGTTATATAAATCTGATACACAAAACCTCTTTAGATTCTTGGAAATCAAGGATTTTACTTTAAGAACTAAGGTTCCTCTTATTCAATCCATGGTATTTTCTGTTGCTTCATATGTATGTGAAAGTTGGACATTGAGAAAGGGGGAACCGATCAGAATGATCTACATATAAGCCCATCTGTGGGGGACGGACAACAGAAAAGGGGGTGAAGGGAGACATTGAACAGTGTAAGACATGGAAAAATAATAATATATAAATTATCAAGGGTTCGTGAAGGAGGGAGCATGGGAGAGGGAGGGGGGAAAATGAGGAGCTGATGACAAGGGCTCAAGTGGAAAGAAAATGTTTTGAGAATGATGATGTCAACAAATGTATCAATGTGCCTGACACAATGGATGGATGAATGGCTTGTGATAAGAGTTAAACAAGCCCTCAATAAAAGGTTTTTTTTAAGTCCAAAGAAGAAGCAATACATTTGAATTGTGGTGCAGGAGAAAAGTAGTGAAAGTGCTCCTTTAAGGCTGGGATGGCAAGACTTCATTTTATATACTTTGGACATGTTTTCAGGAGAGACTGGTCCCAAAGAAGGTTATTTTGGTAAAGGTCATTTTCATGTTTGATAAAGTAGAGGGCCAAAAAAAGATCGATGGACACAATTGCTACAACAATGGGCTCAAGCTCGGGAACAATTGTGAAGTTGGTGCAGGACTGGGCAGTGTTTCATTTTGTTGTGCTTAAGGTTGCCATGGATCACAAGAGCCTCAATGGTACCTAACAACCAGAACATAAGGCGAACTGGGCAACGAGGCTGCTCGCAGCAAAGGCTGTTAGCTCCATGGAAGAAAGACGAGACTGTAAGCTCCCACAAATATTTAGTCTCAAAAACTCTATACAGGAATGCTGTGGGCCATACTCACTGGCCATGGGTTAGATGATTAATAGTATCCTATGTACTATTTGGAGAGAAAGATGAGGTTTTCTACTCCTGAAAATCACTACAGTCTCAGAAATCCCCAAGGGTACATCTACCCTGTCCTATAGGGTGGTTGTAAGTTAGAATTGACTCAGTGGCAGAGTTTATATAATATTTTACATAATATTGCTATAATAATTAACTTCTGTATTATGCTTACTCTGTGTCAGATAATAGTTTCTACTTTTTACAAAAGTCAAACTACTCTCACTTCTTCCCACATGAAAAAACTGAGGAGGTACAAAGGATTTAAGTAACTGACCCAAAGTCATTTGATTGGTAATTAACAGATAAAGAATTTAATATCGTCATTTTAACTTCACAGTACATGTGTGTTCTTGATCTGGATCTGCACTGAAATTATATACGTTTTTCTAAAATTTCCACAGGTTTAAGGAACCTAACATATTAGCCAAAGTATGATATGATACTATGCAATTTATCTATTATCTTCTAATGTAATTTGTAGTTACCTTTTCATCTTGCTTTAAGTTCCATAAAGATAAAAGATTGTTGCTTCATCTGTAAGTTCATAGCACAAAATGCCTACCTGGTAGTGGCTAAGCCATTTTAGGGACTTTGAAGTTTTTAAATCTTCAAAATATATTTTAAAACCTTTAAGCATCAGCATATTGTTGCTGTATAGTATATAATTATATCATAGCCTTAAGCATCCAAAACTCATATCTATTAAAATAACACACAATTCATTTTCTTATTTCTCTCTGACTTTGTTGAATTGTTCATTTAAACACTTACAGCTCACAATCAATCACAGACAACTCTGAAAGTCATTCTACTGAGTGTTTTCCTCCACTCTGCTTCAGTTGCACCAAGTGCATGCTTCCATTATAGAAATGACTACACTCTAGCTTATTAGTGTGTTTACACCTCTATCTCCAACAAGGATTTGCTGAGCTCAAGGGTTATATATTCTCATCTTTGCAGCTCAGTGTCCAGCATGGTGCCTGAGATAGAGCAGATAGTTTGTTGAATGAATGAATAAATATATTATTGAATGACAAGAACGAGTGAGTTTGCAGATTTTGAAAAAAGTTAAATGAAGTTTACAAGAAATAATATCAGAACCAGAATTCAGTCCTAGATTTCTAATCAAAATCCACACTCTTGCTACTAAACCACCCAATATAGAAAAAAGACATTACCGTATACCTTTACATTTAGATCATGACTGATAATTATGTGCTTTCTGTATCATTTGCATGACAAAACTAAAAGTTTAACAGACTAGAATGAAAAAAACTAAACCTCACAAATTTATAAAACATTCTCTATAAATAGTTTATTACACAAATATAGTAGCATGTGACATAAAACAATCTCAGGCTTCTTCCATACATTATTTTACTCCCCCAAATTACAATTCTTTATTTTACTCCCCAAAATTACTACCCTTTGCAACTCTGAATATAAGAAAGTATTAGTGTTACTAAGAAAATATGTGGGGAAAAATCAAACTTACACTGACATGATACACCAGGAAAATATAGAGAGATGCCATAACACCAGAAACTCATACTGCTACTAATTCAATAAAAGAAAATTATTAAACCTTTTATAATCATGTGCAGAGAGCCATGTGATCCCACTGAGCTATCATGGGTCCACTAGGCGTAAATCCTACCAAACAATCTTAAGTATAATCCCATAGGTAGTATTTATCTAAAATATGCCATGATCTCTGACACATAACAAAATGTCACAAGTTTATGAGGCAACAAAATCTAATGCCACATAAAATGTCTTATAATATCTTAATGGACAAATGAGGCAGTTAAGCTTAGCTACTGCATTTAATATTATCTTATGGAATAATGATAATTATTGGTATCAAATCTATATCACCATAATGTCAAGGTCATTCATGAGAAGGAAGAGACCCAGCGATGAGAAGTGTTACAGATTGAATGGTGTCCTTCAAAAAAACTTATGTCGAAGTGCTAATATCTGGTACCTGTGAATATGACCCTTCTTTGTAAATGGAATCTTTTAAGAGGTGAGGAAGTAGACCCTAATCACATCTGAGTGTTTTCTTTTAATGGAAACTAGCAGGAACTGAAATAAAGTCCCCAAAAACCCTGCCATCAAGTCAATTCCAAAGTATAGTGACCCTATATATGTAATTTGCACTGCTGTAACCTTTTATAGGAACAGATTTTCTCCTCTTCTCCTCAGCAGAGGCTTGGAGCATTGAACTGCAAACTTTTCAGTTAGCAAACCAGTGCTTCCCTGACGTCATCACCAGACTCCTTCCTATGTGGCAGCATAGGATATGAAAAGAATCTCCAGAAGTCAAGAAAGAGCTCTCTTTGGACTTTGACCTGTAAGACCTAGTGAGAGATAAACTGGAGGACTGCTACCACAAGGTCATGGGTTTGGAATTCACTAGACTGTGGTTCAAACTTAAGGCTTTTGAGTTTTTCGAATACTAGGCAATTTAAGACTATTGTATATTTGCCACCTTCATATTTTCTTTGTTTTTCAGTTCTGCCACAGTGAATGAGTTTTACTGAATTTTGTGCCCTGGATCTAACCCTCATTGTTTTCCTAACCAGGATTCAGTCTCCTAAGTATTTTATTATGTGTTTATTATGTATCCCATGTATTTTAGTCTAAAAAGTTTCCTTGAACTCAATAGCATTTAAGATCTATACCATTTGCTAATTTAGCAATACTTTTATTAGAATTACCAAAGACCCAATGGGGGTTAATTATTTCTCAAAAATCTGATAATCCTGCCACTAAAGTGGAACAGGGATATATATAAATAGATGGTGAGCTTACATCTAACTGTAAGCCCTAACCCAAGACCAATCAGTTCTTATGATATGGTCCTGCTCAATGCTTCCCCTCTAAGGGATCACTGAAGAAAGTGGATTATCAGGAAGTACAGCATCTGGGGTCTTAAAAGCTTGTGTTAAAACTTGTAGCCATCTAAGTGAAATTTCAGCTAAACCCATACAGAAAAAGCACACCAAGATTATGAGTAATAAAATCCAAGATCAGAGGAAAAAATAGAATTAGAACTTAGATTCTAAGCACCTGTCTTGCAGCGGCTATGGATGACAATTAAAACCCCAAATCCATTTACAGAGTCCCCATGTGCATTAATCTTCCATTGAATTTCCTCAGACCATTGACCACGCTGTGAATCGCCTTGCTATCAGGCTAAGTGCATCAGAAAATGAATGAATTCACATATACTTAGATTATACTTTGATAATAATATTTTTGACTCATTTTAACGTGTCCTAGTCTTTATTATTTTCTACTTTCTTTTGGATGAAGGCTTATTTGTGTGCTTTATTTTTGTTATTGTCGTTGGATTTGTGTGTGTGTGTGTGTGTGTGTGTGTGTTTTGGGGTTTTTTTTAATGATTTTTTATATGCAGTCCACAATAGGTAAATGTATAGAGAAAATAACTATATTAATAGTTCCTTAGGTTGAGTGTTTGGAAGAAATGAAGAGTTACTTATAATGAGTAAAAAAATGAATAAAATGTTCTAAAATTGACTGTGGTAATGATTGCACAACTCTTTTTAATATATTTAAACCATTGAATAGTGTGGTATGTGAATTTTATATCTAAAACTGTTTTTTTCAATACAATACAACCAATACACTAGAGAAGTAAAGATACACTACATATATAACAAAAAAATGTTTTTAAGGAAATAAAACAAGAAGTATGTAATAGTTTCTCTCTCTCTTAGATGGAATCTCCCTTAGAAGGAATCTGTGTTAGTCCAGGTAGACAAGAGACAAATCCAGGGAGACTCATATATGTATAGGAAAGAGCTTTATATCAAGAGTAATTGTATATTAAGAAAACATCCCAGCCAGCCCAAATCAAATCCCTAAGTTTGATATTAGCCCACATGTCTCATACTAGTCTATGAAATTCCTCTTCAGACTCACGCAGCACATACAATGATGCTGAATGCAGGAAGATCACAGGCCAGTGGGTGGAAAGTCTTGTGGATCCAGTGGCAGTGGAAGCATTCCAGGGCTCTGGCTGCCATCAGCATGACTCCGTATGGCTTGTCAACAGGAAGGTGAAGTAGAGAGTGTGTCCCCCTCCAGGGAGGAAGAGAAGAAGTCCCAGAATCCTCATGAGAAGACTGCACCCACAAGGTGGGATCCATCAGGTTGTGACCTGATTGACAGACTAGACTCCAACTCTTCATTCTTATTTATCAAGGTGACATGAAATTGTGTAACTAGCACAGAATCATCAAACTCAATACCCTGATTTGGGTTATGTATTGAACTGATAACTGCAAGGTCAGCCACTCTGGAGGAGACAGACAAGGCTTTCTGCTCCCAGGAAGATGTACCGCCTTAGAAATCCAAAGTTGCCAGTTCTTCTCTGTTCTACAGGGTCACTGTGAATCAGAAACAACTTGATGACGATGAGTCTGAGCGTGGGAAGAGCAGGCCTACTACCTCTCCCAGGTGGTCTTTTAGACAGAGAATTATATTCAAATTTTGAAATATAATAGAATTTGTCCTATTGGTTTATTAGGGCTATTGTTTCTCCAATTTCTCCCTTTGGGAATTTGGAAGACGATTGGCTGTATTCTAGATCCCACAAGTCTATAAATAGAGAAACATTTTCACAGGATCATACCCAGAATTGCATTCCTGCCTAATTTAGATCATTTAAAAGATGGAATTTTGTATTTACAGTTGTTGCTTCTGGAAATGGTTTGGTTAATACTTGGGGAATACTGGCATCAAGTAAATGCTTTTTTTCACATAGGAAAGGTGTGGGTGTTGAGAGCCCTCGCTTGTAGCATAGTGGTTGCATATTGAGCTGCTAATCAAAAGATCAGCCATGTAAAACCCCCAGACTGCAAAATCAACACGAGGTCTTCTACTCCCCAAAACAGTTAGTCTTGGAAATGCCCAGGAGCAGTTCGATGGTGCCCTAAAGGGTTGCTGTGAGTTGGCAACGACTTGATGGCAGTGAGTTTGTCTTTTGGGTAAAGGCAAACTGTCAGATACTGTTTCCTCCCAAAGATATATTTTAACCTCCTAAGCAAGGATGATACTTTGAGTAACAAGGTGTGCCTTACCCAAGCCATGGCATCTTCAGTCACCTTATATGCATGTGAAAATTGGACATTGAATAAGGAAGCTGTAAGGAAAAGCAATGCATCTGAGTGTTGGTGCTGGTGAAGAATTTTGAAATTCCCATGGACTACCGAAAGAGCAAACAGATGTGCCTTGAAAGAGGTACAGCAGGAATGCTCCTTAGAGGCAATTTTGGCAAGACGTCTCACATACTTTGGCCCTGAAAAAGGACATTATGTAAAAGAGGAGAGGCAGTGACAAAGCAGAGGGCCATCTACAAGAGGGGTGACACAGTGGCTACAACAGCGGACTCGGATATAAGAACAATTGTGAAGAGGGTGTAGGTTCAAGAAGGGTTTCCTTCTGTTCAGCCTAAGGTCATTGTAGGTCAGAACTGATCTGATGGCACTTAACATCAACAATCTCAGAAACTTGTCAACATGACTTTGTTTTGGCATATGACTGTTGAAGATGGGGTAGAGTGGGTTCTATTCCTCTCTAAGTGGTGTCTTATAAATTATAAAATATAAATATAGACAGGAAAACAATGACCATGTGATGATGGAGGCAGATAAATGTAACTGTAAGCCAAGGGATGCCACAGATTTCTTGGAGTCAATGTAGCTCAGAAGCAAACCAGGCAACTGATCCTTTCTCAGGAGCTCAGAATGAATCAACATGGCTGAGATCCTGATTTGGACTTTTATGTGCCACAACTTTAAGACAATAATTGTTCTTATAAATTACCCAATTTGTAATATTTTATTAGCCAGCCCTATAAAACTAAGGCAAGGTGAAGGTATTTTCAGGTAAAGAGCAGAAATAGAGAATGAAAGTAGCTGTATCGGGGACCACGTTTAAGCAGACGCATAGCAGTCCATTTTCGTTCTACACAATACGTCAAATGTCAGAGAAATTACCTGACAAAACTGGGAAACACTACATAGAGTAGAAAAGACGAAAGTGTCTAACATGCATATGAGTCCTTTGATGGATCTTATCCCCAAACAAGGTTATACTCCTCTCTCTGGGACAATGATGGTAGGACTAAACAAAAAGAAAACACTGAAGATAAGGGTGCTACAGCAAAGTGTGGTGAAGGAAGTAGATGGTGTTGATAGGATGAGCGTCTGGGGTCTTGAAGGCTTGTATTCAAACAAGCAGCCATCGAAGTGAGGAGTCAGTTAAGTCCACACAGAAGAAGCACACCAGCTTGTACTTTATTAAAATTTAAAAATTCTAATATGGTGAAGAGAAAAGTATCAGAGCTAAAATTATGAATACCCAATTTGTAGAAGACTAAGGAGGACAGTGGGACCCCAAAATCTCTCTGTAGAGTATCTCGTCAGACTGAGTCACTGGCAGATCCCTTCTAGCCAAAGGCAAGAGTCCCAAACAGCCTTACTATCAGCCAAAGGCCATTGCATTCTCGATTATGCTGCATAGAACATGATAATTGGCCAATTGACCTCCCTATAGACACGAACTGAAATCATTCTGGGTGCAAGTATCTCTTAGGTGTTCGATGACAGAAATTTCTTCCCTGACTTTTTGAATGTTGATGGGGTCTTCTCCTTCTCGTGTATTATTTCTGTTTTTGTTTTGACACTAATATGATGTTATCCTTACCACCTAAGTGATTTGTGTTTCATTGTTTTCTGTTGGGTTTCCCAGCTGTGAAGCACAGGAGGAGTGAATGTATGATAATAACTAATAAAAGGTGTTATAGAGAATTCAGGGATGGGGGTGGGTGACAGGGAGGGGAAGGAGATTTAAGGAGTAAAGAATGCAGGCAGGAGATGGGAAGAAGTACTAGAATTGATTGTGATTGCAAGACACGACTCATTTCAAAGGTGATTTTTCCATTGGGGGCAGGGAAGCGCTCTGAGATAGATGTGTTGGTCATTTTACAATTCCCCTTGATATGATTGAACAATTGAACTACTCAATTGTATTATATGTAAATTATGTGCCAATAAAAGTGTTCAAAAAAGAAAACAACAACAAAAAATTGGTTCTCAGTGATAAGAATGAAACTGTGCTTGTCAACCGTCCCTTGTTGCTAAGGTTTCAGTTTTCTGTACTCTTTTTCTTTTTCGGCCCGGCCGCAACCCTGAGCACGAACTATCAGTGGCTCCTTGTCATCCAGGGTGGTGATTTCTGTAGTCACTCTTCAGTCTCCTTGCTTTTTTCTCCTTCACCGCTTAGTATTGAAGTTACGTGGGACTCAAGACTTAGCTGTCTTTTCTTCCTTATCAACACTCACCATACTGGGAAGCATAAGCAGTCTCGTGACTTTCAATGTCAATCAATATCTTGGTGTCTCCCATCCCTTTGAGCCCACAGCTCTTTCTGGAACCCCAGACTTGCTATATACCGATGCGTACTCAACATGTCCATTTAGCTGCCCAGCAGGTATCTCAAAATTAACATATCCTAAACTTACTTCTTTGTTTTCCTCATTTGTTTATGCAACACACAATCTGCTAGAAAACTCTGTTGCATTGACTTTCAAAATGCATTTAGAATCTGACCGATTCTCATTACTGCTCCTACTTCAAGCTTAAGTTAAAAAAATCTCTCCCTTCCGTTCTTAAAACTTCTTGTACCTACTCTTGCATCAGGAAAATATGTTCTTATAACAAGAATTCAAGCTGTCCTTTTAAAATTGTAAAAATCATTTCATTCTCTGCTTCAAACTCTCGAATTAATCTCTATTTTACTCAAAGTAAAAGCCAAAGTCCTACAAAACCCAATATGAACTCAAAAATAACAAATTCAAACTCACTACCGTTGAGTAAATTCGGAGTCATGGCAATGATAGGACAGAGTACAATCACCCCTGTGGGTTTTCGAGACTGAAACCCAAGCAGGAATAGAAAGCCGTTTTTCTCCTGCAATATGAACAGCGGTATGAGAAAAGGAAACTGACAACATGAAGGTACATTCTAATGATGTTTTCAGACTTCTTTCTTTGGCCAATTGTATCCAACTTTTTTGCCAACAATATTGATAGTTACACAGAAGATATATACGTCAATTTGCAGATGACAGTCAGTCTAAATAGCTAATATTTTTAGATGATAGACCAAAGATCACAAACTATCTCAAGCAATTTAATGACTAGACCAGCATTAATAAAGTGGCAATTCATGGGGCTAATTAGGCAGATAGTAAGCCCTTGATAAATATGTACGTAATTCATGAATGTGTAAATGAAAAGTGTAATAAATACAGACTGGATGCTGATTTCTAAAATTCAACTGCAGGACAGAAGGTTACAGAGAATAAAAACAGTTTACGTAACAATAAACGCTAATGTTATTTTCAGATAGTGTGTGATGGTCCATAGCTTGTGACGGAAGACCTACAGCCACTGTGTTGATTGTTGACTTCAATTTTTCGACTGATATTGATCAATTTCAGTGATCCCTGAAAAGAGTGATTTTTACCCTAAAAGCTACATGATGATTAATTCATTCATTAAGTATTCTTGGGTATATGATTTGATAACAGATCTGGGCTAGCCAGTAAGGATACAGAAAGTTCACACATGTAATGGATAATTAAACCAAATATATATCTCAATAGCTTGTTTTTTGTTTCTTCGGTTTCTGTCATTGGCTTTTTATTGTTGTTGTTCTTTTGTTGTTTGATTTTGCTCTGTCTTGTTTTTGTGCGTGTTATTATCTCCACAGGTCTGTCGAAATAAAATAGTCTGGATGAACAAACTGAAGGAGAAAACAATAGGACCGACAGTTCCAGGGGGACATGGGAGAGGGAGACATGGAGGGGAAGGGGGAGGAAGTGGTGTTAACAAACCCAGGGTCAAGGAAACAACAAGTGATCCAAATCGGTGGTGAGGAGTGTGTAGGAGGCCTGGTAGTGCATGATCAAGGGTAATGTAAACAAGAGGAATTACTGTAACCCAAATGAAGGCTGGACAAGAGGAAAGTAAAAGGAAATAGAGGAAAGAACTAGGAGGCAAAGGGCATTTATAGGGGTCTAAATAAAGGCATGTACATAAGTAAATATATTTATATATGAGGATGGGGAAATAGATTATGTGCATATATGTATTGGTTTAGTATTAACGTAGCAGATGGGCATTGTGCCTCCACTCAAATACTCCGTCAATGCAAAAATACTTTGTTCTATTAAACTGGCATTCCATGATGCTCACCTTCCCTGCACGATGACTGAAGAAAAAGCGGGTGCATAAGCAAATGTGGCGAACACAGATGATGGAGCCTGACTATCAAAAGATACAGTGTCTAGTGTCTTAAAGACTTGATGGTAAACAAGCGGCCATCTAGCTGAGAAGCAACAAAACCCACATGGAAGAAGCACACTAGCCTGTGTGATTACAAGGTGCCGAAGGGATCAGTTATCAGGCATCAAAGAAGAAAAAAATCATATCATTGTGAATGAGGAAGAATGCGGAATGGGGACCCAAAGCCCATCTGTGAGCAACTGGACATTCCCTTAAAGAAGGGTCGGGGGTAGGAGACAAGCCAGTCAGGGTGCAGTGTAGCAACAATGAAACATACAACTTTCCTCTAGTTCCTAAATGCTTCCTCACCACCCCTCACCCCACCACCACTATCATGATCCCAATTCTACCTTGCAAATCCGGATAGACCAGAGGATGTACACTGGTACAGATAGGAACTGGAATCATAGGGAATCCAGGTCAGATCATCCCTTCAGGACCATTGGTGAGAGTGGCAATTCTGGGAGGGTGGAGAGAGGGTGGGGTGGAAGGGGGAATTGATTATAAAGATCTACATATAACCTGCTTCCTGGGGAACAGACAACTGTAAAGTGGGTGAAGGGAGACATCAGACAGTGTAAGACATGACAAAATAATAATAATTTATAAATTATCAAGGGTCCATGAGGGAGGGGGTGCGGGGAGAGAAGGGGGAAAATGAGGAGCTATATCGAGGGCTCAAGCAGAAAGCAAATGTTTTGAGAATGATGATGGCAACAAATGTACACATGTGCTTGACACAATGAATGTCTATATGAATTGTGGTAAGAGTTGTATGAGCCCCCAATAAGGTAATTTTTTTAAAAAAAAATAAAATTCTAAGTGAGAATCACTTAGCTTTCAGACTTCTCTTTAGAAAACATACCTAAACCTATCACTTTTTATTTTCTAGGTTTTTAATGGCCTCAACATAAGAGGGGACTACAAAAGCGCATGAGAAAAATTCATTTTTCCACAAATTTTTTGAAGCCTTTAGGAGGATTCTGAACTTAGATATTATTCAAATATATTAAAGTTTATATTGAACTAGAAATCACAGATGGAGCCAATTGGTCCTTTTGGTCGTTCATAAAGCCAAGTGGTATAATAAAATTACAATTGAATTTAACTTTTCCAAGACTGATTCTTTCCAGGTTATTTTTATTGAATGTGTGGCATTGTCTATGAAAAATGCATATAGAGTAGATGAATAGATGGAGCACTGAGCATTTTGGGGGCATTGAAAAAATTCTATATGATATTATAATGGTGGACACAAGATGTTATGCAGTTGTTGAGTTCTTAGAACTATATATACAACACAAAGAGTGCATCTCAGTGTAAATTATGGACTCCAGTTAATGATAATATTAATTCCGCCAAATGAACCACAGAAATGCAAGATGATAATAATAAAAAGAAGCTATCAGCATAGAGAAAAAAAGAGGCCGATTACATGTGAACTCTACTTTCAGCACAATATTTGGTAAACCTTAAGAGCAGTTTTTAGAGCAGTGCTAACTGCTCTAAAAATAAAATATATTTAAAAATCCAAAAGAGAGAGAGAAAGAAAGGGAAATAATAGAGCCTGAGGTTCATATTTTCTGCTCCAGGGAAGAAATAGATTTGCCTAAATCAGTGTCTAGGGACACTGGAAACAAATTTTACCTTAGGCCACTTGTAGTGATTCCCTAGAAAGCCAGACTATTTCTAACTCACTATCACACCTTGAATGGGGCCCTCCAGGTTCCCCACTGGCAGCATGCCTGATTTGCTGGAAGTCCTCATCCTCAGTGGCCCTAACATCTTGCATCTCAGCCTCTTATCTGCCTCTGTTTGAACTGACAGAGATCCTTGGGTGATATGTTGCTCTTCTTCAAGAATCAACTTTCTTTTCTGTCTCTCTCAAATCTGACCCTACATGCTTCATTGCCTCAAGGAGTTTTTATTTCTTCAAGGAAATATTGCTGTTACATATTTATCCAGTCGTCATTGTTTGCCTGACTTATTTTTCCATCATTCAAGTCCATCACCTTAATTTTTTGAAGACTCGAGATAAGGCAGGTGTCTGCTTCTATCATTTACCAGCTATCTCAGATTTGACAACTCTCTCCCAGTCTTGTTTTTTTAATAAAATGAAGACAATTTTATCTTCCTCTGTTAGTTCATCTACATGATTTCCTTAAAATATTATAGATGACAACATTGTAAATTGTAAACTGGTATATAAGCCTGGTGGTACAGCAGTTAAAGTACTTGGCTGTTGAAAGTTCAGCAGTTCAAACCTACCATCCATCTGAGGAAGTGAAGTCCAACAGATTGTTTCCATAAAGATTTACAGTCTTGTAAAACCCTACCTGTCTCATAGTTCTCTATGGGTCAGACTTTATTAGAAAGCAAGGGGGGAGGGGTGGTTTTTCATTTATATGAAATCCTAAAAAATAGCACATGAATGATGGCATGTACTTTTTGCAACTGTTACCTAAGGGTCAAAAAAAAATAACTCACTCCTATTGAGTCAATTCCAACTCATAGTTACCTAAGAATTGGAAATGGAAATTGGTTAAATGAACTATAAGTACAGTGTTGTCTATGATAGGATTATATCTGTCTTTCTCCAAGGAAATCCAATCAATAGAAGTGTTATTAAAATTTATGTGCCAACCACCAGGACTAGTGATGAAAAAAATTGAAGTATTTTAGTCTAAAGTATTCTTCATTCTAAAATTGATCAAGTATGTATTCAAGTTGCATTAATAATTATTGGCCACTGAAATGCAATATTTGAAATAAAGTGAAAGAAATAATAGTTGGAAACTATGGCTTTGGGGATTAAAAAAACTGTAAATCACATGAAAGAATCTTGCAAGACCAATACCTTGTTATAGCAATGCCTTTTTATAACAACACAATAGAAACTATACACATGGATTTATAAAGAAGGAGTACACAGAAATCCAATTGACTACACCTTTGGGAAGAGATGAGGGCAAAGCTCAATATTATTAGCTAAAATGAGGCCAACGGCTGACTGCAGAACAGACCACAAATTCCTCATATGAAGTTCAAGATGAAGCTGAAGAAAACTGAAACAAGTCCAGAAGACCAAAACTGTGACCCTGAATATACACCACCTAAACTTTGAGAACACATCAAAAACAGAGATTATGAATTGCACATTAATGACAGAAGACTGAGGGAGCTGTAGGAGGACATAAGAACATCACTCATGAAAAAAAAAATAAATAAAAAAAGAACGTCATTCATGAAGAAAGAAAATGGCCGTTAAAAATATAGGAAAGAAAGAAAAGATTTAAGTGGAAAAGTGGATGTCAGAGAGAGTCTGAAACTTGCTCTTAATCATAGAGTAGCTATGGCAAATAGAAGAAATGATGACGTGAAAGAGTTGAATAGAGTATTTCAAGGTTTTTTTTTTAAGAAAACAAGTAAAATATTATAATGAAAGATGCAAAGACCTAGAGTTAGAATGCCAAAGAGGAAAAACACACCCAGCATATCTTAAACTGAAAAAACTCAAGAAAAGTATTCAAGCATGCAGTTTTACTGAAAGACTCTAAGGCCAAAATACTGAATGATGCAGGAAGCCTCAAAAATGGAAAGAATACAGAGAGCCGCTGTACCAAGAAGAACTAGCTGACATTCCACCATTTCAGCAAGTAGTATTTGAGTAAGAACCAATGGTAGTGAAGGAAGAAGTTCAAGCTGCACTGAAAGCATTAGTCAAAAGACGGTTCTAGGAATTGATAGAATACCAAATGAAATGTTTCAAAAGGATGATGAAACACTAGAAGCACTCATTTGTCTATGCCAGGAGATGTAGAAGACAGCCTGTTGATCAAGTAACTGGGAAAGATCCATATCTGTATCCATTTCAAATAAGGCTCAAATTATAGAACAGCATCATTAATATCAAAATATGCAAAAAATATTGAAAGTACTATGAACTGCCAAAAGAACTATCACATATGACTTGGAAGAAGTACAACCAGAAGGCTGCTTAGAGGCATGAAGAGAGTTTGTTTTACGTACTTTGGACATGTTAGCATGACGGGCCAGTCCCAGAAGATCATGCTCGGTAAAACAGAAGGGCTGTGGAAAGGGGAATGCCATTGGCAAGATGATTGACACCGAGACCGAAGCGATGGACTCAAACAAATTCACAGCCGCTCACACGTGTATAAGAAAGAGTTTTATAAACAAAAGCAACTGAACATTGAGGAAACATCTTAGCCCAGTCCACATCAAGTCCATCAGTCCAATATTAGCCCATAAAGTCCTCTTCGGACTCACAAAACGCATGAAATGATGCTGAACGCAGGAAGATCACAGACCAGTGGGGGGGAGTCTTGCAGCGGATGCAGTTTCATTGTAAGCATCTCAGTGTTGGACGGGGTCTCCACGTGGCTACGCCAGCTCAGGGCACTAGCATAGTTTCATGTGTCTTCTCAACATGGATGTCTCACATGGAGTGAGGTTGTATCCCACCTCCAGCTAGCTATTTATATCCTTAGTACCTCCAAATGAGGTCATCAAGCTGGGCCTTGATTGACAGCATAAACTCCACCCCTTCATTCTGAATCCTCAAATTGACACCAGACTATGTAACTACCACACCTTTCATTCTGGAAACCCATGTTTATGTACAGTCACCATCAGTCTCAGTGGAGGCTTGAGTTTCTGAAATGTTAAGTGAGTTTCCATGAAGGTTCCAAACTAAGAGTAATTGAAAAGAAAATACTGCCAATCTACTTCCAAAAGTCCACCAATGAAAATCCTAGAGCTTACATTAGCTTGTTCCACAATGATCACAGTGATAGCACAGGACCGAGCAATATTTTGTTTCAACCTACAGAAAGAACAGGAAGTCATCATGAGCTAGTTAAGGCCTGACTCATGGGAGATAGCAGGTTTCTTCTTACAATGTATTTGCCTCTTTGCTATGGATAGCTGTTTTTGCATCCTCTGACTAGAAGAGTCTTCTAACACAGACACAATAGCACTGATTGCAATCAAAATTGCTAGGGTTAATTCCATCTACTGAGCCAAACCTGCAAGGCAGGAATACAGCAGCAATGAAATGTATTGATTGCAAATCTCTTGAAATTTGTCAAGCACAATCCAGGATCATCAGTGCAAAGTGTGAACAAATATTGATTGTCATAGTTTTAAATGAGACCACAGGGGAGAAGCCACAGAAATGGTTGGAACATGTGAATAGAAATCAGAAATTCCCCTCCTAGCTGACTCTCCCATAGAAGACCTCAGGAGAGAGCAGTGAATTTGCTTATTCACCCAGTACATGTTTACTGAACATCTCCAGAGTGCCAAAGTAATGCTCGATCTAGACTTTAGAGATATCGAGGGACAGGGATATCGGCTCAGGACTCCTCAGGATGGATTCACAGCCTCGTTGGAGAGAATGGTAAATACCAGACATTAAAATAAAGAAGGATAAAATGCCATTTCAGAGCAGTTATATCTAATGCTCAGCCAGTTCAGGAAAGGTTTCTGGGAAAGAAATTTCAACATAGATATAAAAGATAAATTCAAATTAGCCTAGTCAGAGAGAATTGCACATGTATTAGTCACAATTTTTAGTTGTGAATAAAAAATGTGAGGCTAACAGATTAAGTTGGATGGGAATTTATTACTATTGCTATTAATACTTAATATTTATTGGAGACCTATTATGTGGCAGGTATTGTACCAATCACAAACATATATGTTTAATGCTTGAAACCACTCCTGTATGGAGGCACTATTATTATTCTTATTATATTTACTTAAAAACTGAGGTAAAGAAAAGTTATGCAACTTATATAAAATTGTATAGCCAGTCAATGAAGAAGGGAGGATTTGGACTTCGGCTACCTAACCTTGAAACTCCTGCCATTGCTGTCTTCTTCAGAAAATAAGAGCTAATGTCCTCCTCTTTTCTTGAATCACAAAGTCCTGTGCCACATTCTGATTGTTAAAGCCCACATCATATAACTGTTTTAGCTACCAGGAGGCTTGCAATTTAGTATGAGGGGCTTCAAAAAGTTTATGGAAAAAATGAATTAAATTGTAGTAAATATTTCCATGAAACTTTTTGAAATGCTCTGATGTACATATTTCCACTCCCTAAACAAACACATGAAAACAAAGGGTGTTTTTGCTGGGAGCACCCAAAGCCGCTGCTGAGCCCGAGGAACCGTGGTGGAACTTTAAGGTTGCTCAAGCCTACCAGCTACTCCTTGGGAGAAAGATGAGGCTCTCTGGTGGCTTAAAGATTTAAAGTCCTGGAGACCCTGTATAGATGAGCTAGAATCAACTTGACCACAGTGGGTTTGGATTTTTTTGATGTAACAAAACAGGAGCCCTAGAGTGGGGTAAATGATAGAACACTTGACTACTAGCCAAAAGGTTGGCGATTTAAATCCATCAAATGATACCTCAAAAGACCATTCTGGGGACTAGCCTTCAGATAGATGGTCATGGCCTTAAAAACTGAATGCTTCAATTTAAAAATTGAATTTTAAAAACACAGCCTTAACAACTCTATGATACACTATGGGTCAGAATGGATTAGATAGTAACTAGCAACCATGAAAAAAAATGGTCTTTGATCCACACCATGTCTAAAATTTGATCCCACACTAAAAATAGTGTCCAGATACTAAAAAGTCAAAAAAGAATGAAACCTATCACTGACCGTGAAAAAGCATTTTCAAGATACGGGAAGACATTGGCGAAGGCAGCAGAAATCATGGATGATTCAAGAAAGGGTCAAAGGTGACTGTGGCTATTTCTTAAAATAAAAGGCAATGGCTAGTAGAAGATAAAGGTACACATAGAGCAAAATCCGATGATGGATTCTTATATCTACACCATTTTTTAAAAACACTATATTTGATCTCTCGGAAAATAAGTTAAGAATCTTTAAGGAAAACAGATGGATTCAGATTTGTCATTGGAAAGATTCTGTTGGCTTCGGAAAATAAAACTAAGAGGTGAGGATATTATAAGTCACATAGGACCCCAAAACTGTCATTGAGTCCATTCTAACTCATAGCAATCGCTCACTAACGTTTCTAAGATAGTCTCATCTTTATTGTGTCCAAATGCAGACCTATCAAAGACTGAAAGGGACAACTCTAATTTACACTGGAAAACAAGCAATGGATCATCTCATTTTGGGTAAACCGAAAGCCAAGTGGAAAAATTGGAAGAGGAAAAATACTTAGATTTTGTGAGTATTTGCGCCATCCACTCATTGATGTAGGCATTTCAAATGTATTGTAAACGCTGTGCTCAATTAAGACTAATTGTGAAGCTGGTCCAGGAGCGGGAGTGCTTCTTTCTGCTGTGCACAGCGTTGCTATGCGGCAGAACCAGTTCCAGGTCACCTCATCACAGCAACATGCTTCCTATGAAGCTAGTTTTAATCACTCTCATGTTATTGATGGTAAAACTAAAATTTATTGGGATTAAGCTTGTTGTTCGGGTACTAACAATTAGGAAAGCAAAGAACTCATGTTCCTGTCCATTTATGCCAATTTCAATAGCAATATCATATGTACTTCTCCTCTTTTCCACCCCATCTGACTTTCCCACCCCATCCCTAAAGAGGTGTTGTGTGTCTGTTATGAGTTAGCATTATGCTTAAGAACTTGACTTTGGAGGCAGACAAGTATAGTTTCGAAGACTGGCTATTTACGTAGTTCCAAGAGAACTGAAGCAATTCCATTAACTTTCCATAGTCCTATTTTCTATGAACTGGAACCATAATGGTTTCTACTTCAAGATTTATAGTGAGAATTAAATAAGACTTAACAGAGCACTTTTTGAAATAAGCTTTGTTCCGAAGTTAGGTTCTGCCTGCTCTTCTATTATCCTATAGTCTGTGGCTCATGTTCATTTGTTCATTTACCCTTTTTGAGAAACTGCTCTGGTCCAGATAATGAATTGGAATTCTGGAAGATAAAAGGATAATCAGCCTGTATTACTTTCATGATGGAAATGAAACATATCTAGAAATATGTGAAATTCAATTATAAGGATCTACATATAACCTCCTCCCTGGAGAATGGACAAGAAGAAAGTGGATGAAGGGAGATATCAGACAGTGTAAGACATGACAAAATAATAATAAGTCTATAAATTATCAAGGGTTCGTGAGGAGCTGATACCAAGAGCTTAAGTGGAGAGCAAATGTTTTGAGAATGCTGAGGGCAAAGAATGTACAAATGTGCTTGACACAATTGATGTATGTATGAGTTGTATGAGCCCCCAATAAAATGATTTTTAAAAAAACAGGGAGCTGTATAAGGAAGGCTGGGCCTTCAGATGCTGACAGAGAGAAAGACTTCCAGAGCAGGTGCTCTGAATTTGGACCTCCAAAACTGTGAGAGACTAAATCTATATTTGTTAAATTTTTTAAAAAGGTGCTAAATCAACTAAAAATGAAATGGGTAAATAGTAACAACACTTTGGAGGTAAACGTCACCTAGAGAGAGCTAGCTAGACCTTATGATGGCCTGGTCCTTGTTTCTGTTGTTACTAGAGGCCATCAAGTTGCTTCCAACCTATACTGACATGCACAACAGAATGAAACCCTGCCCGCCCGGCCCTATCCTCTCCATTGTTCCTGCGCTTGAGATCATTGTGGCAACCACTGTGTCAATCATCCCCATTGAGGGCCTTCCTCCTTTTTGTTCCCCCTCTACTTGACCAAGTATAATGTCTTTCTCTATGAACTCGTCTCTCCTGACAATAAGTCCAAAGTATATAAGACAAAATCTTGCCGTCATTGCCTCTAAAGACCACTATGGCCATACTTCTTCCGAAACATGTGTTTTGCCTTTTAGCAGTCCATGGTACTTGCAATGCATTGCTTCTTCTTCACTCTTCCTTATTCAGTATCCAACTTGAAGTGAACTTCGATGAACGGGCGAGTGGAGATAGAGGACACTTCATGATCAAAGACCTAGAAAAGAGAAACCAGTAGTACATGTACAGAGTAGTTGCTCAGGAAATAGCTGCTCAAAAATGTTCAACTGATGAATAAGTAAGTAAAATGCGAAGTATCATAAAAGGGAATATTACTCAACAACAGAGTGAAATGAAATCCTCATATTAAAAAAAAAGAAATCCTCATCTATGGCACAGCACAGATGAACTTGGAAACCATGATGTTGAATGAAATAGATCAGTCACAAAGGACCAGATCACACATAATTCCACCAAAATGATACGCAAGTGTGTAGGCAAGTACATAGAGAAGCACCGAGGCAAGATCAGTGGGAAGGAAGGGCTAAAGGGGACTCACTGCTTTGAGGACACTTAATATACTTTAATTTTATAAATGGATAATACACATGGTTGAACCATCTGAATTCTTAATGTGGAAATGTTTAAATGGCAAACAATGTGTTACTTAGAAATATGTAGATACTTACCACAATAAAAAAGTTTTAAAGGCCTTGAGCTTTCAAGAGTCAGCATGGTAGAAGCCACCACTGCATCCTTGCCTTGCACTTAGGGTTGACTGGCTTAGAGAGTTGACAAGAAGCTCTCTCACTCTTGGTTTGGTGCGCTTTCCTTCTTTGTGGAGTCCCAACAGAGGCATGGAATGCTACCAGACCCAATCCTTCAGAAGCCACACACAATCACTAGCTGCTTCCAGATGCTAACATATTTCAAATGCCACTTCCAGCTCATGTTCAGTGTGCAGGAAAACTGACATAACCCATCTAGCAAATGATCCATAGAGATTTATCATCTCCTTTCTGATCTTGCCCAGCTGAGGTTTCATATCAAAGTACATTTCACCAAAACTCTCCAAATTCAGAAACTGGATTTAACAGCAGTGCATCTTAGTTCATTTGTTACAGTTTCAATGAACATTCAAAGCCATTCTCTTTTAAGTTGCTCAGAAATCCTAAAGTGAGGAGGGCGGAGCCAAATCCAATCTGCTGCCATTAAATAAATCCCAAGGGGCAGATAGATTAAAACCGCCTGAAGAGTTTCCAAGAATGTCATCTTTACAGAGCAGACTGATTTTTCTATAAGTAATTGCTTACACTTTTCTTCCACAACGTAGCTCATTGATTCAAACTGCAGATCATTTACTTTGCAGCTGACCACTGTAACCAATGTGCCACTAAGGGTTCTTAATGGGGTGTGACTTCCAATGTTCTGATCCCTGTACTACTTCCTATCATATGGCCAAAATTTGCGAGGAATATAGGCAATCCTGAGACTTTTGCACTATGATCTTTATCAATTGTTTACCATATGAATGACACACACGAGCTAAGCATGTCTGGGGTTTAGAAAATCACCATGAGCCAGGGATTTCCAGAAATAGGGGTTCGGCAGGGCAGGTTCTTTATTTAGTCAGTTGCTCCTTCTCGACGGCAGTCGGTGATTTTGGCTCTGTGAGAGATCTTTACCACATTCAGACAGATACAACTTGATAGTCACACTATTTCAAATGATGCAAATAGAACACACTGCATTTTGTTTACTTTTTCATACACCCGGATAAGGAATTTTGAATTTCTACAGATCCCAACCTCAGGATGGTCCTGTGCCATCCTCACAGTTGTTTGTTTGTGTTAATCACAGGGCTCAGCAAGTCTCCACGTGGCTTGTGATCAGGAAGACAAAGGCAGAAAGCGAGAACTTCCCAGAAACCTCATAAGAAGGCCACGCCCACTAGGAGGCATCATCAGGCTGGGTCTGGATGGATAGGTTAGACTCCACACCTACACTTATTTGTCAAGCTGACATGAAATTATATAACTACTACATATGCCTCTTTAAAATGTTAAGTACACAGTTGATATTAATGGTACTTAATGTCTGCTTCTACCACTATTCTTCTTCTTGTTCTTAAAACTCAAGAATGCTGGAGAGGTCTCCTTATTAACACTGTTATGTTAATAGTTGGTGAGTGCCTAATAGATAAGGATGAGAGCTCTTTTGCTATTTTTATTTATTTGTTTATGTAAAGAATTTATCATTGTGGGTAATTTTCATAGTGAGTTTTTGAGTGGATGTAGGTGTGAACACATTGGAGTCTCTGGAGTCCTTTAGTAACAAATGAAAATGAATGTGGAAAAAGAATTTTTTAAAGTAGCTTTCACCCTTTCTTTAAAAACAAGTAATATTATTTTCTTATTCTCAAAGTCATAGTTGCTCATGATGGATATGTATTGAAAATAGGAAATGTAAAAAGTGTGAGAATGGAATTCTTTCAAGTTTCTCTCCCAAAACAAAATCACGGTTAGCATTTTGATATTTTCATTACCATTTTCTTATTCTAAGTGCACCTTTCACTTATTTAGATATTAGCTAAGTGAATATACAATTCCTGTGCCAATTATTTGCCTTTAAAATTAACCTATATCTCATATGCATAATCCTCATATTTCCTAATTCCTCATATTTCATAATCTTGAGTGTTTGTGTGGATCTCTGGTTGCATAGTGACTAAGCACTCAGCTGGTAGTTAAAAGGTTGGAGGTTCAAATGTACTGGTAGCAGAGAAAGCTGTGGCAGTCTGATTTCTTAATGATATACATCCTCAGAAACTCTATGTAACAGGGTCTTTCCTAGAGAGTTTCTGCATATCAGTGTTTACTGGACAACAGTGATTTTGGTTTGATTTTTGATAATGCCATGGCAACAATCCAGTAAGTGGATGTTTCTAAATTTGTTCAACCTTCCTCTGTAGCTATTGGGCAATTAATTTCCTCACTTTCTTTGTTTTGTTTTGGTTAATGCTATAATAGCTTATGTTGCGTTTTAAAAATCATACTTTGCATCCTCATCTATATCTCTGATTATTTCATAAGGTAGGATGGATAAAGTAAACACATCTCCTTGGGGACTGACAGTGTGCACTCTACCTAGTTTTAACAGGATTACACATTCTTACTTTATGTGTTTTCTGATTTCATACTCATATCTCAGTTCACAGAGTCCCTGGGTGGAGCAAGCAACGTGCTCAATTATTTACTGCAAGACTAAGTACTATTGGGGACACCTCTGGAAAATGTCTTCCCCCAAAATTCAGCCATTGTAAAGCCTATGGGATACTGTTCTACTCTGACATGCTTAGGGTCATTGTACATCATAACAAACTCAATCACAACTGTTGAGTTTGGTGGTGGTGGTCGTGATGGTGTGTTTTACACTTTACTGTAGCAAGCCTGAATTCTATGCAACTCCAGTGATTCCTCTTCAGCTACACTGGAATTTCTACCCATTAGTCATGTTATCCAATGAACACACACACACACACACACACACACAAATATTAACTTGCTATGACTTGACAACCCACCAGAAATCCGAGGGCAATTCTCAAGTCTTAAACTTATTTTTTTGCAGTAAGAGGAAAAATCTTAAACTGTGGCTATTTTTTTCCAGAACAAACAGGTTTACAACAAATGATCCTGAACTTTGTGTAGTGAAGTTTTAAGATTGAGCACTGGGATTCCCAGAAGAAGAAACAAATATATTATAGCCAATATTTCTCACAGCTGAATATGTCGTAGCTTCTCAGTGGAAAAGAATACTTCATCCCTCTGTGGAAGCGAAAATTGAAAAATCACTGCAAACAACCATAATAGTCACATTAACAGCTACAAAGATGAGAATCGCTAATATTCGACTGTTTTCATTGTGTCAGGCATTATTCTAAGAGCTTTACAGTTATTCCCTAAGCAATCCTCAAATAATTCTATGAAGTTTGACTGTAATCCACATTTTATAAAAAGGAAGTGCCGAAGAAGAATTCCAAAGCCCTACAGCTAATTAAGCTGTGGAGCCAATTTGACTCGAAGGGCACATTTTTACATCTGAATTGCACCTTAACATAGATATGGCATGGAGCTTAAACCACTTCCTTCAAAAGTTACAAATGGGAAAAAAAATAAAAATCATTCGTGATGCCTTGATTTTTCCTCTTGGTATTAGTTTGCTCTTATTAGTTTTCTGTAACAAGATGGTACAAACCGACTACTTGAAACAGCACAAATTCACTATCTTCAGGTTCTGTTAAATCAGATATCTAAAAACTGCATCATTCAAAGTGTTTGCATGACTCTATACTATGCTGGAAATTTGGGGGGAGAATCTGTTTCCTTATCTTTTCAGCATCTAGAAGCCACTTGTATTTACACTTAAAGTGGCTCCCTTTCTCCACATTCAAGCTCAGAAACAGCAGGTCAGATGTCTCTGAATTTTCCCTCTTCCATTGTTTGTTTTAAAATCATTTTATCAGGGGCTCATACAACTCTTATCACAATCCATACATACATCCATTGTTTCAAGCACATTGGTACATTTGTTGCCATCATCATTTTTAAAACATTTTCTTTCTACTTGAGCCCTTGGTATCAGCTCCTCAATTTTTCCCTCCCTCCCCCACCCTCCCTCCCAAATTCTTGACAATTTATGAATTATTATTATTTTTTCAAGTCTTACACTGACCGATATCTCCCTTCATGCACTTTTCTGTTGTCATCCCACAGGGAGGGAGTTATATGTAGATCATTGTGATCGGTTCCCCTTTTCTCCCTCCATCTTCCCTTCCCTCCTGATATTGCTTCTCTCATTAGAGGGCTTTTATCTGTCCTGGATTCCCCGTGTTTCCAATATCTCTCTTTCTAACTGCAGGAGAAAAAATAAAAAAACTTTTCTACTATTGTGAAGTCATGGGATTAGATTAATCCTAACTGGATAACATAAAAGAACCTCCCAATTTTTATTTGTATATTGTTAATCACACGTACAAAATCTCTTTTGCCATATAAGGTAACATATTCACAGATTCCAGGAATTAACATGTGGCTATCTTTGGGGAGTGAATTTTTTTTTTAATGCTCTTCCTTTTCTTGTGTGTGTGTGTGTGGGGGGGGATTCAAATACTTTATTTTATTAGGGGCTCATACAACTCTTATCACAATCCATACACACATCAATTGTGTAAAGCACATTTGTACATCATTCTCAAAACATTTGCTCTCCACTTAAACCCCCAGCATTAGGTCCTCATTTTTCCCCTCCCTCCCCACTGCCCCCTCCCTCATTTTATAAATTGTTTATAAATTGTTATTTTGTCATATCTTGCCCTGTCCGACGTCTCTCTTCTCCCACTTTTCGGTTGTCCGTCCCCCAGGGAGGAGGTCACACACAGTTCCTTGTAATCGGTTCCCTCTTTCCTACCCACTCTCCCTCTACCCTCCCTGTCTCGCCACTCACACCACTGGTCCTGTAGTCTACCTACAAAACTCTGAGTGTGCTATTTCCTGTATTCTTCTTAGTTAACCCAAAGTAGATTAGTTATCTCTTGCTCTGTGACCATTATACCAACATTTAATAGCTGAAAATATTTGTTGCCTCCTTGTTTCCTTATGACAAACAGAAAAAATTGAAGATGTCAAAGATTCCATGTTACTTGGATCAACAATCAGCAGTCATTGAACCTTCAGTCAAGAAATTAAATGAGGTATTTCATGGGACATATCTGGTGCAAAAGACCTCTGTACGTGTGATATAGCAAAGAAGTCACTTTGAGGACTAATATGTGCTTGGCCCAAGCCATGGCCATGGTATTTTCAATTGCCTTCTGTTCATGTAAAGTATGGACAATAAATAAGGAAGAAGGGAAATAGCTGGTACATTTGAATTATGGTATTGTGAAGAATTATAAAAACATCACGGACTTTCAGAAGAACAAACAAATCCATGGTACAAGAAATAGAGTAAGGATTCTCCTCTGGAGCAAAATTGACAAGACTATGTCTCATGTACTCTGGACATGTGATCAGGAGATACTGGTTTCTGAAAAAGGATACCATGCTTGGTGAAATACCAGGTTGTTGCAAAAGGGGTTAGGGTGTGGTCTCATCTGAATGCTCAACTGGGGTTGGATCTGATTTTCCCATGGTTATGGGCAGTAGTCTTCGGTTGCTTAACTGAGTCCCTCCTAAATTGTTGAATTAGGAGCCTCAAGTTCCTTGAGGTCCTTGCAACCTGAAATCTCCATACGGCAACGTGTTTCTTCAGAGTCAGCAAGCAGAGAGACTAGGCACGAATGCAGGTGAACTGAAAGTTGTCTCTTATAACCTAAATTTAAATGTGTCACCCAACGTTGACCCCATTTTATTGCGCAAAAGCAAGTCACTGTGTTTAACCCACATCTAAGGCCAGAGGACTACATGAAGGAGTAAATATCATGAAGCGAGAACCAGTAGGAACTTTTGCTAAACAGCCTGCCATGGTATTTACGTAAGTGAGGTGCAGTATTGCTGCATTACAACCATGCCAAAACTCAATGGCTTAAACGTACTGATTCTTGTCCACCTATCCATGGGCCAATTGAGGAATGACTGAACATCTCTAACTCAGCCCCCTGTTCTTGGCTCCCTTCTCCAGATTGGATTCACATCTGGCTCATTGAGAACCAGACTCCAGAAAATGTAAAATAGCCAGGGAGGATCTGCTCATCTAAGATACTAAATAGAATTACAAGAGATAGATGATGATGATGATGATGATGATGATGACGATGATAGATAGATATAGATAGATAGATAAAATACCATGTAAAGGTTATAAGTGATCCTACCACGCTGTCAATTTGCTTCAGAAGTGTACTACTCGATACGCAGGTAAGCAAAGGCTTACTTATGCTTACTAATTAATCTGTAATGAACACTTTGACACGTAAAAAAACAGCTTGTACTGAAGGATGGAGCAAATCAAAAGTAGACTGGATATTTTATAATTTGGAGGATTTTTCATGGTGAACAAAATTGGAAAATTATGGGCAGAAGCCCTGGGATGGAAGACTCAGAGAGGTATAGGACCTTTTTAAATGGACTGCTCCTTTTGCTCTAAATTGACGTTTTTTCTTAGCTTACTACATAAATCCATGGTGACTTCATGTGTTACATAGGAGAACTACTTCATAGGATTTTCTGGACTGTAATCTTTACAAAACCTAGTGCTGGACTTGCTTCTGCAGAATCACTGAATTCAATGTGTTCAGCCTTCATCTTTGAGCTGGATACCGCCATCTCTGAAGTCCTGCTTGAATGTTATGTAAATATGCTCTCAGTTTGATGGAACGAACTCCTAATCACGACAAAACCTTTATCACAATCATCTTCTCTTGCTGCAATATGCAGCTTTCAAAATAAACGAAAGGGCTTCAAGTCTTTTTCTTACACTAAAGTAAGGTGAAATAAGAACAATATGCACATGTTTCAATTGACCTGCACATTCTTAAAGACAGTTATATAAGAAGGAACTTTATGAGTCAGTGACTGCTGGTAGGCCCATACTTACTTTGCTTGTTGGGTACTTCGTTTCTGTCAGGGACTGCAAATTTGAAACCTGGCTTTGATTCTGTAGGAAAGTGTGTAGGGTTGGAACCATACCCAGAAGTAGAATATTTGATGTGGTGAAAATATATGAAATTGTTCACTATGAATTAGTAAATAAGTACAAGTAAGCCTGTGTTTACCTTTCCTATTGGGTAATCCAACACTACTTTTTTCTATAACCCATGGACCAACACAAGTCACATGACTAAGTAAAGGGACAGGGATATATTATTCTGATACTACTGGGAGATGTTGTAAAGTCACACAGCAAAGGCTAAGGACAAAGAAAGAAGTGTAGAATTGGTGTCAGAAATTCAAACTTCCATAGTATTGCTACACATATTTTACAGATGAAGGAAAAAATAATGTTCAACAAAAACTGCATTCCCAAGGTCCCAGTCTGAGCTCAAACCTAAAATTGTCTTCCTTCAAAATCATTCTCCCTTTTCCTATATCAAGGCTCCTCAAAGTATATTGTTTCTGAATCATTTCCTTCAGAAAAAGGAGTTCACAAATTGGCATCTGATTTTTTTTCCTTTTCTTTGCAAATAGTTGTCAGAAATTCCACTTTGCTCTTCTACCTCCTGTTAGACTTTATCAGCCTAAATTTGTAACATGGGCAAAAGCATGAGATGAAATTGGCTCTGAAAATGAGAAACTAGATTTTCTTGCCATGCCTTTGCGTTACAAATGGGCTCAGTCCACAGCAATCGTGCCCGCACCTGGAAGAGTGCACAGGACACATGAATAACCCATCTTCCTCACACACGCTGCTCCCCGCAGTGCTGACTCAGCACCAGTTCTCCTTCCGCCTTCCACGATGCAGCAGCAGCACGGAGGTCAGGTAGAGTGTACGGTAAGACTAAACTCTGCACGTGTGGTTGAATCCTGAGAGCAGACAAGGGATTTAGGAATAGAATTAGAGTTTAAAACCAGACTACAGCTCAACCTTACTCAGAACCTCCCATTGCCTTCAGGGTAAATTCTAGACTCTTTTATGTGGCACCCAGGATCCTGCCTGAGAGGACCACTGCCTGGCTTACCAGACTCTCATTCTCTCATTTGTAACCATTTTTTTTTAGGGAGGGGGAAAATGAGTAACTGATAGCAGGGCTCAAGTAGAAAGAAAATGTTTTGAAAATAATGATGGAAATATGTGCTTGACACAATGGATGTCTGTATGGATTGTGATGAGAGCCCAGTAAAATGATTTTTAAAAAAAGGTATGGCATCAAAGAACAAAAAATCATGTCATTGTGAATGAGGGGGGGAGTGAAGAGTGGAGATCCAAAGCCCATCTGTCGGCAACTGGACATCCCCTTACAGAAGGGTTGCTGGGAGGAGACGAGCCAGTCAGGGTGCAGTGTAGTACCAATGAAACATACAACTTTCCTCTAGTTCTTTAATGCTTCCTACCCGCCCCCCCACTATCATGATCCCAATTCTACCTTACAAATCTGGCTAGACCAGAGGATGTACTCTGGAACAGACAGGAACTGGAAAACTCATTTGTAATTTTTTAACTTGACTGCTTCCCACCATTTCCCTTGATCTCAACTCCAGCAATACCACTTTATACTTCTTAAGTAATCCATTTTCATCCTTGGTATTTGCGTTTCCCTCTTCCTAGAAATCTCTTCTGCCCTTCTCACACTTACCTAAATTGAATCCCTTCTCTGAAACGTATTCAGGGATGAGGGAATACTTTTCAAATGGCCTTTCTTCACCCCTCCCTCTCCCTAGATCTCAGTTCACCAAAGACTAGAAGCTGCTTGCTTAATGAAATAGTTTATTCTTCCATCATAACCTTATCAAGTCGTATGGTAATTAGGTGTTTGTTTTTCAATCACAAATACATTAACCTTTTTAAATAGACTGATTCTTTTGCTCTAAATTGACGTTTTTCTTAGCTTACTATACAAATACTTGGTGACTTCACGTGTTACAAAGGAGAACCACTCCATCGGATTGTCTGTACTGTGAGCTTTACAAAACCTATTGCTACGCTTTCTTCTGCAGAATCACTGGATTCAAACTGCTAACCTTTAGATCAGTACAAAAACAAAACAAAACCCACCGCCAATGGTTCTGTCTCATAGCAGCTGTATCTGAAGTTTCTGAGACTGAGAGGCTTTAGGGGAGCAGAGAGTCTCGTCTCCTGTTCATGGAGCAGCTGGTGAGTTTGATCCTCCAACCTTGCAGTGTTTGTGTGGACTTGGGACCTTTAACATAGTGCCCCAAACTCACTTCCATAGAATGAATTATAGTCACTAAACGGTGGAATAGCTTGGGCTGGGGGAGCGATGCAGGGGAAGGGGAAGGAGCTGAAAAGCAGGTAATGATGTGAGGGAGAGAAGCAAGCAAGGAGAGAAAGGAAGGGGAAAGAGGGTGGAAGGAAGGAGGGGCAGAGGAACAAAAGAAAGTGAAGCGAAGAGCACAAGTAGAAGGGGCTTTGTTTTTTGTTGTTTTGTTTTTCCATCTGGAATATTCTGAGTGCAGAACTGTCTGTTCACGGGACAAGTCCTTCCACTCCAGCTAATTCAGGCCAACTAGCATCATCTATAAATTCAAGTAAGTAAACCTTTTCAGTGGGCATCCCCTCTAGCCAGTTCCTCAATGTGTTCCAGTAAGATCAATAACCAATCCAGATGACAAATTAATGTTTAATACAGCTTGAAGAATGGTAAGAGAAACGTAGTAGGAGAAAATTAGCAGAGACTCTTTCCAGAAATGTGGCCTCACGAAATGTTTCGGGAACCTGCTGTGGTTCAGTGGATGAGAGATGCGAGCACTAAGAAGACAGACTGTGAGTTGGGTACAAGATGGTCAGAAATCTGGCAGGGGGTGGGGGGAACCGTCCAAAAACGCAGCTCTCATTTCTGCTGTAGAAATTGGACCCCCGGATCAACCTGAACAAGACTTCCCAGGCAACAGTTCCAAATGCCAATTGCTGTTATTTTCACTTCAACACCACAACTGAGTGTGCTTGCTCGAGAGTTTGGAAGCCGCCTTTACACTCTAATAATTGCACTTCTGGATTTGCACCTGAGGCATTTCCATACATGATGAGCCTCTTAATTGATGTTTTAGTATAATTACTTGGAAGACGCATGTTTGAGAAGAATAGCTTGACTAGAAGATAGATAAAATATGTTCTGGGATTATTCTTTGCACTTACCATCATTACAGTAACTGCCCCTTTCTTCCTTTCTCCTCCCCCAAAGAGTTGACAGTTTTAGAGCTTCCGAAAGTTACTAAAACACCAGTCTCTTCTCTTAAAATTCTTTTTGTATTTCTTCCCTGTGAAATCACCACACATATATAAGGGAACTTTTAAAGGTTTGTGGAAAAATGCAATTAAAATGTATTGAAATTTTTATTGTTCTATGGATTCCTTGGAGGCCCCTAAGCTGGGAAGGGGAGATGCAGCTCTTATTATTTGAGGTTGAAAGTCCCTACCCTTGGTTAATTCTTTTTTTAAAAGCACTTGGATTTCAGTAAAAATAGGATGCGACTTGGGGAAAAGACATTATAATTCACACTAGCAGGCAGCCTTGCAGAATCAGCAGTGTGGCTCCTTGGGAGAAACACACGGCTCTCTGCTCCAATAAAGAGTTGCCGTTCCAGAAACTCACAGAGGGCACTTCTACCCTGTCCGACAGGGTTAGTAGGAGTCAGCATAAACTCCATGGCAGTGAATGAGAACTGAAACTGAATCTCAGAGGGGGTTTGTGGTTTTTTGTTATTTATTTTCCCCAATTTCACTGGGCTCTCGTGAATTTTTTTAAATTAAAATATCATTTTATTGGAGGCTCTTACAACTCTTATAACAATCCATACATCAATTGTATCAAGCATATTTGTACATATGTTTCCATCATTATTTTCTAAATATTTACTTTCTATTGAGCCCTTGGTAACTGCTCATAATCCCCCCTCCCACCCCATGACTCCTTGATAAATTATAAATTATTATGGTATTATTTTCATATTTTACACCAACTGCTGTCTCCCTTCCCCCATTTCAGTTTGTATAACCCCCTGGGGGAGTGTGGTTATGTGTTGATCATTTTGATTGGTTCCCTCTTCCTTCTCTCCTCTCTCTGCCTTTCCCCTTCCCTCCTGGGATGGCTAATCCCATTCCTGTTCCTGGATTCCCTGTGTTGTGAGCTCTTCTCTCTTATCTGTTCCTGTACACATGCTACAGTCTAGCCCACAGTGAAAAGGAGGATTGGGGTCATGATAGTGGGGGGTGAGGAAGCCTAGCATCCTGGTTGCACAATCTGCCCAATTCCTCTACAAAAAAGACCAGAAACATTGAGTGAGGCACATGCATAGCCCTGGAGCTCTGAGCGCCAAGTGAGAGGACCAAGAGTTGGAGTAGACACTGACTAGGAAGGGAGACAGAATGAAAACAATTACAGTGAAGTGAAAAGAAGGGAGCTCCATACATGTGGCCATTTGGAGACACAAAAGCTGACACACGTGGGCAAGAAGAAGTGAATTTCATGGAATAACCATTGGCATACAGAAACAATGTAGGTACAGCCTGAGAGAAACAAGAGGAGTAGAATGTGATCTAGATGTGGGAAAGAAAAATGTAGTGATGGCTGTGAAATACTAGTGGCAAGAGTGAGCATAAAGTAAGGAGAAAGCCTGGGAAGAGGGATTGTTGGGTGGCAGTTGGAGATACTGACCTTTTGGTGCTCCCACCCCATTGAATCTAAACAGAAATTGAATAATTAACAGTAAAGAGCTACATACTCAAAACATTGCCTCCAGGGGGCAGTTCTACCCTTTCCTACACAGTCACTATGAACTAGGATTGACTTAACAGCAGTGAGTTTGGCTTTTGGTTTAGAGAACTGAACCAGGCCTCCACCTGTGAACCTGACCAGAGCCGAGCTTACCCCTGATTCCTCCATCACACCTTCCCAGTGAGCAGGCATCCCCTGCCTCTTCCAGCTCAGTGGCTATGAATGCAACTCAGTTACTGAACTTCCACCTGATCTTCTTACTGACACCAGTAGTCATTCCCATCAGCAGTTTTCAAGAAGACCAAGCCCAGCCTGCAGAAGTTATGTGATTCCTAGTCATGTGTTCAGAGAAGCACAAACTCATACCCGTGGGCACCACTGCTAGAGGTATACACATGCATAAACCAGACACCAGGCTCCGACTCATCCCAAGGGCATATGATTTGATGGATATTGCAACAGGCAAAGTTGCCGCAAACATATTTTTGTTTGTATATATTTTGTCTCCTTTTCCTTTTTCCAGTTTTCCTTCTTTCTTACTGCTTTCCCCTATTTCATCTTCTTCTTTTATATTTAAAAGTATTTCTCATCCCCCAAACCTCATTAAGCTCTTGGTTTTTTCCTATCCTTCTCTTATTTATGCTACCCCATCTGACTAGAGGAAGGCACTATTAATTCATTTGTCATTGCTACATATCAAAACTATCACTTCTCACCTTACCCAGTAGGTTACTGCCATCATTGCTGGAACAATGACAGAGAGTGGATAACACTTGATCACTCTCTTAAATCTGCCCTCCAAGTCCAGTAAGCAGAGACCCAGGCCACACCCAGAGATCCATAAGTTATTCCACCTATCTGGACACAGTACGGGAAGGGCCCAGTGCTACAAAACCAGCAGCCACAGTAATATATAAGCCCTATCTACAACTGATATCTCAAAATAAAGCCAAATCTTGTGGTGTATAAAACCAACACATAATATACAAAATAAACAGAACAACTCCAAAATATATAAAAAATGACAGACAAAGAAGCAGGATAAGTTCATGCAAGAATTGACCAAAATAAAGAACCAAGATATTTATCTTCTGGTGAAAGAGTAGACAATAAAACTATCTTATAAAGAATATATATATACACATACACACCCACATACATAGATATATAAATATAGTCTTCCAAGAGCTCAAGAATAAAACATACAAGATTAAGGAAAACATAGAAAATAAGAAAATAATCTGGAAGAATTCAGGGGGGGAATCCAAGAGAAAAACAACAAAGTTAATACATAATAAGGAACTATACAAAAAATAGCTATTAGAATTCCAGAAAATTGACAGTAAAATTTCAGAGATAGATAATATTCAAAGAAAAATTAGTAGACTCCAATCAACTGCAGTTCTGATTGGAAAATTAGAAGGCAAATCATTTGGTAGAAAATTTTGTGAGAAAAAATATCAGAGGAAAAACAATGAAATAAGCCTTAGTATAAAGGGCATTATTAAGAAAAACAATTTATGTGTAATTGGAATTCCAGAAGAGGGAAAAGAAGATTAAAAAGTACCACAGAGAGAATTGTCAATGATTTGCTAACAGAAAATGCCCCTAATATTATGAGATAAAAAGATATCTATCGCAGAATCTCAATGAACTCCAAACAATATAACCTCAAAATAAGTCACCAAGACATATATATATCATAATTAAACTTTCAAGTGCCAAAGATAATCAAAGAATAATGAGAGTATGTCAGGAAAAGCATAATGCTGCTTATAAAAGGCAGCTAATAAGATTAAATGATCAAGAAAGCAATGGGATGACATATATAAAACTATTAAAGAAAAGGAAAAAATACCGACAAATATTATACATTCAGAAAAGCTGTCCATCAAATTACAATGGAATAATTACGATATGTTCTAATAAAAAGAAATTTACTAAAAGCAAGGCTAATCTTACAAGAAATGCTAGAGGAAGTCCTTTGAACAGAGAACCAAAATCAGACAGAAATCAAGCTGAAATTAAGACTCAGGACATCACCCAGCAATCTAGACAACAACAAAAAAGTCTTAAACATAAAATAACTTCATAAGACTGAAAACAGAGAACCAGAGGCAGCAATCTATAATGAAGACAATTCCGAAGCTAAAAGAGGAAATAAGTGGTATAAACAAGACTTCCAAATGGGGAGGAAGCCAAGATGATGTCAAGATAGAACAGGCTGTTTTAACTTAGAAATATACAACCAGATTACATGGTAACAACAAAAATAATGAGTAAACCTGCATATTACTTAACATGAGAAAGAAGAAATTATGGTGAATTTTTATGTTGGGAGCCTTTTATGACCATGGCAACCCTGTGTACAACAGGTTGAAACACTGCCAGTCCTCTGCCATTCTCACAATTGTCCCTCTATTTGAATCCATTGTCAGAGTCCATGTGTCTATCCATTTCATCAAAGATCTTCCTCTTTTTCCCTGTTCATCTGCTTTACCACACCTGAAGTCCTGTTCCAGGGAATAGTCTCTCATTGATAATGTCCAAAATAAATGAGACGCCATCCTTGCTTTTAAGAAGCATTTTGACAGTACTTCATCCAAGACAGATTTGATGGTTCTTTTGGCAGTCCATGGTACTTTCAATATTCTTCTCCAGTACCATAATTCAAACATATGTATTCTTCTCCCATCATCCTTATTCAATGCTCAACTTCACCTGCAGATGAGACAATTAAAAATACCATGGCTTGAATCAGGTGCACCTTAATCCTCAAAGTAACATCTGCACTTTTCAACACTTGAAAGGAGTCTTGTGCAGCAGATTTAGCCAACGTAATATGTCATTTCAGCTCTTGATGGCTGTCTTCACAAGTGTTGATTGTGGATCAAAGCAAGATGAAATCCTTGAATACAATATTTTCTCCATTTATCATGATGCTACCTACCAGTCTAGCTGTGAGGATTTGGCTTCTCTTAATTGAGTTGTAATACATAATGATGGCTACAGCGCTTGATCTTCATCAGCATGAGCTTCAAGTCCTCCTCTCTTTTAGCAAGCAAAGTTATGTCATTTGCATATCACAGATTTTAAATGAGCCTTAGTCCAATTCCAATGCCACATTCATCTTCATGTAATCCAGCTTCTAAGATTATTTTCTTAACACGCAGATTGAATAAGTATGCAATAAAATTACATAAGATTAAAAGGTGAGCAGATTTTCTTTCTAGATTTTGAACCATGCAGATTTCCTTGTTCTGTGCACACAATGGTCTCTTCATCCTTGTACAAGTTCCAACTGAGCACAATGAAGTGTTCTGAAAGTCCTATTCTTCTATAGTTTGTTACGGTTCACGCAGTCGAATGCCTTGACTTAGAAAATAAAACACAAGTAAACATCTTTCTGGTATTCTCTGCATCCAGCCAAGATCCCTCTAACATCAGCAATGATATCCCTTGTTCCAAGTCCTCTTCTGAATCTGAATTTCTGACAACTCCCTTTCAAGGTACTGCTACAACCATTTTTGGATGATCTTCAGAAAAACTTCAATTGCATGTCATATCAGTAATATTATTCAGTAGTTCGAGCATCCTGTTGGGCCATTTTTCTTTGGAATGGTTCCAAATATGGATCTCTTCCACTCAATTGGACAAGTAACTGTCTTCCAAATTGCTTCACATTGTCAAGTCAGTGCTTCCATCAGCTCATTGAAATACTTCTATTGGTATTCCATTAATTCCTGGAGCCTTGTTTTAGGCAGATGCCTTCAGTGCAGCTTGAACTTCTTCTTTCAGTATCTTGGGTTCTTGGTCATGTCATCACTTGAAATGGTTGAATGTTGACTAGTTATTTTTGGTAGAGTGACTGTGTGTGCATTCTTTCCATTTTCTTTTGATTCTTTCTGAATGGTGTACTCTTTGCCTATAGAATCTTTCACTTTTTCAACTCAGGACTTGAGTTTTTTTCTTTATTTCTTTCCATTTAAAATATGCTAAGCTTGTTTTTCCTTCTGATTGATAAGAACTTGGTAGGCACAAAATCAATAACAATGAAGAAAATGAAAAGAAAATCAGATAACAAAATGAACTCAGGACAGGCTAATACGTGAAACAAACAAATCAACATTGCAACAGTAAAAATAAAAGAATGGTAGCAAAAGTCATGTCTGTCATTAATTCTACTGACTATAAACAGATTTGATGTAATAGTCAAGAAAAAGAGGCAAAACTGACAAAAACACAGAATTCATCAATGTTCGCCTACAAAAGATTCTTTTAAAAAACAACTAAATATGAAATATTGGAAAATTATGCCAAGCTAACAGTAACAAAAAATAGCAGGAGTGGCATTATGCATTTCTGAAAATGTGCATGCCAAGTAAAACATAAAGGACAGCCAACATAAAAGACAAAGAAGCACATTATATATTGATTTTAAAAGGTCAATTCAGCAAAGACAAAACCCTAATCTGTAAATCCAATGGAAGAGTCTCAAAAAACATAATGCAAACACTAACAAAAATAAATAGAAAAATAGACAATTCCATAATAATAGTAAGATATTTTAGCAAGTAACTTCAATGAAGGACAAGAACAACAGGAGAGAAACTCTCCAAAGACACAATCTGTACAACACAAACAAGCAACCTGGTTTCATAGACATTCAGAACTCTCTACTCAGAAAAAATGCAATACACATTCTTTACCAGTACACATAGACTATTCCACAGAATAGACCCTATGTTAGGCAACACATTATAATAACTTTTAAAATATTGACATACTAGAAAGAATCTTCTGGGATCCCATTGCTATAAAATTAGATATCAGTAATAAGAACATCAAGAGAAAAACTTGAATATTGTCTTTGATTAGCCCCTGATACAAAATTTTTGAAGCCCTGTTGAGAGAGGGATATTGGGCCAATGTAAGATAACTCCATATTGCAGTACCTGAATTATTCACTTGTACTAAATCAGTCCTATCATGATTAGATGCTGTTTATACAATCAATGGGAGTTAATTGTCAGGGAAATTTTACAATAATAATCTCTAAGAATGTCAGTCACAGGTTTGCCGGAATAATACATATCATAATATTGCAAATAGGACACTCCTGTAGCAAGACCCTGTTTATCTGCCTACCAACAGTTCAATAATCTTGATACAGCTGTCTTCTGCTTCTTTAGACTCTATGTATTTTCTGAATTAAGACCTCAGGCTATAAGTGTGTCTGAGGTACAGTCCAGTTCACCCGGTGGATTTTCCACATAGGATCTCACTGATGTAGCCTCTGGAGCATGTTATGTACGTTGGAGATTCAGAGTCAAAGTCCCAGAATTCCAGGACACCCAGCCTGGGCCCTCAGATTGCAGCTAGAAGCCTAGATCAATATGGCCCATTTGGTGCATACCACCAGGGACACTCCCCAAGTTGGGTTCCCAAAAGCATTTTCAGTCATTCTTCCCTTCAACTTGTGGTTGGTCCTCTTTTTCCAATCAACTGACATGCATTTGAGTTCCACTAGACATGTTTGCTCCCCCACTCCTCTCCTGTCTTGTTTCTCATATCAGAATCCCTCAGCCCTCTGATAGGGCTACCTCCCTGTCTGCGGGGACCTCATCATAGATTTACATGGCAGCCACCCAGTAGACAACATCCCCTTCCTCTCCCTTGGCAATTTGATCCCAACTGATGTAAGATGCTTTCCCACAAAGTGACCTTCAGAATAGTTACCTAGAGCAGATGGATGGTGTATGGTTCATTTGCATCAATCAGGCTCTCTACCATGTTGTCTGGCCCTCCCTGAACTTGTGCCCATTCTGCTGCTTGTCCCTACAGTAGTGGCGTCATACAGCATGTGCCCTTTTGTAATTGACTAACTTCACTGGGCATCAGGTCTTCTAGAGCCGTCCAAATCTTGAGGTGTTTCATAGTTTCATCGTTGTTATTTTAGGGATGTGTAGTATCCTATTGTGTATATATACCAGAGTGTTATTATCCAATCTTCTAAGGATGGGAATTTAGGCTGTTTCAGTTTCTTGCTATTATGAACTGTGCCACAATGAATATACGGGAGCATATGTCTGTTTGTGATCTCCTTATTTCTCTGTGTATAGGCTCAGTAATGGTATTGTAATAGTATCTTTAGTAAATATCTTTTCCCAATCCATGGGCTCTCTTTTTAATCTTTTAATCTTTCAATTTAGTCTTTCAATGTACACAAGTGTTTTACTATTAATGGTCCCACACATCTATTTTGTCTTCCACAAAGTGTGCTTCCTGATAGCCCATGTATTCCCTCTACTAGGGCACTTAGATTTGTCCCAATTTGCTCACTGATAACCCTGCTAACTTTGGGTTTTACATTTAGGTCTTTGATATACCTTTAGTTTGTTTTAGTGCATGGGGTGAGATATGGATCTTGTTTCGTTTTTTTGCAGGTGGATATCCAGTTTTCCAGCACTGATTATTGAAGAGAGCATCTGCATCCTATTTAAAATGTATTGAGTCTTTGTTAAAAATAAATGTTCTGGATCCAGATTTTTTTTCTGGGTTTTCTGTCCTGATACATTGGTCTGTGTATCTATCATTATATTAGTACCAGGCTGTTTTGAGAACTGTGGCTGTATAGTAGGTATTGAGGTCAGATAGTGTAAGACCACATACTTTGTTCTTCTTTTTGAAGAGTTCTTTGCCTATCCTGGGCTTCTTACCTGTCCATATGAAGTTGGCAATTAGTTTCTCCATTTCTCTAAAGAATGATGCTGGAATTTGGATTGGGATTGCACTGAATGTGTAGATTGCTTCAGGTAGTATTGATATTTGCACAATATTGGGTCTTCAATCTACAAACATGGGGCATTCTTTTGTTTGGGTAGGTCCATTTTGGCTTCTTGTAATAATGTTCTGTAGTTTTATTTGTACAGGTCTCCTCATTTTTTTGGTTAGGTTTATTCAGCTTGTGTGTGGCTATTGTGAATGGAATTGTTTTTATGATGTGTGTTTCAGTATTTTCATCACTAGTATATAAGAATCCAATAAATGCCTGCTTGATAATCTTATATCCTGCTACTCTATGAAGCTCCTCCATCCACCACCACCCCAACAATCCTATTGTGGACCCTTTAGGAGTCTCAATATGTAAAATCAGATCATCTTCAAATAGCAAAAGTTCACTTCTTCTTTGCCCAATTGTACTCACTTGATGTTCTGCTGTTGTCTGATGGTGTCTAGTACGTCCAGCACAATGTTGAATGAAAGTGGAAATAGGGTCATCCTTATCAGGTTCCCTAATGCTTTAGCTTTTCTCCATTGGGTGTAATATTGGGTATTGGTTTCAAATATGGCCTTTACTGTGTTGAGGATTTTCCCTTCTAATCCTATCTTCTTGAGAGCTTTTATTAGGAATGCAAGTTGGATATTGTTGAAAGATTTTTCTGTAACAATTGATATGATCATATACAGTTCTTATCATTTTTCTTGTTAATGTGATGGATTACAATGTTTTTCAAATGTTGAACCATTCCTGCATCCCTGGTATCAATCCCACTTGATCATGATTTGTTATATTTTTGAAATGTTGGATTCACTTGGCCAAGATTTTATTGAGGAGTGTTGCATCTATATTCATGAAGGATATCAACTATAGTCTTCTATCCTTGTAGGATTTTTGTCTGGTTTGGGGATGAGACTTAGGTTGACTTCAGAAAATGAATCTGGGAGTGTGGTGTCCCTTTCTATATCTGGAAGAATTTGTGTAGGATTGGTGTCAGCTCTTCTCTGAATGCTTGGTAGAATGCTCCTGTGAAGCTGTCTGGCCCTGGGCTTTTTAGTTGGTAGTTTTTTTGGTTTTTTTCCCATGACCTTCTGTATTTCTTCCTTTGCTATGGGTTTGTTAAAGTTCTGAATTTCCATATGTGTTCATTTGGGAATAGAGAGTTCTTCTAGGTATTTGTCAATGTCATTCAAATTATAGAATTTGTTGGAATGTAATCTTTCATAAGAATGCCTTCTTAATCTTTCTGTTTTCATTTGGGTCTTCTGTGACTGTCCCTGCTTCATACCTAATTCCAGAAATCATTGTCTGCTCTTTCTTTTCCTTTGTTACCTTTACTAGTGGTTTGTCAATTTTGTTCATCCTTTCAAAGAACCAACCTTTTGCTTTATTGATTTGTTTCCATTGTTTTTCTGTTTTCCAGTTCATTTATTTCTGCTGTAATTTTTTATGGTTTCTTTTAGCTTGAGAGGTCTGGGCTGTTGACTCTGTTCTAGTTGTTGGAGGCTTTGTGTCAAGGTCTTGAACATGATTCTCTTCTCTTGTTCCATCTATGCATTGATTACTATAAAGTGACCTCTGGTACAGCTTTTGCTGTATAGTTTCTAGGGACTTCGTAATTTCATCTCTTATTTGAGCTATGACCCAGTCTTTTTTGAGTAATGTGGTGTTGAGTCTCCAAGTGTCCATTTTCTCATTCTTTCTATTGTTGATTTCCAGTTTTATGGCACTGTGGTCAGAGAAGATGGTTTTAATGATCTTTCTGTGTTTGACTGTCCTCGGGCTTACTTTATGGTCCAGCGTGTGGTCTATTTTAATGTATGAGTCATGTGCATTGGAGAAGAATCTGTGGGTTTTTTGCTATTAGTTGAGAGCTCTGTAAACATCTAGGAGGTCAAGATGTTCAATTGTGTTGTTCAGCTCTTCTGTTTCTTTATTGAGTTTCTTACCTGTTGATCTATCTTTCTTTGACAGCGGTGTATAGACGTCACCCACTGTTATTACTGATCCAGTGATTTCTCTTTGAGCATTTGGTTGATGAATGTCAAGGGTCTATTATTGGACACATACATATTTATTATGTTTATGTGTTCTTCTATTGATCCCTTGAGCTTTATGAATGCCCACTTTTGTGTCTCCTTATGTCGTTAACTTGAAGTTTATTTTGTAGGAGATTAATATTGCCACCCCTGCTTTTGTAAGACTGCCATTAGCTTAGTAAATTTTTTGCCTACCATAGATTTTTATCTGTGAGTTTGAGATGTGTCTTTTGAAGGTAACAGATTGATGGATCTTATTGTCTAATCCAGTCTGTTACTCTTTCTTTTGATTGGTGAGTTTAGTCCATTGACAATCAGTGTAATTAAATCTAAATGTACATTAATCGCTGTCCTCTCATATAATTTGTGCTTGATATTTTCCTTTCTTTTCCTTTGATGGTGTGATGTGTGTGAGAGAAATGCTCCGTGTCGTTATTTCTCCACTAGCTCTGGAATGTTTCAGGTCCTCTTTTCCGTGTGTTGGCTTCTGTGGTGTTCTCATGTTAGAGTGCTATGGTTGTTACTGTTCTGCCCATAAAGAACTGGTTTGTTTTCTTTAAGATCGTTTTCCTTTTATGAATTCTTTAAATAATTCCTTGTGTGAGAAGACTTTTATTTCTCCTTCAAATTTGATAGAAGGCTTTGCTTGAAAAAGTATTTTTGGGTTGCAAGTGTTGTCTTTCATCTTTCAGATGTTCCTTCAGTATCTTCTTTCCTGTGTGTTCTCTGCAGAGAGGTCTGAGCTTATTCTTATCTGTTTACCTTTATATGTGACTGCTTATTGCTCTCGAGCTACTTTTCCCTGAAGTTAGATAATTTGACTGCTGTATGTCTTGATGTGTTTTCTGGGGCGGGGTAATCTCTTTGGTGTTCTCTCTGCTTCCTGGATGGTTATCATCTCCTCCTTTTTTATATTGGAGCAATTTTCTTCCAAAAATTCCTTTACGACTTTAACTGTAGACTTACTAGTTTCTTCCTGTTCAGGCACCCCAGTAATTCTAATAGTATTTTGCTTCATGGCATCCCACATCATCCTCAGACTTTCTGCATATTCTTTTCCTTTTTTGCTTGCCTGTTTCACTCATTTGCTGAAGCCTGCTTGGTTGTCTTTGACTTCACTGATTTGATTTTCCATTTATTACATTCTATTGGTCAGATCTTATACTGTTTTTATTTCTGCAAAGTCATTCCTTAGTTCCTGAATTTCCTTTGGGTGTGAGGTTTTTATTATCTCCATTTTTTCCCATGTGTTTTCAGGATTGCTCCCCTAAGTTTTGTAGAGCCCTAAGCATCATGTTCTTGTATTCTCTAACAGTTCAATGGTTTCTTTTTCTGTGCAATCCATTGGGTTTGGGTCATCCTTAGGTGTTTACATTTGTTTCTCTTGATTTTTTTTTTGTGGTAGCTGCTGACGGCCTTTGCTTGCACTGCGTTGTGGTTGAGCTGTAGGTGATACAGAGGCTTCCTGGTTGGGTAGGTGGAGTGATGTTGGCTTTTTAAATTAGAGGAGGATCAGATAGGACCTCGAAGTTCTATTTTGTGTAGATGAGGAGGAAGTGATAGTTGGGTGGTTAGGAGGAACAGGATATAGGTGCTCAGGATTAGGTTTTAATCATAGGAAAACTTCCTTTTAAGTATAGTAATGTTTGAGATGTGTTGTTACCTGGTAGTTTATAAGAAAGTGTGTGTTACTGAGGTGGAGGAAACAGGGTCTTGAGGTATGGTGGCTTGGGCAAGTGAGGGGTATTTTAAGAAATCTATCAGAGTCAATTATTGACCCTGTGTATTATATAGGGAAACTGAAGTCCTGCTGTTATTGTGTTTATAGCAAAAGTCCCTTTTATTGTGGGTTTCTGCCCAACTCTGTACTATCTGCTCTTTGCATGTGGTCCCAGGGTGGAAATAAGCTATTGGAGTTGTGATCCATCATAGGGGGAAGGGGGGGGGCAGTTCCAATCAGGAAGCAGTCCTCTTAAGGACAGCAATTCCTGGTGTCAGCCAGACACCTATGTTGGGGAAGAGAAGACCCTAAAAAAAAACCAAAAAAAACACGGGAATGCTGGGTTCCAATTTCTCAGGTGGGAATAAAGCATTTTTTTTGTGTGTGTGTTTTTTTCTTAAAAGAAAATAAGAAAAAATATCATATACTCTTAAAACCCCTAGGGGGTTCAAGTTGTGGTCCTGTCTTACCGGGACCAGTTCTCTTTAGAGTTTGCTGGGAGTCTTTATCTGGCCACCATTAGAGCTGTGTCCATGAAAAAAGGGGAGGAGAGGAGATCCAACAAGGGAGTGGAACTATGAAGGCTCTGTTCTGGGGGCCACCATCTGCTTCAGCATTCAGGGCTCCCAGTGGCCTGCAAGAGTGTGGGGCTGTGGGCTGCACTTGGGAAATGGTATGATTTGGATTATTCTCCTGTTCTGGCAGGTCACAGAACTAGGGTAGAAGGGAGGGTGCTGGTATTTGCCACCCCCACTGACCTTACTAAGGTAGGGGAGAGGAGAGACCACAGCAAGTTCAGTGGTGTTCTTCATGTGCAAAACTCAGAAAAGGAGGGCTAAAATAATCCTGGAGTGCTGAGAGTCTAGGTCCTGCATCTAAATTCCCAGAATTGGCTTCCTAACTTGTGAATCCCTGGGTAATGCAAGGAAAATTCTAGACTGTGGACTCTACCTCAGCACCGTCTGAATTTGGCCAAATGTTAGAACAATCAACAATTTAGGATTGAATGGTTTTACTTACTCAAGGAAAAACTTCTGAGGTTTAATAAAGGAGGAGCAATGGAAAAAGGAAACACAAGGAGGAAGTAGGATCATGATGGCACATTGAGAGAATTTCAATGGATGTGTTGAAACAAAATGTGTATGAATTGTTGGATATAAAATTTTCACACGTTAAAACTTTACCTAGTTCATAATTTAAAGTTTTCTTTAAAACACCTCTCTTATTTTAGAATACAGAAGATTATCACAAGAAGACAATGGTCACACTTCTGTATTCAGTATATTTTGATATGTTGTCTTAATTCACATATATGAAGAAAATCTTGAGGATTTTATTAATATTTTTCTTTGGATCTACAAATAGCTCAGTATAAATCTTATACCATACAAAATAACCTTTCACACTATGTTATGCTAAAAGCCATTGGTCAATCATGATGGAATTTTTACTCCTGCATGATTCTACTATACCATTCAAATACCATTTGAAAAAGTTGGTTTATGTATATCTGTAAGATGTTGACATATCGACTATACAATATGTTCAGAAGTATGTGATCCAATCACAACAAATCTCACCAGAAAATAAAATTTAATTATTAAAAATTTCTCAGGCTATAAGTTTTCCAAAATTCTGATTTTTGAGGCTACAAATTGGGATATTAACTGAAAAATTCTGGTTGTGTGAAAGCTCACATTTTATCATTGTCAACAAATATTTTCAGTTGTTAACCTTGAATTGATAGGCTTACCTTGTCGTGAACATGCCTGTCAGAATTTCTCTCTTACATTTTTTTAAATGAGAATGAAGTTATCTGAAAAAGAAAAAAAATCAGCTGGTAACTTTAACAATTGTTGAGTACTTTTCCTGAAGGTCATCATTGTACTTCAGTATGCAGTTTTATACATCGACATATAAATATTAAAACATGTACCCAAGTGTCAATATTTAATAAAATTTAACTAATGCTGATAACTCAAGGACGCTGTTACATGGAACAGGCACTCTTAAATTGAGAGTACATGGTGATGAAAAATAGAATGATTCTGTACAGTTAGTACTAGAGCTTTGGTTCATGCCAATGTGTCATAAGTTTTATCCACCATTGCTTTCACAACATCAATGCAAATGTCAACATAGTAAAACAAGAAAATAATGTTTTAGGATTATTATGAAAGTCATTTTTATCTCATAGACTCCTTTAAAAGAACTTGAAATCCCAAGGAACGCACGGACCCTGCTTTGAGGAACATTTCTCTGTGGAATACTCTGATTCTATTTCTCCTCTGAAAGACCCCTCTCTTGCTAACTTCTTTACAACAGCTAATATGGAAGTTACTGGCCTAAGTAACAGTGCCTTGTTAGCGACATCTGATTGGTCTAAGGATGAATCAATAAATTTCTTCCTAGATATTTTGAACTTGACCTTTAAACTTGGAAAGTTCATGCAAGTTATGTCTTTCAAGCTGTCTGATGTAAAGCTTTGGAGAGTCAATGATAATACTCCCTCCCAAAAGGACTCAGAGACGGAGGCAGCCAGACTGCTGTAAGAATGAAGCAGACATGATAGAGAGCAATCATATTCATGCTCAAACACCTGGGTCCAGGTTTTCCTGCACCCCACCACATTGCTAACCTTGTCTTATGGAACACCCAGTACCTCTGCAATAAAAGCCCCTCCGGGAACAGTTTACCGATGGTTTTGTTTTTGTTTTATCACCTGGAAAAGCAATTCTGGTCCAGATCCTTCTCAACTGTGAAGTCTCCCTGGCCCCATCCTTTAAGTAAAATTGGTAAACCCAGCTATGCACTATCATCAGCACTCACATTGATCTCTAGTGTAGCATATATGTCACTGTATTCTAATCATTTCTTACTAGGATTTCCCCCCGTAAGACATTACAAGCCTCTGAAAGTAGTAAAAGTACAGGGCATGTATCATTGTTGTTTTTCTTTAAATCAAGTTTTAGTCAATTGAATGAATGGTAAGTGGAAGGCAAAAGTAAAAGAGAAAAATGGGCAGAGGCGTACAGTTTATTTCATTCCTTCCTAAGTCATTTCATTTTTATGAAACCCAATTATGCAACTCTATCCTAGGTGTTTCAGTGAGAAACAAGGACCATATGGCTATAAAAGTTATAAAACTCTATTTTTTTTTCATTAGAAGTATCCAGAGAGTTCCCCTTACCCCCATTTAGCTACTTAATCTCAGGAAAATTGAAAACCAAGCGTCCAAAACAATTAAATAGAACTCATCCAAATATAAATGGTATACATTTTTGACAACTCTTTTCATCTCAGCTTCCTCATCTATAAAAAAAAAATAATAACAAAATAAAAGAAAAAACAACATCCCACATAGTCGTCATAAAGATTAAATTAAGTAATCTTGGTCAAGTACTGTACTGACAGTGTCGGACATTGGGTAAATTAAATTTAATAATTTACAAGTGTTTCCTTCTCTCCCAGAAACATTATGTACTTCAAATTTCCTCTCAGGAAGCTCAGATTGAACTAACATTTATAGAGGAGCTCACTCAGCCTGCAAGTGGTCAAGGGTTGGCCTGAATTCACACAGCTAGTAACTACTGTTGCCAGATGCTCAGCATGGGCTTCCTGACTCCAAACCCCGTTCTTTCCATTACACCTGCTGCCTCTCCATACTGGGACTCAGAGCACTAAGCATCCAGTTAAAATTAAAGGGAAGTCCTGAGGCCTGTATGCAATGAATTTTGTGTTACATTGAAACAGACTTTTTTTTTAAGAGAAGGGTTTGAAAACATTAGACTATAAATAAAATAATGACAACTAGCAGAGAAGTTAGACGTCTTGAATTTCAGTCCCTGCCCTGACACTTCCTAGCTTGGGGAGTTGGACAATTCAACGTGGCAGAATGCAGAGCGATTGCATCATGTACAAACTACAGGAATGTTTACTTTGTGTTACAGGGAAAGGGAAGGAATTTATTCGGAGAACCCATACCCTGATACATTATCTGCATATTATCTCACTTAACTCTTATAACAACCTTTTCATTTAGGCATAATTACTATTTTATCATTATTTCATTCACACTCAAGTGAAGCATTTTAGCATAGACAAATTGATAGGAACCTCAGTGGAAGAAATTTATTAGCAGTATGGCTAAAAGCCCTGCTCAGGTTGTGTTATTATCTCTATTTTTTTTTTCTGGCAAGGAACTTGGAGTCTAATAAACTAGTTTATTTTTCCCAAGGTCACAGAATTAGTCACTCTAATTCTCAGTTCCACAGAAAGTTCCATTGACTTTAAATGATAATTGTGAGGGGGGAAAAAAACCCAGAATCAAAGATAAGAATGAACATATCAGAAGGTTCAATGTCTGTTAGCTTGCTGACAAGAGTAGAAAAAGCCCTGAATTTGTTCCGATCAGGAAACCTGTTTTTACATTGCACTTTACCACTGACTCTGAAATCTTGAAAGATTCACTTCTTTCCCCAAACCTCAGTTTATCCACCAGTTAAATGGGACTCCTAAAATATCAGGCACAGATACTTGCTTTACAGAGCTGTTAGGAGGCACCAGCAATTGTGAAACCGCTTTGTGCTCGGTCAGGCCCTACACAAACAGGCACTATTACTATTATTGCTTTACCATTATTATTACTCCCTGTTCTTTGGGTAAGGCATTTATGTTAAACTGACACAGCACATAATTGGAGTGCTCAAGTTAAATAAATGAAGTCAGCTGTCTGACTCCTTTAAGATAAATGATGTTATTACGACATAATTGTATAACCCCATATAGCTTACAGCAGCAAAAAGATGTGTATTTCACATGCCCTCCTATAATTACATCCCCATTATAATTTTGCAGTTAGTTGCGATGAGCTCTGGTCATGAAAACATGCCAATTTTGCATGGGATTGAAGTCTGCCTAATTTTAGCAAATTGAGAGTCACACAAAAGAAAAGAGATAAATACTATGTTGTTATTTTTCATTAGAGAATTGCTATATTAAGAGGCTGTGATCCAGCTGTGTTTGTTTAAATAAAAGTGTGATTTGAATACCTCCTACAGCTAATGTTCCTGCCAATGAATAAAAGATAAAAATGCGGCTCTTGTTGGATGGGAGTCTCCGCGTTCTAGCTGACTCGGAGATTTATTGTTCCACATAAGGAAGTTGAAAGCATGGAGGGCAGACCACACGCAGGGGCCTTTTGTGTATTGTTTCAAAAGCCATACCACTAATAGATTTCTTCCACCGAGGCTTCCACAAGCAATTCAGCTATGCTCAAATGCTCCACTTAACTGTGAAAAAAATCATAATAAAATAGTAATTATGCCTAAATGGCAAATGCAGCCCAGCTCAATGCCACAAGGAAGAAAGTAAACAGGAACAAATGCCACTCAGAGAAGGAATGCGATATTTTAGTGTGCCTGTGATAATGAACCGAAACTGTCTTTATTTCCTCCAACAACCCCTCTTACCAACTGCCCAGTACCTCTCTCGCCTGTATCTCCACTAAGAAATGGCAGTATTCTCCTGAAGTTCTCTTGTCAGAGCTGACCTGCCCAGAAGACGAAAGAGATGGGATATCCAAGCTATAACTACAATCTAGCCCAAACCTAAAAGCATCTCAAATGCCATTCTAGAAGCCTAGTTTACTGTGATACCACCCCTAATTTTACTGTGATACCACCCCTAAATCACAGCAACCCCATGGGACAGAGAACTGTTCCTTCAGGGTTCTGAGACTATCAGTCTTTAAGGGACAGCTTCATCCTTATTGCATGAATGCTTCAAGGTACCCTGTGGCAAGCAGCCTAACATTTAACTGACTCCATCGTCTAGTTAAGCATTGGCCTTCAATCCACAAAGTCAGTGGTTCCAAACCACAGCCTACTTTTCCAATACCAACCCAAGCCAAACTCATTGCCATCAAGTCTATGCTGACTCAGAGCAACCCCGCAGGAAAGGGTAGACCTGACCCCTGGGAGTGTCTGAGACTGTAAATGATTAAAGGAGTAGAAAGCCCTTTCTTTCTCCCTTGGAAAAGCTGTAGTTTCGAAGTATTGGCCTTGCAGTTAGCAGCCCAATGGTAAACACTATGGAACCAGCTCTTTGTTACCAGGAAACCGCATGATTAAGGCACCTGTCCTCAAGCAGATCCGTTTATAAGTCTATATAAGATACTTGCCTTTCCGTTTGCCCAACATGTGGTTTTATTAAAGGAACAATGTCATGATCTGGATAGTGCCTGCTCTTAAGCCTTAAATTCTTGTCACCTTCCCCTCTAATGCAACCATAAAAATGAGTGTCTGCTGAATCAACATACATGAAAACTCCATATGTGTCAGAGTAGAACTGTGTTCCATAGCGCTTTGTGAGAGTAGATGACTACATCTTCCCTCTGAGGAGCTTCTCTATGGATCCAAATCTTCAGTTAGCCGTGCCTACCAGCCCTACACACAACCACCACCACCGTTTGTCTATTACTCCAGGCATTTGCAAGTGCTCAGGCGCAGGAAGAATTGTGGGGCTGGTGCAGGACCCGACAGTGTTTCATTCTGTTGTGCATGGGGTCACTATGGGTTGGAACTGACTGGAGGGCACTAACAACAACAACAACAACCATCCTTCCTTTCCTTACTCATGTAGACACTTCCACTTACCTTTATAACTTAATGCAAACATCACCTCTCAGGCCCTACCTGTTACACTACCCCATACCTCAAGCGTGGGGTGGACTATGTCCTGTTTGCCAAAAGCAAACTGTGTTAACCAGTCACAAGGATTCTCAATGAGAAGTATGTACTGAAAAAAAAGTGCATCATGTACTCCCTTTTCCATTCTGGGATGTGAGTAAACAAAAAGGTCCCTTTATTTTCCCCGTTCCCCTTCCCACCATTCCTCACCGTTCACAACCATAATTGGCAACTATTACTGACCAGAATGATTTTTTTTCAGATGTATTATGGTAAAATAAAATTAAACAATGATAATGGCACTGAACTGTTTAGCTACCTATCTGTCCCCACTATGAGGTCGTAGAAGGTGGGATCTATGTCTTTTCATCTCTGTATTATTAGGACCAATAACAGTGGCTGGAACTTGATGTACGTAGTAAATGGTGCATGAATAGATGGTTGTTTTCTTGTTAGGCAATGTCAAATGGGCTCTGATTCATATCCACTTCCTGTATAACATAACAAAGCATTTTCTGGTTCTGTGTCATCATTAGAATAGTAGGTGTGTTTGGAGTCATTGCTTCAGCCACTATGTCAATCCATCTTTGTCTTCTACTTTTTTGTGTATCCTCCAAATTATTGCTCATAAGGTCTTTTTCCAGGAATTGGTACCTCCTGATGACATGCCCAATGTGTGTGAGACAGTCTCACCATCCTTGCTTCTCATGAGCACTCTGGCAATCCTTCTTGGAAGACAGATGAAAGATCTAAATAACAATTTAAGGGAGAAGATGACTGATGATCCACACACAAAAATTGAGAACATCATGTAGTGAGAGCACAAGTAAGAGAGGGTTTATTCACCATGAGAAAGTTGGAGGAGTTGTATAAAGTGTTCATTAAGCTGATAACTAAAATATCTTGTGATTCACACCTGGGAGTTCCAGGCTGAGAGAAAATAAAAGTGGCTCATTAACACACACTTCGTAAACTACTTTCCTAGGATGTAGTAACTTAGGACTGAAGGGCTACACACTTGTTCCAATAGTAACCAATCTCGGAATTCTTCTGAAACAGTCTTCAAGATTTAACTACATCAACACTGAATAGAGTCTCTCAAATGAATTTGTCTCGGTGTTTTTAAACAACAGTATGGGTAACGCACCTTAGTTTCCTGCCTCACAGTTTCTTCAACATTTGCCTTGCTATGATGAGTGGTTGATGGATTCAAACTGCTGACCTTGTGTTTTAGTCCCAACTTGTAACCCATTAAGACACTAGAACTCCTCTAATTATTAGGTTAAGCCATATAAAATTGCCAGTTTTAAATGAAAAGTTGGTATGCACATAATGTTCAGCTTCATAAAAGAGTGATTGTTGTTGTTATTAGGTGCCTCCATAGCAACCCTGTGCACAACAGAACAAAAGACTGCACGGTCCTGCACCATCCTCACAATTGTTCCTGTGCCTGAGCCATTGATGCAGCCACTGTATCAGTCCAGCTCACCCGGGACCTTCCTCTTTTCACTGCCCCTCCCCTTTACCAAACATGATGTCCTTCTCCAGGGGCTGGTCTCTCCTGACAACAAGCCTGAAGTATGTAAGGCAAAGTCTTGCCATCCTTGTCTCAAAGGAGCACTCTGACCTTACTTCTTCCAATACAAATCACTTTATAAAACAGTGGCTACAATATAGGAAATGCCCTATTTATGTTGGGTATGTCTTTACTATATATTCATAATAAATGCTAGATTAAATTTCAGCTATCTCCTTTTATAGTAGTCAATTAGCAAATTGCTAATTGTTCTACCCATGTTTTCCTCATCTACGTAATGGGATTGATGATATTTGCCTTGCAGATATGCTATGATGACTAAGAAATATATTTAAAGGATTGGTGCAAAGGCAGTATGGAACCAAAAAAATAAAAGGTACAATTCAAAATTACCAGATATTTTAAGGCTAAAATCATTCAGAAAAGAATAATAGAGCAAAACTTTACTCAATAGTAGTTTCAGCCTTAGGTAGTGTGGCTTCCTATTAGAGTATTCCTTATAAAATTCCTATAACCATGAATATAATTCTGAAGAATGGATGTGTCTTAGTTAAGGCCAAATGGAAAACTGAGCGGCTATTTGCCAGGAACTATTGACTCTTGACAGCTCTGGAATGTCAGAGAGTCTGTTTTGTAGGGTCCAAATCAATTGAATCACTAGAATGCCACAAGTCTTAAAAAGAAACAAACAAACAAACGTTACATAACCTTCTTGATCAAATAAAAAGTAAATGTTTTTATAACTATGTGGCATCAGGATCAACAATGTGATGTGAAATATGCAGAGGTATCTGATTAACAGTAGAAGTTCTTGACCCAGGAGAACATAAAGAATGTGTTCCTTCCACACATCAGAAATGCTTATCATTATGATTGACAATAGCAATAAACTAACTTATGACAACATGTGAAGGTACTGCGCAAATATGGTTTTCAACAAGTTTATGATAGTAATACCATCCAATAAAATAGTGATTTTTGATTAAATTGTAGCATATTTGGAGAACTGGCATGTAGGGATTGTAAAGAGGCACTGCAGAAATGTTCACAGGGTGTGCACAGGGGAATGCTATACCAGTAATCTGGAATGTACACTTGGGTACCTCGATCTCACACACAAAAGTTAGGGAGCATATCATAATGAGCTTTTGAATGACTTTGATGCTGATTTTGAGATCAAACTTTGCTATATCTGTTTAATTGCCTTACACGATAGTTCAACATTTCTTTATTTTTTTCTTTTCTTTATTTAAACGAATAATCCCAATAACACTTCCCATCATCCCTGATCCAAATTATTCTAGGTAAAGAAACAATTTCACATTTGATGATTATTTTTAGTAGCACATTCTCTTTCAAAGAGCAATGATTTTAAATTTTTGTAAAGTCTAATTTATTGTTTTCTTTTATTATTTAAACCTTTCTGAGACATGATTAAGAAATCCTTTCCTACCTAGGAAGTGAAAATACTTTCTCCTACATTTTTTTCTGGACATTTTAACGTTTTGCCTATCGCATTTGAATCTATTATCAAATTTACATTAGCTTTTATGTATGATTTGAGGTAACAGTATTGTGAAATAGGTATATAATTTCAATATAAGTGTCTAATTCCAACAGCACCATTTACTAAAGCTATTATTATTTCCCATTGATATATATTTATAACTTTAGGGGGAAAAAGAAACATTTAACATGTAAATATCTATTTCTGGGCTATGCATTCTGTTTCATTGATCTATTTCCTCACTTTGCCCCTAAACCATAATAGATAGGCTTATTCCCAGTCTTAAAGTAGAAGGTATCAGTCACCCAACTTAGTTCTTCAAAATAATTTTGGTTACTAAAGTTGTAAACTCTTATTGTCAATTTCTATGCTATTTTAAATATCTTGCCAGTATCATGATAATTATTGAGGTGAATTTATAGAACATTTTGGGGAGACTTGAGTTTCTTCAGAACCATTAAGCAGATCTTCCACTGTCTTCTCACCTACAGTATTTATAATGAGAAATCTACTGCAATGTCTGATTTCTTTGCACTCAAATTCATTACTATTGTGCCGATTCTAAATGGTGGCAACCCTATAGAGCAGAATAGAAATCCCCCTGTGGGGTTCCAACATTCTTTACAAAAATAGAAAGCTTCATCTTTCTCCGGAAGAGCACCTGGTGAATTTGACCTCTGATCAAGAAGAATTCGTACATTTTGAATTATATTATTATTTGAATGATAGTGTTGCCAAGGAGCACTAAACACACCACTGCTAAAAGAAGGACTGCTTCTGCCTTGGAAAGGATACAGCTAAAATCCCCTTAGATGGGAGGATGATGAGACTTTGTCTTACATACTTTAGATCTGACAACAGGAGGAATGAGTCCTGGAGAAAGACATCTTATTTGGTAAAGTAAAAGGTCAGAGAAAAAGAAGACTCAACTAGATGGTTTGACACATTGGCTGAAACAATGGACTCAGACTTAAGCAACATGGTGAGGCTGGAACAAGACCAGATAGTGTTTCCTCTTGTTGTGTATAGGGTCACTATGCATCAGAACCAACTTGATGGTACCAACAACAACCACAAGCTCTTGTCTGTTGCTTCTGGTTTTAAGTCTATTGATTAATCTTATTCTTAGTGGAAGATCTTGATTCGATGCTTCTTCACACACCCCCTACATCTTCTTTTAGGGAGAAAGTCTGGGCCTTCTACTCCTGTGACAGTTAGAGTCCCTGAAACTCACAGGGGGCTTGCTATGAGTCAGCACTGACTCAATGACAGTGACATTTTAGAACAGTCACATGTCTAGAACATTTTGTAGAGTTCTCGCTTACTGAATGTTTGGATTTTTATCTTTTGTGGTCCACACAGTTGTACAAGCAGTTGTACAGTTTTGTGGTTTTAATAATTTTTCACTTAATTTCTTTTGGTCAACAGTAAATTTATAGAAAATAATATTGATATTTTCAATTCTTCTTTTAAGCTTTGCGCTGTGATGGGTTTTGTATCAACTTAATTGGAGTAGGTTTTTCAATGGTTTGGCTGTTGAAACCTAGTAATCCCCTATAAAGTGAACTTATATATTATAATCAAGTCCATCATAGTATTTTCTGTGAGAAACCAAGCAGTTGTAAGAAGATTATGGTGCAATAAAACTCCCTTAAACAGGCCACAGCCTGATGCAATTAAAAGGAAGTTTCCCCAAGTGTGTGGAATATTCCCTATATAAAGAGATGTTGTGGGAAAAGTTGCTTGCCTATTTGCTAGGTCTGGGTTCTACAACGACTCATTGACCTCAAGTACTTTTCTCTTGAACCAACAGCCTGCCATTCTACCTGTCTGCCCTGAGCCTCAGCAGTAGTCTGCCATTTGATCTCTTGATCTTGGTTCATTGGTCTCTACTATAACCAGTCTTTCACTTTTCTGCCAATTTTGAGTTCATCAGTCCCCAAAGCTGCATGAGTTAAAAGTCTCCAAGCTAGCATCTGACCCTCGGAAGATTGAGATTGCAGCCATCATGGATTGTAACTCAACCTAAAGAGAACAAAAGTCCTCCCAGCTGAGCCACTAGTAGTATCATGATAAGTGGAGAAAAGATTGAAGTTCTCAAGGATTTCATCTTGCTTGGCTCCACAATCATTGCTCAGGAAAGCAGTATTAAAGAGATCAAATGACATAGTACATCAGATAAATCCACTGCACAGACCTCTTTCAAGTGTTGAAAAATCAAAGATGCTATTTTGAGGACTAAGGCGCACCTGACCTGAGCCATGGTATTTCCGGCCACCTCATATGCATGTGAAAGTTGGGCACTGAATACAGAAGACCAAAGAAGAATCGATGCATTTAAATATTTGGAGCTGACCAAAAATATTGAAAGTATCATAGACTTCTAAAAGAACAAACAAATCTATCTTGGAAATACAATCAAATGAATTTTAGATGAAACAAGGGAATGAGAGAAAGATATTTCCTTGTGGTTTAATGACTTGACCAAGGCATTAGACTGTGTGGATCATAAAAAAAACTATGCATAACATTGAGAAGAAGGGGGATTCCAAAACACTTCATTGTACTCATGCAAAACTTGTACATGAAGCAAGAGGCAGTTGTGAGAACAGAAAAAGGAAATGCTACATGGTTAAAAATCAGGAAAATTGTGTGTCAAGAATGTATACTCTCACCATACTTGTTCAATCTATATGCTGAGCAAATCATCAAAGAAGCTGGATTAGATGAAGAGTGCAGCATCAGAATTGGAGGAAGACATATTAACAATTTGTAGGATGCCGATGACAAAACCCTGCTTGCTGAGAGTGACAAGGACTTGAAGTACTTGTTGATGATCAATGATTTCAGCCTTCAGCATGGAGCAAGAGGTGACATCATGATAAATGGACATAAGTACAACATTTAAAAACATTTGTCTTGCTTGGATTCACAATCAGTTCTCATGGAAACAGCAATCAATAGATCAAATGATGCATTGGATTAGGTCAATGTGCTGCACAAAACCTCTGTAGAGTATTGAGAAATGGGGATGAACTAAAGTGCATCTGAACCAAGTCACAGTATTCTCAGTTGCTTCATATGCATGTGAATGTTGGTCATTGAATAAGGGAGATGGAAGTAAGATTGATGCATTTCAATTGTGCTGGTGAAGAATATTGAAAAGTACCATAGACTGCTAAAGGGACAAACCAATCTGTCTTGGAAGAAGTACACACAATGTGTGAATTAGACGCAAAGATGTGAGACTTGTCTCAAATACTTTGCATGTGTTGTAAGGAAAACTCAGTCCCTGGAAAAGGATATCATCATGTTCAGTAAAGTAGAGGGTCACTGGAAAAGAGGAAGTCCCTCAAGGGTATGGATTGATACAGTGGCTGCAACAATGGACTCAAGCATGGGAGCATAGGTGCGGATAGCGCAGGATGAGGCAGTATTTCTTTTTGTTGTTTCTGACCCATAGCAACTCAATGTCATGTAACAACATGTCTGGGTTATAATTCCTTTTTGGAAGAAAATATCTGTTGTACTACTAAGACCTGTTGGCGTAGTAGTTACATGTTGGGCTGCTAATTGCAAGGTGACTTATTCCTCAGGAGAAAGGCTAGACTTTTGACTCCCCTAAAGATATACAGTCTCAGAAACTTACAGGGAAGTTCTACACTGTGCTATAGGATCACTATAAGTTGGTACAAACTCAATAGCTGTGAGTATGTAATGGACAAGATTAAGGTGGGCAGTATTCTAAGTCGCTACCTTACTAAAGGATGACTCAAGTACTTACCTTTTATTTCCATAGGTATGGTCTGCTGAAAGACAAAAAGCACACCTCAATCAAACCTTCTCCTTCTGTATGACCTTAGCTCCCTGATTGAGCATTGGTAGGAGCAAAAAGAATTGCTTTGACTCCCTGACATTTTTGGTTTGGGGCTCTGGTCCTGGCACTGAGCTTGCCTCCTCCTGAAATCTGTCTGGTTCGCATTCTGTGAATTACATCTATTATCTAACCTGATTTCACCAGTTTGTACAGCCTGTAGGTCAGGAGTATCTTCCTTTCAGATGTCCAAACTTTGGATTAATAGCTCTCATATCCATGTGAGCTATTTCCTTAAAGCGTTGTGTATACTCTGAGACATTGCAACAAACAGCAGAACTTAGGCCTATAAAGGAATATATTAAGGAGAGGAGTGGTGGTTAACATCAGGAAATATGAAGTAGTATACTGTCTTTTAGAAGTTGGACATTTGGGACATCAGAATTAGCTGAGTAACTGTGAGTTATTTAGTAGTTCAGTCCCATCTTCTTGGCACTAAACTGGTATTATATTAATTCTGCTAAAAGAAACTTTTTTCAAAAAATTATACTTTGAAAATGCTGACTACTATTCTTTAGTGTTTTACGTTTTCCAGAGAGATATTTCAAGTACTATATCATTGAAGTTTTATAACCTTCCTGAAGATATTTATCATGGAACTCAAGCTCATCAACCTCACATGTACAAAGGATCAAAAGTAGATATACTGGGCAAATCACTAAGTATAAATGTCATTAAGGTGGCTTTTACCATAAGAGAAATACAAATTAAAACATCAATGAGGTACCACCTTTTAATGACATCCTTAGCAAGTAAAAAAAAACAGAAAATAATAAATTCTGGTGATGATGTGGAGTGACTGGAATGTTCACACACTGCTGGGATTTTAAAATTGTACTATGTAAACCACTAAGGAAATCAGTATGACACTTCCTTAAACAAATGCATTATGGCAACCAAGTAAAACATACTGGAGGGACTCCACAGACATCAGCACAGGAGAGGGACTGAGAGGATAATTCCATGCTGCTGGGTCACAGGAGGAGCATCATAAAGATAAGTAGACACAGCTCCACTAGGTTTTGAGGAGCAGTGGGCTTTTGGCTTACTACTGTGG
>NW_022104341.1:65314934-65396325 GCF_000313985.2 Echinops telfairi | reverse complement strand
CGGCCAGAGCTGAGCTCCTTTGGCTGGGCAAAGGGCTTTATTTCAACACAGCCACAGCTTGCTGCCACTTCTAGGCAGGGTATAGGCAATTGAGGCTCAGCTATATCTTTATATTTGCTTCTCTCTCTTCTCTCTTTGCCCCCATAATCTCAGTTGGATCTGTTTTTGGGTTTTTTTTTTTTAATTTTCTCTTATTTTTCCTCTCACACGCCACTGTCAACATCTAGGCCATTCCCCTTTGTCAAGGGCAATCACTCCAGCTCTCCACCCAGTTGGGGAGCTTCAACACTCTGCGGTGTAACACAGAGCTGGGGAAATCCCGCCCACCTTCCCCAACAGGGGAATGCCCACCTACCCTCCAAGGTCCTTTAAGCAGCTGGGGGACCATCCACCCACACTTTGGGGTGCTCCACTTGGCTGGGAGAAACCGCTAACCCCCTTCTATGGCACTCCACATGACTGGGGGAGTCCCTGCCCATCCTCCATGGTCCCACACGGTTGAGGGAACTTCCTCCCACTGCCGTAGTGCTTCACACAACCTAAGGCAGCTCCACCAACTCTCTCCAGCACACCATGCTCCTGCACAAACCTCTGCCTGACCTACATGGTGATCTAGCTGACTAGGGCAAGTCTGGCCATCATCCACAGTGCTCTACATCAAAGCGGGCATGCCCGCCTGTCCTCCACTGCACTTGAATTTCCTCAGGCAACCCCACACACCCTCTGAGGTGCCTGAGGCCACAACGGGCCACATCACCACCACTGCTTCCTGTAAGATCAAGTGCAGTTCCATCCTTGTGTGTCCACAACCACCCAACCAGTATCCCCTAAGAGGACCATCCAACTTTCCCTTTAAATAACAGAATACTGGTTGACTAGGGAAAAGAGGATAAAGTGGTAGCCCAACTCCACAGTGCATTTACCTGTAGGCAATCCAAAGAAGCCTTCCTATGAGTCTCTCAAAGAGAGAGCCCAGTGCTCTTTGACTTTGGAAAGTGGTACTGGGCTCCTCTAAAACAACAAAATGCAAAAGGCCACCAGCCCCAACAACCTCAATGAAAAAACATGAGAAACATAAGGAAATACAATGTTGGAATAAGTCCTGAACCTAAAGACATGCATAGAAAAAGCAGACATTGACCTGCCATGGAAAGAAATCTTCAATATGCTGCATGGAGTCATAGAGGATATGAGGGAAGCTATTCAGAAATATAATTAAATGATAGTGGAAATAAAGGCCACAAACCAAAGGAAAAAAGAAGACCTAAGGCAGTGGTTCTTAAGCTGTGGGTCATGATCCCTTTGGGGGTCAAAAAAACCCTTTCACAGGGTCGCATAAGACCATTAGAGAAAACATAAATAGTTCACAATATATAATTGCATATTGCTTTGTGATTAATCATTATACTTTAATTATGTTTAATTATGTTCAATTTTTAACAATGAAAATACATGCTGCATATCAGATATTTACATTATGATTCAAAATTACAGTTATGAAGTAGCAATGAAAATAATTTTATGGTCGGGGCTCACCACAACATGAGAAACTGTATTAAAGAGTCGCAGCATTAGGAAAGTTGAGAACCACTGACCTAAGGGATGAGATAATAAAAGCCAGTAGCAAAAAACAGACTTCACTACCAGAACTGAGGAGGAAGAGAATCATACCTAGAGGATAACTAGGGAGACTTCAACAATTGTGAAAGGCAGTCAAATAAGATAATCAGAGAAGCTGAAAAAAAGGCCGAGAGTCATAGCTGATGCTATGAAGAGGAACAGCATTAGAATAATTGGACTACCTGAACAAGACACAATGAAGAAGTCAACAGCAAAATTGGTGAGGAAATTCTTAGAGGAAAACTTCTCCAGCTTAATGAGTGAAAACCAGCCAACCATTCAGGAGGCCAAAAGACAACCAGCTAGACTGAATCCCAAGAAGTCATGAAGGCATATAATAATTAAACTATCCAACTTTGAGGGAAAGGAGAAAACCATAAAAGCAGCTAGGAGGAAACAAGCAATTACCTCTAAAAGTACCCAAATACAAATATGCTCAGACCTATCAGTGGAAACTTTGAAGAAGAGGAGAGAATATTCCAAAAATTGAAAGACAGTAACACAAACCTAAGACTACACTATCCAGTCAAATTTCCTATCAAGATAGATGAAGAAGTAAGAGTCTTCCCAGATAAGAAAAACTCAAAAGAATACATTAAAAGAAACCCATCCACCAAAAAAGATCTTTGCCAGCCCAGTATGGGCAGAAGATCAGTACTTAATGAGCACGAATAAATGACTGTCACATAGAACAACCCCACCCAGAGGGCAACAAAGAGAAAACAGCCCCCAAGATAGCATTTGCTCTAAGGTGAAAAGAAGGCAAGAATGAACCCCCCCCCCCCCACACACACACACACATACCACACACTGATATGAAAAGGGAGTAGGAAAACAATCAACACAAGAAGGCATCACAGAGTCCACAGATCGATGTAATAACCCTGAATATCAATGGACTGAACTCAGGCATTAAAAGGCAGAAGCTAGCAGGCTGGCTTAGAAAACACAACCTGTTGATCTGTTACCTACAGGACACATGTCTTAAGAGCACAGAAACAAAATAGACTAAGAATCAAAGGCTGGAGAAAAATATACCAAGCAAATGGCAACTCAAAAATACGCAGGGGTTACAATCCAAATCGTGGACAAAATTGATCTCAAGGTGCAAGCCATAACTAGAGATAAGGAGGGGCACTATATAATGCTCAAAGGAACTCCTTAGACCAAGAACCAGTGAGCATAATAAATATATACCTGCCCAATGAATGACATGTGAAACACTTCAACCAAACATTCCAAAGGATGAAAAAAGAAATAACAGGACCATAAATTATAGTAGGTGACTTTAATACACCACTCTATGAGAAAGATAAATCACAGGGAAAGAAACTTAATAAGGAGGCTACAGATCTAAACACTACGATTAGACTACATGACCTGATAAATATCCCTGAGCTCTCCAAACAAATGCAAAACAATTCACATTCTTTTCAAGCCACATGTCACATACTTGAAAATAGACCACATGTTGGGACACAAGTTGAATCTGTGTAAATTCAAGCACATAGAAATCATACAGATTTCTCTCTCCAACCACTATGCCATAAAGCTGGAACACAACAAAAGGATGGTTAAGAGAACAAGGGCAAGCAAGTGGAGGATGAATAACTCGCTATAGAAAAAGGAGTGGGTACTGGCCCAGATCAGAGATGAAATTAGAAAATTTCTAGAAACCAATGAGAATATGATGTACCCAAACTTTTGGGACACACCAAGGCAGTAGTCAGAGAAAGTTTGATAGCAATACATGCACACATGAAAAAGGAAGAGACGCTTATGATTGATATGCTGATAGAAAACTTACAGCAATTTTAGCAGCTTCAACAAGACAATCCTACTAATAGCAAAAGAAAAGGTATAAAAATTAGGTCTGAGATTCATGAGAAGGAAAACAAGAGAACTATGGGACATATTAATGCAGCTAAAAGTTGGTTCTTTGACAGGATTAACAGAATCGACAAACTAATGGCAATCCTAATCAAAGAAAGGAAGGAACAAATTTCAATAGCAAGGATGAGAGATGAAACAGGGGACATTACAGCGGACTCTAATGAAATGAAAAGGATAAATATACAGTACTACAAAGGCCTGTACTTCCAATTCAATCACTTGGAAGACATGGACAAATACTTGGAAAAGCAATCCTTTCCTAGACTATCCCAGATGGACATCAGGAATCTCAACAGACCCATAGCGATAGAAGAAATAGACAAGGTTATCAAGGGATTACCAAAAAAAAATCCCTCAGACCAAATGGCTTCACAGCAGATTTATACCAAGCATTCAGGGTAGAACCAATACCAATCCATCACAAACTCTTCCACAGCATAGAAAAAGATGGCAAACTCCCGAAGCTAGTAAAACTCTGATACCTAAACCAGGCAAGGATCCCACAAGAATCAAAAACTACAGACCAAATTCCCTAATGAACAATGAAGCAAAAATCCTTAACAAAATGCTGGCCAATAGAATACAAAAGTATATAAAACAAATAATTCACCATGACCAAGTGGGATTCATACCAGGATGGTAGGGATAGTTCAACATATGAAAGACCATTAATATTATTCGCCACATTTACATGAAACATTATAAGATGCACATGATAATATCAACAGATATGAAACAAACATTCAACAACATCCAACATCAATTCCTGTTTAAGACACTCAAGAAGATAAGAATTGAAGGAAAATTCCTCAGTATAATACAAACTATTATGAAAAATCATCAGCTAACATGTAGTCATCAAGAGAACACGAAACAATCACACTGTAAAAGGGCACCTGACAAGGATGCCCCTTGTCCCCACTGTTATTTAACATCATACTGGAAGTCCTAGCTAATAATATAAGGCAAAGAAAAAACATCAAATGTATTCACCTGGGGAAAGAAGAGGTGAAACTAACATTATTTGCAAATGATATGATTGTATATTTGGAAAATCCCAATAGCTCTACAAGGGAAGTACTGGAAGCAATAGAGGAATATGGCAGAGTGGCAGGATAAAGATTAGCAAACAAATCTATCAGACTGCTATAAATATCTGAGAAGACCATGGAAGAGGGTATCAAAAAGGTAGACCCTTCACAATAGCCAAGCACAATTGAAATATCTAGGGATATACCTGCCTGAAAATAGAAAAGATATGTACAAGGAAAATTATGGAACTCTATTACAAGAAACCAAGAATGACCTCAACAAATGGAAGAATAGCCCATGCTCCTAGATTAGAAGACTCAATATAGTAAAGATGTCAGTTCTGTCCAAGGCACTATATAAGTTTAATGCTATCCCAATACAAATGCCATCATCTTTCTGAAAAGCACTGGAAAAGATCATTACAAACTTCATATAGAGAGAGAAGGAGCCCAGAATTAGCAGAGAAATCCTCGAGAAGAAGGACAACCTGGGAGGGCTTGCTTTACGAGACTTTAGCACCTATTATATGTCCACAGTGGTCAAAATAGTGTGGCATTGGTATAATGACAGATACTCAGACCAACGGAAAAGAACTGAAAACCTAGAAATAAAGTCATCAACATACAGAAAACTGATCTTCAGTAAGGGCCCTCAAAATATCAAATGGAAGTAAAATTTCCCTCTTCAACAAGTGGTGCTGGAAAAAATGGAGAAAAATGAAACAAGACCCTATTGGAAATAGCAAAGGATACAAATGCAGAGGAGGCACAAAATGACAAGGGGGGTATACTGAAGATAAAACACCTGTGTACGTAGAAAGAATTCACCAAGAAAGTAATAAAAACCCACAGACTGGGAAAAAATCTTTAGCAATAGCACATCAGACAATGGCCTTATTACTGTACTAAAATCTATAGTACTCTGATAGCTTACAAAAAGAAAAAAATAATTGCCCACTGAGATTAGAGATATCAGGGGGGTAAGGGAAAGGTGGTGGGAGAAAGGGGGAACTAATCACAATGATCTACAGATAACCCCCTCCCTGGGCTACGGACAACACAAAAGTGGGTGAAGGAAGACATCAGTGATTGTAAGATATGAAAAAATAATAACAACATAAAGTATCAAGGGTTCATGAGGGAGGGAGGGTAAGCGAGAGAGAGAAAAAAGAATGAGGGGCTGATACCTAGGGCTCAAGTAGAAAGAAAATGTTTTGAAAATGATGATGCCAACATATGTACAAATGTGCTGACACAATGGATGTATGTATAGATTGTGATAAGAGCCCCCAACAAAATGATTTTTAAAATGCAATATAGATACTTTATGATTTGCAATATGTACCTTAAAGAAATAAAGAATAAACCATGAAGACATATGCACTACCATGTTTATAGCAGAAATTCCTATAATAGAAAAAAGATGGAAGCAACAAAAAAAACTGACTATAAAGTAATAGATAAACAAACTCTTGTGCATTCATACATGGAGTACTATACATCCTTAACAAACAATGGTAAGTCTAATGGACACCTGAAGACTTGGAAAAATTAGAGAATATTATGCTCAGCAAAATTAGTTATCTCATAATATATATTTTATGTCATTTTTATTACAAAAGAAAAAAGAAGCAAAAATTGTTTTCACACCAAGGATAAAACTTTAAAGTCTATGAGGAGGCCAAGGGCTGTGAGGGAGGGCAAAGAGAAGTAGGGAAGGAAAAGACAAGTAAGGAGAGATGGAGGGTAAGAAAAGGAGGGGAAATAACAAGCAAGAACCAGATACGAGGGAAGTTGTTATAGATATTGTCAGTGATTTGTTGAGATTGTGTAACTACATAGAACATATTATTCTTTATATGTATTATATTCCACAAACAAAAGGGAAAAAGAAATGTAGAAAATATATAAATAAATAAAAATAAAGAACTAGATTATATGAAGAAGAATTTGGCATCAGGATTGGAGGAAGGGTTAATAACAATCTTTGATATGCAGTGACACAACCTTGCTTGCTGAAAGTGAGAAGGAGTTGAAGCACTTGCGGATGAATATCAAGGATCACAACCTTCAATATGAATTACAACCCTTTAAAGAAACCCAAAATCCTGACAACTGAACCAATAAGTAACCACGTCATAAGCTGAGGAAAGGTTGAAGTTGTCAAGAACTTAGTGGTAGTTATATAATCTGTTGTCAATTTGAGCGTTAAGAGTAAAGGGGTGGAGTCTAGCCTGTCAATCAGGTCAGAGCCATCACGGGTCTGTGTGGGCATGGCCTTCTCCTGAGGATACTGGGAACTCCTGTATTCCTCCCTGGAGGCAGAAGACACTCTCTCCCTCTGCTGACTCCATGGGAGCCATTGCAGCTGACAAGACACATTGAACTACCCTCGTGCTCTGAGCTGAAGGAGCCACATTGAGACCCCTGCCAGTGCTGAGACGCCTCTACCGCCACTGGGTCCACTAGACTGTCCACCCACTGGTCTGTGATCTTCGAAGTCATTGCATGTGTTTTGTGAATCTGAAGAGGAATGTATACATTGGTATTGGGTACATGGGCTAATATCAGACTTGATCTGGACTGATCTGGACTGGGCTGCAATGTTTTCTCAGTATTCACTTGTTCTTGTATAAAAGCTCTTTATATAAAGCTCTTTTTTATACATGTATGGGAATCTATGAATTTGTTTCCTAGTCTATCTAGACCAACATTGACTGCATCCTGCTTGCATCCATAATCAATGCTCACGGAAGCAGTTGTCAAGAGAATAAAGGGTGCATTGCCTTGGGAAACTCTGCTTCACAAGACATCTTTTAAAGTATTGAAAAGCAGGGAGGTTACTTTGAGAACCAAGGTGTGCCTGACCTAAGCCTCACATGCACGTGAAGTTTGGGCATCAAATAGTGAAGACCAAAGAAAAATAAATGCATTTGGATTATGATGCTAGTGAAGAACACAGTGGACAACCAAAGAACAAACAGCTCTGTTTGTTGGTAATATAGAGAGACAGAGAAAAACAGAAGACCCTCTACAAGATAGACTGAGACAGTGGCTGCATCACTGGCTCAAACATAAGAACAATTTCAAGGATGACAGAGAATGGGTGGTGTTTAATTCTGTTGTACAAAGGTTCACTATGAGTGGGAACCTAAAAACAATAAAAATAATATGAAAGTCATTTGATAGTGTCGGCGATAAATTGTCAATACCATTGAAAAGAATACGAATTCCATAGTGCTTAACTGGGCTCATATATATGCTGCGCATAGAGAGTGAGATAGTCATTTGAACAAATTTGGAGGATTTAAAATCAATAAAGGTGTGTTTGTGGGATCTATTTTTTCACCATATTTATTCAATCTTCATGCTAAGGAAGTAACCTGAAAAGCTGGACTATATGAAGAAAAAGAAAGCATCAGGTTTGGAGAAAGACTTATTAACAACCTACAATGTGCAGATGATCCAACCTTGCTTGTTAAAGTTAAGAGAACTGGAAAGCAGAAATCTCTCAAATGGACTAGTAAGTGGCATCGTGCAAAGGGGGAGATAGCAAAGTTGTCAAGGATTCCATTAATTTGGAGCTCAAATCAACACTCAAAGAAGCCACAGTCAAGACATCAAATTAAATGTTGCACCGTGAAAGCCTGCTGCAGGAAAGCTCTCTAATGTGTGAATAACACTTAAAGTCACAAAAGAGGCCATGCCATGTTTATGGTCAATAGAGACTGGTGTGACAAGAGCACTTAAAGTCACAAAAGAGGTCATGTTTATGGTCAATAGAGACTGGTGTGACACTGGACCCTTGGCTTCAGGTCTGAAGTAACTGAACTAAACTTCTTATTAGAATAAGCAACATTGAAGATAAAAATTGCAGCATTTATCCACGTGCCAAGTTCAGAGGGCTGGGGAAGAAGAAGAAATGGAAATAGGAAATGGGAGGAGAAAATGGGACAAGTGGTGATAAACTAAGGATATTGTAATGGATCAGTTGAATCAGAATGTATACGAATTTTTTCTTACAAAACAGTAATCTGCTCTGTAAACCTACAAAACATTCACAATAAAATGTTAAAAATAAGAAAAAATAAGGTTCAGGAAAGCAAATATAACATTTTGAAGATGAGGGTTCTCCTGAGCCATGTCATAGTATTTTCAATAGACCCATAAGCATATGAAATCTGGACTACGAGTAAGAAGCTCAGAGAAGAATGGATGCCTTTGAAATATGACATTGATGAAGAATATTAAATATATCGTGGCCTGCCAACAGAATGAACAAATCTGTCTTGGAAGAAAGACAGCAAAAAAGCATCTTATAAATAGGATGACAAGACCTTTTCTTGTGTACTTTAGACATGTTATTAGGAGCAGCCAGTCCCTAGAGAAGGATATTGTGCTTGATAAAGTAGGGGACGTTATCCAAATAAGAGAAAGGCTCTCAATTAGAAAGATCAACATAGTGGCTACAACAATAGTTTGAAACATAAAATAAGGATGGTGCAGGACTGGGCAGTGTAGCATTCTGTTATGCGCAGGGTACCTATGAATCAGAACTGACCCTAGGACACCTAACACAACAACATAAACTAAGGTTAAAAATAGGAATGAAGAGATCCAATGAGTTTATTTGGAGTCCTAGCATGGGGCATCAAAACTTAAAAGCAGACACACTTGCCTTTCTCGAAAACCAATGTTCATTCTTAACAATTAGAACATTTTCAAACAGGAAACTCAAGAAAGTCACAAACCTGATACAGACTGACTGAAGCAGGGAGAGCGAGAAAAGAAATTGAGAGAGAAAGAGAGAAACAAAAGAAAGCATAGAGAGGAAATAACTGGAAGGAGAAGTTGGAGAAAAAGGTAGGAAATGGGAAGAACATAGTATGAAGGAGGAAGAAATGAGAAACTAAGGGAAGAAAAATGACATGTTAAAACAGGAAAAATGACACTAAATGATTGGGGAAGAGGGTTCAAGAACAAATGTATTAAATGTATCTAAAATACAACTCTTTATCCAAGAACAGCCATAACACAGAGGGAGAAAATCACATCACGTTGTAGCAGCCGTAAGTACCAATAGTTACGTTTACTGCATTTATAAACAGATATCTTTTGGCAAGGGAATCAAAAAGGCCTCCACGAGACATGCAGTTCTGGGCTGCCATCCATTCACTCTGTGAATTAATTGACTTTATTTGAACTCTACTGTTTTCAGTTGGAAAATTCACTGTGAACATGTTGTACATATCTCAGATATCAAATAGCAAATGCGCTGCAGCCAAATTCTGAAATGCAGCCAGAAATGGTTTATTAATCAGATAGGAATTTCTCCATGATTAGGAAATACAACCAAGAGACAAAGAAAGAGATAAAGAAATAAAAGAAACAGTTAACATTTAAAAAATGTTTTTCACATTTCTTTTTTTTCCTCATTGAACGTTTTATTGTGCTTTGAGGGGTAGTTTATACAGCGTATTAGCTTCCCATTCAACGTTTCACACACAAAGAGTTCCACGACATTGGCTGTGACCGCAGTGATATGTCAGCACTCACTCCGATTCCACAATGACTTCCCCATTTTTATCCCTCATATGCCCCTGCCCTTTCTTACCTTCTCATTTTTGCTTTTGGACAAATGTTGTCCTATTGGTCTCGCATAGTTAATTGTTCTATGGAGCACATTTCTCAAGGGTGTTGTTTATTTTATAAGCCCATCTATATTTTGATTGAAAGGTGACCTCCAGGAGTGGATTCAGTTTCAGGTTTAAGGGGTGATTTAGTTCAATAGTAGAAGAGGTTCCTCCAATCTCTATCAGTCCGGTAAGCCTGGTATTTTAAAAATTAATTTTAGGATTGCTCCATATTATTCTATTGTGTCCCTGGTAAAAGAAGTCAATCGTAGTAGCTGGGCATCGTCTGGTCTCAGGCTAGTGGAGGCTTGTGGAGGCATTAGCTCTGGGACTAATTGCTTCCTTGAGTCTTCGGTTTCCCTCGCCTTCTTTTGCTCCAGGTGGGAAGAGACCAACAGTTATATATTAGATGGCTGCTCAAAAGCTTTTAAGACCCAAGATTCGAACTCATTGCCATTAAGTCAATTCTAACTCAAAGCTACGCACTGTGGGTTTTTGAGACTATAGCGGGTTACTGGAGTAGAAAGCCCAGTCTTTCTCCTGAGGAGCTGTTGGTGGTTTTGAACTGCTGACCATGAGGATTGCAACCTAACCTGTAACCACTACACCACTACTCAACAAACTAGCATGTAGAAAACATTTACAACATACACTATGTTATGTCAACTTGCCTAGTGTCCCCCTGAGACTATAGTTCTTAGCCAACAAGCCCAACTCAGTCTCATGGGTTGTTTGGATATGTCTGTGAAATCTCTTTAACTATGTCCCCTATGTGTGAGTGTGTGTATCACATAAATAAATGTATATTCAAATGCCTACATCTATACTCCTATATGCTCACATGTACTCTAATATGTCCTCCCACACATCTATAACACACACATCTACCTATGTAACTATATGCATCCTTTTGGATGTTACCACTACTATTGCAGAATTGTTTATGTAATAGTATTTACTGTCCAAAATTCCACTTCTAGGGAGTTGATTCTGACTTATAGTGACCCTAAATAGGGTTTTTAAGGCTATAAATCCTTATTGGTGCTGACATCCTCATCTTTATACCTCAGAGTGGTTGAAACATGGGTTGAAACGTGGACTTTGCCCTGGAGTGTCTGAAACTTACTCCGTTGTAGTTGTCTTGTATCCTTGCGCACCTCTCAGTGTCTTGTTTTACTTGATTACATTTGGCTTACTTCCCTCATATTATGTCTTGACTTTTTCCTCACCAGAATTAATGTAAGTCTACTATCTCATCATCCACCTACTGCTATTGAATGCATGAACCAGTGATACAGAAGGAAGATGTCTAAGCTACACGAAAATCATTAGCCAAAAACAAGGCTTCAGGAATTGATAGAATAGCAATTGAAATCCTTCAACAAGCTGATGAAGCACTGGAAGCACTCACTCATTTACATCAGGAAATTTGGAAGACAGCTACATGGTCCATATTGGTGCCCATTCCAGAGAAAGCTGACTCAAAAGGAGGCTCAATCTATAGAACAATATCATTGATGCTACACGCAAATAAATTTTCCTGAAGATCACCCAACAGTGATTGCAGCAGTACATTGACTGAGCTGCCAAAGATTCAAGCTATATTCAGAATAAGACATGGAAGTTGTGTCTTGACTGAAAACAGAGAATATTAGAAAGGTGTTTATTTAATTTTATTGACTATGTCAAGGCATTCAACTGTGTGGGTCCTTACAAACTATGGTTAGCCTTGAGAAAAATGGGAAGTCCAGAGCCTATCAAGGTCCTCATGCAGTTGGATCAAGAGACATTTGTGAGAGCAGAACAAGGGAATACTGCATGGTTTAAAATTAGGAAAAGTGTCTATCGTGGTTCTATCTTCTCATCATACTTGTTCAATCTATGCTGAGCAAATAATAAGAGATGCTGGATTGTATTAAGAAGAATATGGCATCAGGATTGGAGGAAGGGTTATTAATAACTTAAGATATGCAGGTGATACAACCTTGCTTGCTGAAAGTGAGTAGGAATTGAAGCACTTGATGTTGAAGACCAAGGATCGAAACCCTCAAAGTGGATTGCAACTCAAATAAGATCAAAATCCTCACCTCTGGATCCATAGTTAATATCATGAGACATGGATGAAAGACTGAAGTGCTCAAGGCTTTTATCCTGCTTCAACCTACAACCTACAATCCATAGAAGCAGCAGCCAGAAGATCAAAGGACATATTGATTGGGTAAATTTGCTACACAAGTTCTCTTTTAATCATTGATGTGACTTTTAAACAAGGATGTAACTCTGAGGACTTCAATGCACCTGACCCAAACCATAATATTTTCGATCGTCTCATGTGTATATGAAAGTTGGGCATTAAAGAAGGATGACCAAAGAAGAATTGATGTGTTTGAATTACATTGCTGGAGAAGCATATTGAAAGTGCCATGCACTGACAAAATAAAGACCAAAATCTGTCTTGGAAGAAGTGCAACTAGTACGCCTAGAATGAAGGAAAATAAGACTTTGTCTCAAGTACTTGGGACACGTTGTCAGAAGAGACCTGTCCTCTCAGAAGGACATCTTCTTGGTACAGTAGAAGGGCAGCAGAAGGGAGGAAGGCGCTCGACTCGGTGGATTGACATAGTGGCTGCAACGAAGTGCCAAAACATAAGAGCTATTGTAAAGATGACATGAGTCAACAACAATAGGACAACTTTGTACTTAGGTCATCTTCCATAAACTGTAGTTTTAGGTGGAGCATAGCTTTGACCCATGCAGAATTTTTGCAAATGGTGAGAAGTATGGTTTTATTTCATTTTTATGTAAATCAATAACTGGTTTTGACACCACCATCTATTAAAGAGACTATTCCTTCTCCCATTGAATGGACTCAAATCTTTGGTCAATAACCAGCTGGCAATAGCTGGATAGGTTTTCTGCTACATTCTTACTTCTTTTTCATTGGTCTCTATGTATGCCCTTATATACCTTTCATATTTCTCCTGTCACATGGGAAGCAGAGAAAAAAATTTTTTAAATTGATGAAGAGTGTCTTCTGGAAACCAAGAAGTTATTTCATTAGGGCAAGAAAATGGTATTATGGCACCTGATTTCAGAGAGAGAAATCAAAACTTTTCTAGAAGGCTGGATTGAAACACCAAGCAATTGTACTCTCTACAAAGAGATGGTATATGACCCCTGACCTCTAAGTTGTATTTCTCCCCCAAACCTCATTTCCACTCTGTTTCTTAAACATTTAATATAGAAGATATATTTTAAATCTTTATGCATAATTGTAATTTTTCAGGAATGGCTTCACAAATCTATTTGCTTTTCTTCTTTTAGAAATGCGGTTCTCAACCTGTGGATCATGACCCCTTTTGGGGTCGAACGACCCTTTACATGGGTCACCCGATTCATGAGAGTAGCAAAATTATAGTTATGAAGTAGCAATGAAAATAATCATATGGTTGGGGGGTGGTCAAAACGACATGAGGAAGTGTATTAAAGGGTCGCGGTATTCGTAAGGTTGAGAACCACTGTCTTAGAATGTAAATCGCATTACATTTTCATATTATACTCTATACAAAGTGTTTTATATATATATATAAACACACACAGATACATATTAATTTACATACATATACATATTTGATGTTATTTAGGAGACCAGTTTTTGCATATGGTGTGAGGTATGGATCACACATATGCACATACATATACATATATATATAAAATGTTGTTTCAGAGGCCAGAATAATTTTCTGTTGCTAATACCCAATAATCCTGGTTATAACAGTATATAAATTAACTTAAAAGTCAAGCCTAGTCATACACACACACACCTGTGACTCTCTATATATGTGTAAGTGTGTATATATGTGTGTGTGTATGTGTATATGTATAACTAGGCATGACACAGCAGCCATATCTAAATCCAAAGGCAAAAGAGGTGTCTAGTTTGGACACCTGCCTTTGTGACCAGATCTATGATCAAAGAGAAAAGAATAAATGATATACAGAAACTAGGAAATATTAACAACATGGAAGCAATAAGTTTGAACATTATAATAATACAATTAATTTAACTATTTCATATACATAAATACACCCAAAAATTTCATACTGCTTGATGTCAAAATCATCCATATATTGAATATAACAGAGGTTTAAATTGAAATAAAAAATATTTAAAATTTAACATGAAAAATTTATATCAAGCAAATGCTGAAAAGAATGCTAGAACGTTAAAATTAGTATCAGACAAAATAAAATATTTAAATTATAAGTATAAAAAACAAGTTTATAAAACATGGATATATACACACATGAACATATACATACCTGGTACTATAGCCTCAAACTATAAAAAATAATGATTTACATGATCATTCAAGAAAATAAAATTAACCTTTTATTTGCAAATATTTTGTCCTTATGAGAGAAACTGGGAAATCAAGAGGACAAAAATGTGAATGTTACAGAGAATTTGAACATGATTAACCCTGGCTAGTATAGAGAGAAGCTTTACCACAAATAGAGAATACATGTTTTTTGTTGTTAAGTGTGCTTCGGATGTTTATAAAATTCAATCACATGTTAAATGCTAAACTCCTAATTAAAAATTAGAGAATGAATATTATGAAAATTATACTGTGCATAAAGTATAAAAATATTATGAAAATTATATATATAATTTGAAATATATCTTTTAAAACATTATCCTCACAAATAATTGAAAATATAGTGCTAACTTATGGGCTAAAATTAAATGAAAAGAGAAGTTATTAAAATTAAAAGCTCAGAAAATAAAGAACCACCTGTCAAGACTTGTGAGATGTAGCCACAGTGGTATTTAAAAAGAAACATTATAACCCTGTATGCATTTACTGAAAAATAAGGCAGTGTGAAAACATATTAACTTAAAATTGAATTTAAGAAGCTAGTAGATTAAGCCTAGGGAATCCCCTCTGACTATAGACTGAGGATTCTTGCTAAGAGGAAGAATCCATTAGAAAGTGGATTGTTGCAGATACAGTTAGATTAAAATTTATCACCCTATCATTTGATCTTCCTTTTGATTCATTTAAATTTGTTCTACTTTTTAACACTTTCTGCTTTCTTTTTTGATAGAGGTTCTTGCCTGTTTATTTTGTTATTCTGGTTAGGTATTTGTTGTTTGTTTGCTTGTTTTTTAATGTTTTTCTGTATGTGAAATCCAGGATAGGAAAATCTATAGCGACAGTAACTGAATTAATGAGTCTCCCTGCAGAGAAGATCGAGGGCAATGAACTAATTATAATGAGTACAAATAAAAAAATATTCTAAACCTGATTGTGGTGATGATTGTGCAACTCTCCTCGATATGATTGGTCTATTGAATTGTATGGCATGTGAATCATATGCCAATAAAACTGTTGAGGGGAAAATGTAACTAGATAAATTAGAGTAAATTTGGCACAAAAGATACAGAAGATAAGAACAAAAACAGTAATGACAAAATTAGTCAAACAGAAAACTTACTTATGTAGAAATTAGAAATTCAAGAAAATAGAAATTCAAATCAACATAGATTCTTTTAGAGGATCAAAAATTAGATAGCCCTGAATCAGGAAAATTGTCACAATTATAGAGAAAGCCCCTATTACCAGTATTAAGAATGAGAGGTAACATTGCTGTAGATATTTTTTTAATTAAGAGAAAGTTACCAAAGCATTCCAATACATTTGACAAGTTTAATAACACAAATTATTTGAATGACAAAAAAAACAAAAGCTTACCATGAACAAAATCCAACTAAGACTAGGGTTTGTAATTTGAAATTGTGTGATCTAAGTAGAGCTCATTGTAAGACCACATATATGCGAGAGTTGAGTGAGGAGGTGAGCCCTGGGGAGATGTGGAGCAGGAGCGAGGGGGAAACAGAAGCTAGTAAAATAAAGTGAACGTAAGTATGAGAAAGAAGAAGAAAAACAATTAAAACCAGAAGTAAATGTTTCTTGTTTCTTGAAAAATTTAATTATAAAGATCAGTGGTTCTCAATTTACCTAATGTCGCAACCCTTTAGCATGGTTCCTCTTGTTGTGGTGACCCCCAACCATAAAATTATTTTTGTTGCTACTTCATAACTGTAATTTTGCTACTGTTATGAATCATAATGTAAATATCTGATATGCAGGATGTATTTTCATTGTTAAAAATTGAACATAATGAAAGCAGAGTGATTAATCACAAAAACAATATCTAATTATATATTATGAAATATTTATTTCTAATTACAAATAAATGAAATTTTGTCTTGAAACATGATGTAGCATGGGTAACAGACTTCACTCCGGGTACTCGTAGCTGGTCGTATCTGCATGTGGGCAGACCCACCTGGAGACGGATAGAGGAGCGGTGTCTCGCTTCCTAAGACCAAGACATGTGTGTTCCAATGATCTTAGGCGACCCCTGTGAAGGGGTCGTTCGACCCCCAAAGGGGTCGCAACCCACAGGTTGAGAACCATTGATATAGATGTCTTTTAAGCATCGTAATGAGCAACTAATTAACTTACAAAAGGAGAACACATGTACAAATAAAGAGAAAGGGGGAAATAAATATAGATAAAACTTCTTTATTGAAGTTTTGAAAATGTATAATCATTTTAATCACTTGATTGTGATGTAGATGGAAGTTTACAGAGGACGGTGAGTTTCACATTCAGTAATTTATATACATTTTATTTTAACTCATCCATTTCAGTCTTTTCAAGGATCCATCCTTTAACTCCACCTCCTCCCAGTGTTTCCTGTTTCCTTTCCTCTGGCTTTTTTCTTCCATCAGTCTTGCTGGTCTTTTTGTTTTTGTTTTTTTTTAATAATTTTGGACTCTGTGACTCAATTGTTTCCCACTTTAAACAGGATTTTCTGTTGTCCTTTTCACAGCAGTTGGTAGTGGTAACTAACCACCACTTCTTTCTTCTGGTGCCAGGTTTGTGAAGACTGATTGTTTGCATGGTCCATTAGTCCATTGGACTAATTGCTTTTTGTTGTTGTTTTTGTTTTTATTTTATTGAGGGCTCTTATAAGTCTTATAACAATCCTTACATCAATTGTATCAAGCATAGTTGGACATAGGCTGCCATCATTCTTTTCTAGACATTTACTTTCCATGGAGCTCTTGGTAGCAGCTCCTCTTTTTTCCCTCCCTCCACCCTCACCCTCGTGACCCTTTGATAAATTATAAGTTATTATTATTTTCATATATTTCCCCAATGGCTGTCTCCCTTCCTCCATGGTTTCTGTTGTTCTTCCCTATGTTAGTCTGGGTAGACTAGAGAAACAAATCCAGGGAGACACATATGTATATAAGAAAGAGGTTTATATACAAGAGCAGTTAAATATTGAGAAAACATCCCAGCCCAGTCCAGATCAAGTCCATAGGTCTGATATAAGCCCATATGTCCGATACCAATCTATACAGTCCTCTTCAGACTCATGGAACACATGCAATGATGCCAAATGCAGGATGATCACAGGTCAGTGGGTGCAAACTCCTGTGGCTCCAGTGGCGGTAGAAGCATCTCAGCACTGTCAGGGGTCTCCATGTGGCTTCTCTCGTTCCAGAAGTCTGACTCCATCAGTCTCTCTCCATGTGTCTTCTCCCCAGGATGTCTCACAGGGAGTCAGCTGAGAGAAAGAGAGAGAGACACAGAGACAGAGAGAGTCTCTCCTGCTCCATGGAGGAAATCCAGGAATATCAGAATCCTCAGGGGAAGACCATGTCCACACAGAGGGCTCATTGGCTATGACCTGATTGACAGGCTAGACTCCACTCCTTCACTATTAACCCTCTTAAGTTCCAAACTGACACCAGCTTATGTCACTACCACAGTGCCCTGGGAGGGCTTGTGTGATTCTGTGTTGATCATTGTGATCGGTTCCACCTTCCTCCCTTTGTCTCCCCACTTTCCCCTTCCCCTTCAAGTATCACTATAGCCATTCCTGTTCTTGGATTCCATGGGTTGTGAGCTCTTATCTCTTATCTATACCTGTGTACATTCTTTGGGCTAGTCCGCAGTGAAAGGCAGCACTAGGGTCATGATAGTGGTGGGTAAGGATGCCTCAAGGAACTAGACGAGTATTGTGTGTTTCATTGGTGCTGTACTGCACCCTGGTTGATGCATCCCTTCCCTGTCACCCCTCCGTGAGGGGATGTCCCATTGTCTACAGATGGATTTGGGGTCTCTGCTCCGAATCCCTCATTCTCAACAATATGTTTTGTTTGTTTGTTGTGGGTCTTCTGATGCATGTTGCTCGGTCCCAAAGACACCTCACAATTGTACAGGCTAGTGTGCTTCCTCCATGTCAACTTGTTACTTCTCTGCTAGATGACTGCTTGTTTAACTTCAAGTCTTTAAGACCCCAGACACATATCTTTTGAAAGCCAGGCACCATCAGCTTTCTTTACCACATTTGCTTATGCACACATTTTGTCTTCAGCAATTGTGCCGGGAGGGTGAGCATGCCAGTTTGTTAGAACAGAGTGTTCTTGCATTGATGGAGGGTATGAGCATTGGTCCAAAGTCTGTCCACTATCTCAGTGTATTGCTTTATAAATATATGTACATAGGTCAATACCTTTATTTTTATTAATTAATGTATTTACACATGTACACACCTATGTTTATACCTCTACCCATAGCCTTGCTTCCTAGATCATTCCTCTGTTTCCTTTTACCTTCCTCCTGCTCCACCATCCTGCTTGCCCTACTTCTGCCTCTTTTTTAAAGAAATCATTTTATTAGGGTCTCATACAACGCTTATCACAATCCATACATACATCAATTGTGTAAAGCACATTTGTACACTCATTGCCCTCATCATTCTCAAAACATTTCCTCTCCACTTAAGACCCTAGCATCATGTCCTCATTTTTTCTCCTCCCTTCCGGCGCCCCCCTCCCTCATGAACCCTTGGTAATTTATAAATTATTATTTTGCCTCTTAGTAATTCTTTTCAGCTAGATAGCTGTTGCTCCAACACCCCCAGGACCTGTACGTCCTCCTTGTTGTTGATTGTAATTCCCCAGTTGTTCCCCTGTTTTTGGCATTGTTTGCTCACTGCTCCCTTCCCCTGCCTCCTTCTATCCCCAAGTCCCTCTGGGACCGTCGGTCCTGTTGCTTTCTCCTCGAGCTTATTTTCTATGCCTACCTTATATAAGTAGGCAAACCAATAATAACAGATCAAACAAAAAGAAAACAAGAGATTGAAAGAAAAGAGAAAAAACATACATAATTCCAAGTCTGTCTGCTGACCTTTACGGCTATCTCCCCACTGGTTCTGGGGGAATTCCAGGAGCTGCTGCTCCTAACCTGAAGTCTATTCTGGGCCTCTTTAGGGGCCTTGTGGCTTTCCCTTGCTCCCATTGCTGAACTGTGATGTTCCCTTCTTGGTTCTCCCTGCGGTGGGGAATTCAGACCAGAACAACTCCATGCCATGTGTCCCCAGTATTGTCCTCCATCGCAGTATGTGTGACAGGGAACAACACTAAACCTTTTGGTTGGGGAGAGGGCCTGGAAGACCACCCCACAAGGAAGCAAACCAAGAAGGGAAAGGAGAGAGGGACGGTCTGGAGCCCATGTCGGCACACCACGCCCAGAGGGTCATGTGCCTGCACAGAGCTGTTAAGCTCGGAAAGGCCTGTAGGGGCAACAACAGCTCAAGAAATATTGTCACCTTACTGGAGCATACCCCAATAGTAGACTAATTGTTTCAAGTTGTCTTTCAATGTTCATTACTTATCTTTCCTCTGGATGAACAGAGACCAACACTGGCACCCTAGATGGCCGCTAGCAAAGCTTAGTTGCTACTCATCCAAGTAAGCTGTAGAGTGGAAGTATACCACGAATATATATATATTTGACAGAAGATATTTGTATATGGGTATTTACCTTTCCTGTAACTCTATCCATGAATGTGGTGGCTCATACAGAGAGAAAAGTTGTGAAAATGTCTTTGAACTAACCAATGAGTCTTTGAGTAGGAAGGCTAAGGATTACAATTTTGGAGGGGGTTACCAGTTGGTATAACATTATTAACTTATAATCATTTTTTTAATAAAACATTTCTTCACCTAAAAAGTTGAGCATAGACTATTTCAAAGGAGTTGTATTAAAATTTCAAAAAATAAATATTCAAATCTTGTATAAGCTTTTTAAATATTTATACCTATAAATTCAATAGTTAAAACTACTCTACAATTTTATAAATTAATAGGAGCCTGGAAAATGCAAAATTATTAACAAAAATACTAATGAAATGTGAATGAAAATATAAATTTTAGTTAATAATATATAAATATTGGTTCATTCATTGTGACAAATGTACCATAGTCATGTAAAATGTTGACAACAGAAAAAATGTGGTATATACAGGGACCCTCTGTGCTATCTTCAAAATTTCTGAAAATTTAAAACTATTTTGACTTAAAATGTTTATTTTCAAAAGTTCAAAAAATTTAAATAAGATATTGATTAACAAATCCAAAGTTGCAATGTATGATACAAAGCAATTCCTATAGCATATAGATTTATCACAGTAATGTAAAGTCCAAATGAATTTGTCCCATCAAATACCTTATAACACTGATGGATCGAGGATAAAAATATTAGCACATGCTGTTGGTATGTGCCAGTGAGGCAGTTCCAACACACAGGGACTCTGTATGTGCAACAGAGCCAAACACTGCAGGGACCTGCTCTGTCCTCACAATTGTTCTTGTGTTTGACCCCAATGTCACAGCCACTACGGCAATCCATCTTGTTGAGGGCCTTCCTTCCTTGTTTGTTTGTTTGCTTGTTTGTTTTCAAAGTAGCTGAAGAGCCAGTCTACCTTCACTCCTTCTCTTTACCCGTCTTTCGGGTTAAAAGCTTTCAGATAATCATATGGAAGAAAACCTATCACCAAACATGAATATTTGTTTTGGACTATAAGGTGTGCACACAATAAACATCTGTTAAGTGCATCCACTTAAAAATGATTGTGAGGATGGCACAGGACAGGTCGGTGTTTCACTCACTTATACATAGGGGTGCTGTGTGTTTGAATGAAATCAACCACATTTAACAAGTTCATTCAGCACATTTTGTTTTATAAAGCAATTACAATCAGTTAATAAAATATATAACTACCATGAATATAAACTGTAGCTCTTATATAAAAATAATGGTGTAGTTGTTAGGGGCCTTGGAGTCGGTTCCAACTCATAGTCACCCTGTGCTCAATAGGGCAAAACACTGCCCAACCCTGTGCCAACCTCACAGTTATGGTTACACGGGAGCCCACTGTTGCAGCCACTGTATCAGTCCATCTCATGAAGGATATTCCTCTTCTCCACTGCCCTTCTACTTTATTAAGCATGATGTCTCCAAAATTTATGAGAAAAAGTCCACCAGGCTTGATTCTAAAGAGCATTCTAGCTATATTTCTTCCAAGACATATTTGTTTGTTCTTTGGCAGTCCATAGTACAGTGGTTCTCAACCTTCTGAATGTCACAACCCTTTAATAACGTGCCTCGTGTGTGCTGAACCCCAACCATAAAATTATTTTCATTGCTATTTCATAATTGTAATTTTATGAATCATAATGTAAACATATGATATGCAAGATGTATTTTCATTGTTATAAATTGAACATAATGAAAATAGTGATTGATCACAAAAACAATATGTAATTATATATTGTGAAATTTCTAATAAATTGTGAATTCATTTCTAATTACAAATAAATGGAATTTTGTCTCAAAGCATGGTGTAACATGGGTAACAATCTTCATGCCAGGTATTCTTGTATATGGGTGTATCTGCATGTGGGCGGACCTGCCTGGAGACAGATAGAGGAGTGGTGACTTAGTCCCTAAGATCATCGGAAATATGTGTTTTTCCAATGGTCTTAGGCGACCCCTGTGAAAGGGTTGTTCGACCCCCACAGGGGTCATGACCCAAAGGTTGAGAACTGCTGCCATAGTACTTTCAGTATTTTAGGCTAGCACCACAATTCAAATGCATGAATTGTTCTTCAAGCTTTCTTATATAATGTACAAATTTCACATGCATATAAGGGGGTCCCCCCTAAAAAAAACCAGAATTGTGCTGGGCAGAGCAGAACTTTCATAGAACACATTTTCCCCACTAGGCCAGCATCAAATAACTCGCTCTGAGTTAGTGCACTCAGTGGCGTCACCTGGGAGCATTCTCTCTGGTCACAGTGAATATTTTCATAAAGTTAGTTTTGCTCAAACCTTGTTTTTTGTGATGGCAGATGCAAGAGAACTGTGTGTGGCTGTGAAATTTTATTTCCTGCTAGGGAAAAATGGTGCAGAACCTGTTGTGATATTGAACACAGCTTACAAGGACAGTGCTATGGGAAAAGCTCAAGTGTACAAGTGGTTCTCTCATTTAAAAAAAGGGTACTGTGTCAATTAATGACAAACCTTTTTCTGAACGTCTGCTAATTTCCTGAATGGATGAAAATGTCAACTCATAGTATATTTGGAGTTCGTTCCAGGTCAGACTGGTAATCAAGCTTTCTGTGTAGAGGTTCTGAAAAGATTGATAACAGTGTGTTACAAAAAAGGCCTGATTTGTGGCAGTTGAGGGACTGGTTTTGTCACCATGACAATGGACCTGCTCACACAACCATCTCAGTGTGCCAGTTTGGGGCAAAAATCAGCATGCCTCTCTTTCCCACACACCCAACTCACCTCACCTCACTCAGTGCAACTTCGTTGTATTTCTGCAAATGAAGAGGCACATGAAAGGACAGTGGTTTAACTATGTAGAAGAGTGAAGATAAAAATGAGGGAGGTGTTATCAGCCATCAGATGAGTTTGAAAAATGTTTCCAAGAATGGAATCGCAGATTTGACAAATGTATTAAATATAATGGAGAGTACTTTGAAAGTGATAAGGTTGTTTTGTATAAAAAACTTAATACAGAGCTTTTGGGGTGGATTCACAATTGAAAATACCCTAGCATGAGTTAGGCTCACTTTAGTTCACAAAGTGATATCCCTGCTATTCAACACTTTAAAGAGATCTTGTGCAGCAGCTTTTCCTAAAGCAATGTCTCATTTGATTTATTGATTGTTGTATCCGTGAACATTAATTGTGACCCAAGCAAGATAAAATCCTTGAGAACTTCAGTCTTAGTTTATCATGTTACCTGTTGGTTCAATAGTAAGGATTGTTGCTTTCTTTACATTTACTTGCCATCCATAACAAAGACGGCAATCCTTAATCTTCATTAGTAAGTGCTTCAAGTTCAAAAAGCCAAGTTGTGTCATTTGCATATCAAAGGTTGTTAAGAAGCCTTCCTCTAAGCCTGCGACTGTGTTCTTCATCTAGATTGGCTTCTAGAATCATTCGACCAGTATACAGATTTCATAAGTATGGTAAAAGGACGCAACTTTGGCACAGACCTTTCCTAATTTTAAGCCTTTCTTCTGTTCAGATGTCTGCCTCTTGATTCATGCACAGGTTCCCCATGAGCACAATTAGGTGTTCTGGAATAAATAATAGTTATTGATAAATAGTTTAGCAACCTGCCTGGCCCAGAACTCGAGCTTGGGTTTATGATTTAATGTGTTGAAATTAAAGATGAGAGTCTTTAAATTAGTGGGAGGGGGATGCCGACCTCATATGGTTAGTTGAAGCATTAGAAAAATGCATTTTTAAATAACAGACTTATGATAAAGTAGAATAGACAGCTAGTCATTTTGCCTATGCAACATTCTCTTAATTCTCTAAATGGATTCAGTTTTGTCCTTCCCTCTTGGTAATGAATGTTACAGAATGAAGTTATCTCTTGAAAGACCCTGCCCTTTCTCCAGAGCTAGAATGTGGATTTGAGCTATACCCTTGACCATCTGTCTAGAAAAACAGGAAGTATATTCTTTGGCCCACTTATGGTCAGCTTGGCCATAACATTTGCTTTGACCAGTGGAGTATATGGTCACAGTGGCATGGCACTTAGCAGTGACTATGAGGATGACAAGCACTGGCCACGTGTCCTTCTGTTGTACATGGGGCCACGCTAAGCAGAAATAACAGCACCAAACAATAACAACAACAAAGACATGAAATGAGCAGAGATTTTAATCGTGCTTTCTTCGACTGACTTAACTTTTTCCCTGAAACAGCGATGCCCTGAATAACTTCTGGTCTCAGAGTTAAAGACATGGAAGAGCTCCATGCCACATCCATAACCACCAACTCTGTGAGAAGTAGAGAATGTTGGCTGTGCTGCGATCGTCTGAGATGCTGATGTTTCTTTGAAGACCTGTCTTTTATGATGGTGTCCCCAATGTTGACAATGCAAAGGGAAGAGAATTATTAACAAATATTCCCAGGAAAATATACAATGTTTAGGAAATGCGCAAGAATAATTAAGTCCCAAGGAGACACTTTAATTCAATTTCATGCACTAGCTCTGGAAACAGTGTGGGCTACAACTTGGAGAGGTCTCTTTCCCAAAGAAAGGGAAATGGAGTCATTACAAGCCATCTCAACTATTCTTCCACTAAGGGATATCTCTGGCTGGGAGGCGGGGCGGGGTGGGTGGGTGGAGACATACATTGCCAATTATTCGTAGCTTTCCCTGAGTGCACACAAAACAATTTCTGGTGCCCTGAGGTGACTGTCTGACAACAAGAATTGACAAAGGCTGATAGAAGATAAGAGCAGAATCCCAACAGCCTCTGGTGCACCACTCCTCCCAATTCTCCATCCATGAAGTCTGGTGGAATTCTGTTAGGTTGAATGGACATGTGATTCAAGCTTGGTCAGGGCATGTTTCATTCATCTGGTCTCAGCAGTAGATTTAGGGATGCTTGCATGTCCCAATTAAGTCTAAGAAGAGAAACTCTTAAGAAATGTTCTGGATTAATTGAGGGGAAAGGCACATATGCTTTTATTACTGGGAGGATTCAAATGTAAGCCTAAAATTAATATAATCATCTTGCCTGAAAAATGAAGACAACAGAAATAAGCAGGAGAGAGAAGCTATAGAAATGAGAGAACATCTGGAGAGATGGCTTGACCCTCTGGACTCAGCCATACTTTAATACCTAAACAGGTATGTAGGTACTGTAACATCCAAAAAGGGTTCTTTATTAATATAAATATAGTTCATACCTAAAATCCCTTGGAATCTTGAAAGGATTATTCCAAAATTTTTTAAAATAAATAAATATAGTTTTTTTTAAAAATTGAAATATATATATATATGATCAGAATGAGATTTCATAATTATTTCTTGTTTGTTGTGATTCCTGGAGCAATGATGCAATAAATGTGGAGTATTTATTCCCCTCATAATGGTAAACTGGGGCTCCGGATATATATATATGAATTACCAAGACTGCAAGTCTTAGACTGAGTATAGAACTCAGATCTCTCTGCCTCCAAGTCCACTATCATTCCAGTATAGTATTTTGATGGTTTTACTCCAAAACAATCACAAATGTCAAGTCTAGGTCAATTATAGTTTTATATAAGTTTCCCGTACCAATCTTCATGCCTGCTTTAGAATTTTTTCATCCTTCAAGTTGGTATTCAGATTGTCTACCCTCTCTGCCCTTCGTTACTCAGCCAACAGAATAAACAAGAATGTGTCCAACACAGCTCATCTCACATATTCTGGATACCTCACAGCCAGGCTCTAACTACTCCTGGGAGTTTCTGAAACTCTAACTCTTCATGGGGCTAGAAAGCCCTATCTTTCTTCCAAGGAGCGGCTGATGGCTTCAAACTGCTGACTTCTCAGATTGCAGCCCAACACATAACCACTACACCACCAGGGCTTCTATTAGTCCCTGGAAAGGGGCCTCGTGCTGGATAAAATAGAGACTCAGCAAACGCAAAAGAAAAGGACTTCACATGAAATGAACGGACACAGTGGCTACAACAGCGGGCTCAAACATAACGAGGTTTAGCGTGGCACAGCATCAGGGCGTGTTCTGTTTTGTTGGGCAGAGGATCACGGAGTCACATCTGACTTGATGGCACCTAACAGCAGCATCCAACCTGCGCCTCTGTTGTACTAGGTGGAAAATATTTTACAACTGATTTTGTAGATTATTAAAGCCAGATATAAAATAAAATAAGACCATCTTGTAACTCGTCCTTAGTTTATTCCAATAAAAAGATCATTCTGCATCCATAATCCTGATGCCACTTTTGTCTTCCTTTTTCCAACCTGTGCCTGTTACAGGAAGGAAAAATCAATATCAGTGCACCCATTATAACTCTCAGGTTACCAGTGGCAAAAGTATCTGCTACATGCCAAGCTTAATGCTGAGTTTTATACAGCCATTCAGCCATTTAGTCATCAAAACCACTTTATGAAAGAGTAGTTTATTCTTGTTTAGTATCTGAGAGAACCAAGGCCAGAAATATCAAATGACTACTCCAAAATTACTCAACAAAATAGAAAGTTCACAATCTTTGGAGCAAAGAAGAAAAATTCTGTAAATGACTAGCTGTGTGAATTTGAGTCCGTTTTGTAGGACTGGGTTGAAATGATATACACACATGTAAAACCAAGTGGAGGCTAGACATGTACTAACCAGTGATGGCTGCGGCTGACAGGCAGAATGGAACTGTGATATGACTCCACCCTTCTGTGAGTCCAAAATCCATGTTTCTTGCCCTTCTTGGCCTTTCTGCAATGGCATGCTGCCTGTGCAGATTTGAGGCATGTGTTTTTGCAGGATGCAGAGCTAAAAAAGGATTATTTTCTACAGCAACCTTGGAAATTCAGTAAATTGAGTATTTAAGTATTGATTACTTTTATTTAATATGACTTACTGAAACAAATTCCCATCTGCTAAGGGTTCCATTGAAATTATTAGCTTGTAGGCATTTATGGATACACGACACATACATCTCTAATAAAAACAGATAAACCCTTCTCTTTCATTATTTTACACTGCATCAGGCCCTGAAAACTAAGTCTGATGTAATAAAGCTCTTTTGTGGTTTTAATCATAACAATTGTACCAAATGACTTTTTTCTTGTTGTTGTGGCATGTGATAACATCATAATGGAAAACTAAATCGATGGCATATTTCTCAATCTAATTATATGCCTTGCATTTCTAAACCAGTTTTAATGAAACACAATAAGTGGTAGTGTGGAAATTAGAAAAGGCAGGGGGGGGGGAAGTGGCTGCAAATAATAGTCAGTAACAGGAATAGAAGTATGAACTATGGCTTTCTACATGAACAATATCTCTACATTGTTACTGTGTATTAAAAATAAAAAAATGAGGGATGGAGATTATCCAAACAAGTCATCACTTTGCAAAACAAGGAAATTTACAAAACAAGTCTAGGCTAAAAAACCCAGTCCCAGTGAGTCAATTCTGACTATAGGACAGAGTAAAACTGCCCCCTGTTAATTCCCAAGCCTGTAAATCTTTGTGGAAGTAGAAAGCGTTATCTTTCTCCCTCAGAGCAGCTGGTGATTTGAACAGCTGACCTTGAGGTTAGCAGACCAAAGTTTAACCAATTATGGCATCAGGGCTCCTTATAGTGACCCTATGCATTAGAGTAAAATTACTCCTTAAGGTTTTCAAGAATGGAGATCTGTATAGGAACAGTCTGACTCATATTTGTCTCCCACAGAGCAGCTAAGGGGTTAGAACTGCCAACTTTATGGGTTAGCAGCCCCCAACCATAAACTACTGTGTCATCAGGGTCCACAGACTCACTTACTCACAAACTTTGCTTGCGTCCCCCTACCATGTCCAGATTATTTTCAAATAATTTCTTTCCTTATTTAGAAAAGCACTTAATGCTTATGATAGAAAAAATTTTAAATACTGAAAGATGCAAAGAAAAAAATTACAGTAACTGACAATGCCACACGTGGAAACAAATACAGATATTTCCTTAACATGCTTTCTCAAATTTTCTATGCCTATGTAATGTATTTTAAATGATACAATAATTTTATCAATAAGCATGATCAGAAAAGTCAAAGTAATAAAGTAGATATCCTACAAGCAGACAGCAATTTTGAAATGCATTGCTTTTATAGATGTGACAACACAAAAAAGCAACAGTGTGCAATGCAAAGCCAATATGTTCTAGGTTGTAGAGCATATGCTGAAGACACACTGATTAGAGAGCCAGAGTCCCAGCCTGAGGAAGCTTTAATCAGCAGAGAAACAAAAGATGACTTAATAAATGTCATTAAAACGTATTATAAATTTGGGAGTCAACTCCGTATGAATTCTCATCTGACACTGCGCACAAAAGAATTGACAAACTTACTTGGTGGCAGTGGTTTGGGTTCAGCTTCGATTTATTCAAATGCCAAAGGTTAAGGAAGAGGGGAAAGAGAAGGCAGAAGGCAGAGAGAAAGAAGAAAGGACGAGTAGGGGGAGAGAAAGGGGGACAAACGGAGGGAGGAAGAGAACAAGGGAAATGGACAAGAAGAGGACGCTGGGAAAGATAACAAGCACAGAATGGAAGTGAGTTTTATCGTACCCATCAATGCGAAAAGGTGTTTTTTAAAGTCATTTAATAAACATAATTAGCCACCTACCACATGCCAGGTTTTCTGAACAGATTGTTAGATTCCAGTAAGAGCAAGCTGTAATCTAATGTGTTGCTAAGATGAAACTGTGTCCATTGGGGAAGTCAGACCCCTCATCTTGTACTTCTGGAAGCATCAAGAGTATTTACTTTGCAAGTCACTGGATGTGAATGCCCAGATACTGACTTGAGCGAGCCTCTTGGAGAATCCCACAAGATTGCCAACGATCGTACTTGATCATCACCCTTGAAATAATTTGTCTTCTTTTTCCCTCGAGGCTTAAACAGAACCCAGAGATCCTGGGAACAGAACCCAGAGATCCTGCTTCCTAGAGACGCGATGCTGTGCCATGCATATGACAGAGCACCTTACATTTAGAAGTAGGACTCACAGGGGCCTCTCTTCAATGTAGCCCACAGACACGGTCGGTCACATCCATTTTTCTGCACTGTTATCAAGATCTAAAAACATTTACTAGGATCTCTTTGTCTATGCTTCAGTGTGACGCCGAGCATAGCAAAAGGAACAGATGTGACAGGACACCCTCCAGAGGGTAGCAATTCAAGGCAGAAGGACAGATAGTTCGAACACAGATGAGCACTCAGGCATAACTTGAGAGCCAGGACACAGGTATGACAGGAGTTGACACAGCAACAGAGCAAGACAATGTTTCCCCCTTTACATAAGCGTGCTCATTTAAAGCTTTGTAATACTGTTTTAAAATGCTGACCATTTACAACATGAGAGTAAAACAAAAATGTCTCTCCGGGTGTAGAAATAAGCCTGAAAATACATTAATATATTCCTGTGTTCAATAGATTCTCAATTGCCAATAACTGAGTGTTGCAATGTCTGGGTCATAATTTTGATCCAATTAAAATTTAGTGACCTGAATATTATTTTATTTCAATTCTCTCAATTTCCTGGATTCTACCAAAAATAGTAAAGTTCCCTTAAAGAAAAAAAATCTTTGATAGAATTGCTAATTAAATCAGTTGACCATATTCTATCCAGTAATATTTTCCACCTTTATTTCTCCTTCACTTTAAGAATTTAATGAATACACTATTTTCCAGGTGCATTATGTAGCACATTTTTCAGTCGTTGACTATTTCTTCTTCATGTTGAGGTAAGGAGGTGCCATTGCACCAGTTCTGATTCATAGAAATCTTCAGTACATTGCCGGGCCCTCTACCATCCTCACAATTGTTCTTATGTTTGAGCTCATTGATGTAGCCACTGTGCAAATCCATATTGTCCACGTTCCTCCTCTTTTTCACTGCCCGGCTACCTTACCAAGCATGATGTCCTTCTCCAGGGACTAGCCTCTCTTGACATGTCCAAAGTAACTGAGATTAAGTCTCACCATCCTTGTCTCTGAGGAACATTCTGGTTGGACTTCTTCCAAAACAGATTTGTTTGTTCTTTTGGCAGTCCATGGTACCTTCAATATTCTTCACCAGCACCATAATTCACATGCATTGAATTTTCTTCAGCCTTCCGTACTCAAAGTCCAACTTTCACAAGCAGATGAGGCAACTGAAAACACTATGGCTTGGGTCAGGAACACCTTAGTGCTCAAAGTAACATTCTTGCTTTTCAGAAATCTGAAGAGGTCTTGTGCAGCAGGTTTACCCTATAAAAATGAGCCCTACAGGACCAGTGGTGTGAGTGGCAATACTGGGAGGGTAGAGGGAGAGTGGGTTAGAAAGAGGGAACTAATTACAAGGAACTATATGTGACCTCCTCCCTAGGGGATGGACAACAGAAAAGTGGGTGAAGGGAGATGTCGGACAGGGCAAGATATGACAAAATAACAATTTATAAATTATCAAGGGCTCATGAGGGAGGGGAGAGCAGGGAGGGAGGGGAAAAATGAGAACCTAATGCCAGGGGCTTAAGTGGAGAGGAACCGTTTTGAGAATGATGAGGGCAATGAATGTACAAATGCGCTTTACACAATTGATGTGTGTATGGATTGTGATAAAAGTTGTATAAGCCCCTAATAAAATGAATTAAAAAAATATGTGCTATGGCCCATTGACTGATGTTTCCAGGAGATTGATTGTGGATCCAAGGCAGACAAAAATCTTAGACAACGTGATCTTTTATCCCTTACTTATCATGATGTTAACTACTGTTCTAGGTGTGAAGATTCTTATTTTCTTTACATTGAGTTGCAATCCACACAGAAGGCTGCAACCCTTGCTCTTCATCAGCAAGGGCTTCAAGTCCTCCTCACTTTCCACAAATACAGTTGTGTTGTCTGTGCATTGCAGGTTGTTAAAAAAACTTTCCTCCAAACATTCTTGTTCATGTACTCCAGCTTCTCTGATGATCTTTTCGGCATACAGATTGAGTAAGCACAGGATGAGGCTGCAAGCAGTGGAGGGATTCAAACAATTTACCAACTGGTTCTCTGCCCTAATAATTAGTTTAAGCATTAAAAAAGATACCAAAAGGTAGTTTATTATTTCATAAAGTTAGCACTTAAAAAATACAAAAAGTAAATTATGGTTTAAGAAGGATTTTAAGAACATTACTCGAAATATTAAATAATACCTGACAAAAATAATAAAACTGTATTTAAGGTAGTTCGTATTGCTTTGCTTTTAGCCAAGCATCATTGGCTATGTGATTTGTCATTAACCATCTTTTAACTGTAGAAGTAGGATCCCATTACTCTAGACAATCACCATGGTTTGTTATATTAGAAACAGGAGACGTTTCTTCTCTAAACATATTCGTCTTTGCATAACCCCTTTCTGATCCTGCTGAATGTACAGCAATTGTTCTGAGAATAATTTTAGATATCTAAACACTTTCAGGAATTGCACAATTCACTCCTAATATTCCATGGGAATTTTGAGCATAGCACAAAGCTGAAACAAATGACAGCATGTTGCCTTCTGGCTATTTGCATTTTTTCTCTTCATACTATATGTTTGTTTTTACATTTTCTTTGTTTACAAACATAAGGTAAATGTAACAAACACAAGGGGTTAAAAATGTATTTAATAAAAAATATAATGAGCTTTATTAAATGAGTAACTAAATACTACAAGAATACTTCCATCTAATTTTTTTAATTATCGTCAACAAAATTTTATTGCATAGAATATTAAAAACAACATTCTACAACTTTGGAATGGTCACAATATGGATCTCTTTCGGATTTCTTGGCCTGCACTAGCGATTGTGTCCATCTCTGCATCCGTTTTTTAAAAACATTTTCATTGCAATTATTATAATTCATGGAGTCTTGTTTCTTCTGCAATGCCTTCAGTGCAGCTAGGACCTCATCCTTTAATACCATCAGCTTTCTTTCATCCAATTTTGTATCTCTGTGGACGAAGTGAACATTACTATGGGAATGTTCAGTATGCTGTTGCAGAGACGAAAGTTTAAAAAGGAGTTAGAAATGTAAATTTTCTATATGTACATCGGCAGCTGGGCAGCTTACGACCCTGATTATAGTGTCATTTTAACAACCAGCTCGCTGAACTCCACAAAAACATTAGGTGCCGGTTCTGCTTAACCAGTGTGAAACAGATAAATCCCAGCACTGGATACAACCCTGACACACATTTTTCCTAATTTTAAACCATGCAGTATGCCTTTGTTCTGATTCCACAACTGCCTCTTGATCCATGCACAGGTTCTGAACCAACACAATTGCGTGTTCTGGGATTACCATTCTTCTCAAGCCTACCCACAGTTTGTTATGATCTATACAATCAAATGAGGTATCATAGTCAATAAAAAATAAGTAAACATCTTTTTGGTATTCTCTGCTTTGGGTCAAGATCTATCTGACATCTCCATGTGCTCTTTTGAATCTGGCCTGAACCTCTGGCAGTTCCCTGTCAATGTACTACTACAATCCTTGTTGGATGATCTTCAGCAAACTTTTACTTGCATGTGATATCAATATTCTATAATTGACCATTCTGTTAGGTCTGCTTTTTTTGAAATGGGTACAAATATGAATCTCTACAGTCAATTGGTTGAGCAGCTGTCTTCCAAATTTCATGATATATGTGCTTTCAGTGCTTCATCAGCTTGTTGAAACATTTCAATTGATGTTCCATCAATTTCTTGTGTCTTGACTTTGACTACTGCTGTCAGTGCAGCTTGAACTTCTGCCTTCAGTACTTTGGTTCTTGCTCACATGCTATCTCTTTACCCATAGAATCTTTCACTATTTCAACTTGAGACTTGATTTTTTCTTGAATTCTTTCAGTTTAAGATATGTTGAGCACGTTCTTCCTGTTTGGTTTACTAACTCTATGTCTTTGTACATTTCATTATAATATTTTACTTTGTCTTCTTGAACTCCCCTTTGGAATTTTCTGTTCAACTCTGAATTTATTGTATCTTCAATTTACCTCATTTACCTATGATTAAGAACAAGTTTCTGAGTCTCCTCTGACATCTACTTTGATCTATTGCCTTCCTGTCCTTTTAGCGACCTTTTTCTTTCTTCATGAATGATGTTCTTGATGTCCTTCCAAAGCTCACCAGGTCCTCCGTCGTTAGTGTTCAAGGCATCAAATCTGTTTTCAAGATGTTCTCAAAATTCAGGTGGGATATATTCAAGGTCTATTTGGGCTCTTGTAGACTTGTTTTCATTTTCTTCAGCTTTAACCTGAAATTACATATGAGTAATTGATGGTGTATTCCACAGTCAGCCGATGGGCTCATTTTAGCTGCTAATATTGAGCTTCTCTATCATCCCTTCCCACAAATGTAGTCAATTAGATTCCTGTGCATTCTTTCTGGAGAAGTCCATATGTATAGTCACAAATTGTGTTGTTTAAAAAAAAGCGCTATTTACTATGAACAAGTAGGTAGTCCTACAAAATTCAATCATGTGATCGGATATTTTCCCACCGTTCCTTCCTCTTGTTTCCAACTTTTGCATTCAATTTTCCAATAATTATCAATGTATCTTGATTTGATCCATTTGTTTGATCAATTTCAGACTGAAGACATCGGTAAAATTTTTCAACTTCTTCATCAAATTTTATCCTGGTACATAAATTTGGATAACAGTTTATATTATTGGATTTCCTTGAAGGCAGATAGATATAAACATATTACAGACAACATTGTACTTCAAGATCAAATTTTTTTGCAAATATATATATATATTTACATTTTGTTTTCTTTATTTTTATTGGGAATTCTTACAGATATTGTAACAATCCATAATTCTATTAGATCAAGAATAACTATACAGTTGCTGCCACCATCATTTTCAAAACACTGTGCCCAGGAGCCCTTATTATTTATTGTATTATATCATTATTATTTGCCATATCTTACTCCATCCAATGTATCCATTCACCTACAATTCTGTTATTTACTCCCCTCGAGTGGGGTTATACAGTCCTCATGGCTATTGATTCCCCCTCCCCCACTCCTGGACCCTCAGGGAGTCATTACTCCTATTACTATTTCTGAAGGGTTTATTTATTTTGGACTTCATGCATCAAACGACCTTAGTTATAAAAATGATCCTACACAGTCTCACAAGATTAATGAGGTGAAACTAAGACCATAGTAGTAAGGGGAGAAAATATTAAAGAACTAGAGGATAGGTGTTTCATCAGTGCTATACTGCACCCTGGATATATCATTCCTTCTGTGTGGGCCTTCTGTGAGGGACTGTCCAATTATCTCACACGTGGGTTTGGGATCTCCTCTTTATCTCTCTTCCTTCATGGCAATCTGATTGCTTGTTTTTGAATTTCTGATACCTATTCCCATCGACACCTCATGATCACACAATGTGGTGTGATTCTTCCACATGGGCTTTACTTCTCTGCTAGATGGCCACTTGTTTAACTTCAAGCCTTTAAGACCCCAAATGTTATATCTTTTAATAACTGGGCACCATCAGTTTTCTTCACCACATTTGCTCATGCACCCATTTTGTCTGCAGCAATTGTGTCAGGAAGGTGAATAATGCCACATTATTTGAACAAACCATTCTTGTACTGAGGTAAGATTTAAGTAGAGGCTTAAAGTCCATCTCCTTCCTTGTTGTATAAGACAATTTTTTTGAAGATAAATGCAAGTCATTTATCTTGGTTATTTATTCCTAGCATAGCCAACTAATGATGTTCTGGTTCAAAATGGCCAATACCAGTCCATTTCAGCTTACTAATGCCTTGAATGTTAATTTTATGTGCTCTATTTCAATTTTAACCAATTCTAACTTTTCTAGATTCATACTTCATATATTCCAAGTTTTGTTTATTGATGTTTGATTATTGTTTCGTCTCATTTTGAAGAATGAGAGTCCCAACGGCTTTATTACCATAGCCTTATCTTCCTTCACAGCATTATGGTCAACTTTCCTCTCAGAAGCAGCTCTTCCTTGGTCATAGTTTAGGTGTTTTTCAACGTGAGCAGTTCATCTTCTAGCACCATCTGCAACAATGTTCTGCTTCTTTCCCTAAGGTTTTCAGTATCTGACAATAATTCAACTCTGTCCTTAAAGTTTTCAGTGGTTAATTCCTCACAAGCTGACAGTCTATTTCTTCGGTGCAGTCTGTACCTAGTGCGATCTACTGAGACCTGTTCACTTTTGGTGACCCTGCTTGCATTTGAAATCCCGGTGACATGTCTTACAGCATCACAGCAGAACACAAGCCATCACAGCGCAACCAATTAATGGATATATGGTAGTGTTTTTGTTCATAGCAAGATTGAATTGAATAATTGTAACTCCTGACATTACAGGTTTTAGTTTGGGAGTTTTATTTCCACAAAATCTCATTATTTTCAGTTGCCTCAAACTGTCAGTTGATTTTATCCATTCATCAACATCTTGCCAATAAATATTTTTTACCATGTCTTAGTTTCCTTGTGCTGCTTCTATAGAAACAACACAAGTAGGTGAGTTTAATGAATTACCAAAAAAAATTGTTGTTTTCTCTCTCACAGTTCAAGAGACTGAATCCAACCTTCTCTCTCAGTTGACTCTAGAGCAGTGGTTCTCCACCTTCCTAAGGCTGTGACCCTTTAACACAGTTCCTCAAGTTGTGGTGACCCCAGCCATAAAATTCTCTTCATTGCTACTTCATAACTGTCATTTTGCTACTGTTAGGAATCAGGTGACCTCTGTGAGAGGATCGTTTGACCCCCAAAGGGGTGGCAACCCACAGGGTGAGCACCGCTGCTCTAGGGGAAGGCCCTTGTCTCCTTCAGATTGTCTCCCTTGGCTCCCTGGATTAGCATCAGGTTTTCTTCATTTTTGCTCCCAAGCTTCTGTGCCTAAATTACACTTTTTATATCTCAAAGTGGTTCACATAGGACATAGCCCACACCAATGTGGCCCCATTAGCATGACCAAGAGGTCCTGTTTCCAGTGGATTACATCCACATCTAAGAAAACAAACAAAAACCTGTTGCCGTTGAGTCTGTTTTAACTCATAGCTAAGCTGTAAGGTAGAGCAGCTGTTTCTTTTATGGTTCCCAAGGCAGTGGTCTTTATGGAAACAACTACCACAATGATAAGCGAGCAGCCAATTCCTTAACCACTCGGCCACCAAGTTTCCAGATCCGCATGTGCCCTCAAAAACCTCATTGTCTTGGAGACAATTCTAACTCATAGCAACTCATGTAGAGGAATTAAGATTTCCTGCATGTATTTTGGGAGAACACAATTCAGTTAGAAAGATTTTGTTTTAGACTTTGATTGTTTATAGGCCTGATTGTTTCTTTTGTATTATTATCATCTTACTGGCGTTTCGATGAAAGCTGACCCAATAAATTAGGTTCCCAGTTAACAATTTCAAAACACATTATTGAACAACTTTGAACCTATTTCTTGGGGAAAAAATTTCCCCATTGTTTTTTGCACTTTTTCCACTTTATCAAGAGAAATTACTTATGCAATCAACATTTTCACCTGTGACACATTTAACCATGTGAGATTGTAACCATTGCTAATTTTCCATTGTTGCCATTTCCATCAATAGCATACTAAGAGAATTTGATTATAATTTTATGTGGTTGTGAAGGCAAATAGAAAACAGAAGGTAGAATAGAAAAATATCCCTGAAGTCAAAGGAGTGTGGTGAAAATGTACTGCTTCATTGAAATACAAATATCTCTAAGAGAGGCAATTAATATTTTATATAATTAATATTTTGTATATTGTATTACATTATAGGCTATTTAGAGAATAACCTTTGCTTTTCACTGATGAAGATGAAATGGTAGATACTTGCTTTTCTTATATCTAGGTATCTGAGATGTGGACGAATGTTGTATTCTATCCACCTCTTTCCCATGCCTGGGGCTTGGAATCTAGATTTGATGAAACAAACAAACAGCAACAATCACAACAAATTAAACAACCAAACAAAAATAGTGGTGGAAGAATGGATTGTGTAAGAGCTATAATATCAGGAGCATACAAAGTCCTTCAACAATCACAAAAGGCTTGAATGGCATGCATAGTTTCAAATTTTATCCTGTAGCTGTGGACTGCATAGGTAAGCTATATTGGTGACTTGTCACACTTCATAAAGCTGACTCTAATATCAACATAAAGAATGGATTGAGAGAAGGCAGATTTGGAGAAAGACCTCTGCAGGGCTGATTCTGAACCATGACTTTGTGTCTTCCCAACCCAAAACTCACATGCCAATGATGGCGCCCTTGATGATATAGCCCTTGTCTATCTTTGTATCTGTCCGACAACCTTGCTTTACTCCATTCAGCCCCTTTCTGGTCTCCAAACAAACATTTCCATTCCTTCACGCCTATATACATACCATTCTTCTGAACCAGGAAATTCCTTACTCCTATACTTTACCCGAATGACTCCATGCATAATTCATTGAATATAAACAAGCATCAATAACTATAGTAATCATACTAAACTTTTATTGAGAATATGCTTTGTGTCATTAACTGATTTTAATATCACCACATAAGAAAACATTCAGAAAAGTTAGCTAACTTGCTCAAGATTGCCCAATTAATAAGTAGTGAGACCTGGATATAAACTCAGTTTGACTCCAAAATCACAGGTTCCCAAACTTATTTGGCACGCTTCCCCCTTTTCAGAAATAAAAAGTATTCAGCATCCTCTGGAAATTAAAAACTTGTGTGCCATAGCCTACTAATTATCCAGGAAAAATTATAGGTTTCTGTTTTTGCAGCCCCCTTAATTGTTCCAGGACTCCTCAGTGGAGTGGGATCATCCACTCTGGGAAACATTTGTCTATATCCTTAAGTCACATGATGTTATTCCACCAGCAAACATTTGAGTACTTAGTCTCTGCCTTATAGTTTCTCCCATATTCACCTATCTATTCTTCCTGGCCATATAATGAAGTAGGAATTATCTTGATACATAGAAAGCTTAACCTTACTAAGCTTACATAACTTCCCCAGAATGGTAGACATTGCCCACCCAGCTAAATAGAATGTTATCATACTTATCTATAACTGCCTCGCTAGCTCAGAGATAATTATTGACATATATAAACTCTTTCTACCTCTTCTTGCTTCTCTTACCATCCTCAACACCACCACCTAGATACTAGATCCTCAGCGCCACCACCTAGATCCACCTAGTCTTTACCAAAAATGACTCTGGCTTTATCATGTCTTCATCTAAAACCAGCTAGTGAACATTCCTACTAAGATTTCAGGTTATTGATTGTAAAAGTTGTTATTATTGTGTGTGACATTAAGTTGATTCTTATTCCTATTACCACTAAGGGGCAGAATAGATCTTCCCCATAGGGCTTCTTCAACTATCATCACGTCTTTTCTCCCATAAAGAGGCTGGTGGACTTGAACCACTGACCTTTTAGTTAGCAGTGCAGTCCTTAACCATTGTGCCAGCTGGATTCCTGAGTTGCACTGCAAGTATCTAGTTTTGAACCCTCTCACCCACACCCTCTCTTAAGTTAAACCCTCCTGCTGCTTCAGTGACCACATTTTATATTACATGAATTTACTCTTTCACTACAGTTGATAGGACCTAAAGTTAGACATCCTTTCCTGACACGCTGAAAGAAGGGATGCTAAAAGTATAGGAGAATATTTGAGAACTGAAGGTTAACCAACTATCTCCCAATTCCACCCCTGAGCTGTCTACCCACTGTCTACCCACCTTCCTGATCGTTTTTAGCCCCGCCTTTTGGTCTCATCAACAAGCTTTCAGAGAATCAGTTTACTCCCCTTGGAGCCCAGGATTTCTCTCTGTCTAGAGCTTGTGTCATTTTTCTGATTCAACTTCTCCAGGCCTGTAGGCTCTGTGGATGGGAAATGGATTGTTGTTTTTATTTCTGTTTCAAAAACAACCTAAGATTAACCATCTTCTCCTGGGTCTCTGGTCCTTCCTTCCAGAACAAGCCAGCTGAAGGAAACAGAATCTTGATTTATTTTTCCTTCCAATGATATTTCTAGTCCTTCTGTTTAGCAAGGACACAAAGCACCTCATACTAATGCAATTTAAAAGGTGAAGGCCCAAGAACTGGCAGTTTCACTAAACCACTACATTTATTTATTAACAAAATCCCTCACAGACCCTGGTAGGCATAAAAAGCGTTGCTTAGAAAGGGTAAGGATCTTAGCACCTACGGGGCAGATTTCGCTAATAAACAGCTCACATCCTATTTTTGAAAGGAGAAGGTCAGGGTGACTGTAACACCCACCGTGGCTAAAAAGATGGATGTTAGCAAGTGACAATTTTCCAAATTTCTGGGGTTTTTTCTGCCTTAATGTCTGGTGAATCTTGGCTGAAAGCAGAAAATACAAGGAAAATGTTTACTTATGTTTTATTGATTATGCCAAGGCCTCTGATTGTATGGACCTAAGAAATTATAGATAATCTTGAGAAGCATTGGAATGCTCAAACACCTAATTGTGTTTATGCAGAACTTGTAAGTGGATCAAGCGGCAGTTGTGGAAACAAAACAAAGGAATCGTGTGTGGTTTAAAATCAAGAAGGTGTGCAACTGGTCTGATCTCACCATAACTGTTCAATGTCTGTGCAAATCATCAGAGAAGCCGGATTCTATAAAGAAGAGTATGGCATTCGGATTGGAGGAATGCTTATTAACAACCTGCGATAGGCAGACGACACAACCTTGTTCGCAGAAAGTGAGGAGAAATGGAAGCATTTGCTGATGAAGATCAGGGACTGCACCCTTCCGTATGGATGTGGACCCAAGAAAAGAACACCAAAGTCCTCACAGCTGAACCAGCAGAGACGGATAGAAAATAAAGTTGAAGTTGCAAGGATTTTACATTTTTGGATCCACAATGAAGGCTCTTGGAGGCAGCAAGCAGATCAAAAGATGTGTTGCTTTAGGAAAATCTGCTGCATAAGACCTCTTTAGGGTACTGAAAGCAAGGATGTTACTTTGAAGACGAAGGTACACCCCCCCCAAGCTGTGATCTTTGCAATTGCCTCATCTGCAAGTGAAATTCGGACTGTGACAGAGGAAGGCCAGAGTGAAAGGAATGCATTTGACTGAAGTGCTGGTGAGGAACATGGAACGTGCCATGGACAGCTGAATGGACAAATGATCTGTCTTGGAAGAAGCATGGCCAGAGTGGTCCTTAAAGGCAAGGATGGTGAGACTCCTTCGTACATGTTTACAACATGTTGTCAGAAGAGACCAGTCCCCGGAGAAAGACGTGTTTGGTAAGTAGAGGGGCAGGGGGACAGGGAAAGGCCCTTCTGGAGATGGATTGACACAGGGGGGGCAACCACAAGCTCAAGCATTTGGGAGGCTGGCATAGGACCGGCAGTGTTTCATTCGGCTGTGCATTGGGTTGATACGGGTCAGAAGTGACTTCATGGCACAACACCTCCAGACTAAGACAGAGCAGTGAAACGGGTCGGTGATCTCCTCCTGAAACGCAGCCCATGCAGTCTGTGGATCAGAGTTGGATCCACAATCAGGGCGATGACACTGAACAGGGCAGCACTTCATCCCGTTGTTCATCTGGTCACCAAGAGGTGGGGCCAACTGCATGTCAGTTGATGAGAGAACAACAACCCCAGAGTCGTAGGAGAAAAGAATGAAACCGGAAGCAGGGAAGGAGGGACAGCAAATATAAAAAGATGTATTCGCAAACGAACTACAGTGCAGTGAATAGGATGTCTTCGGGGAGGTCCTACGAAACTATTCTCCATGTAATTGGAGGATGGAAATGTGAAGGAAAAGGGAGATTATCCTATTGGTAAAATTTATCCCATGGGATATCAATGCCCTCACCCTTCCAGCTTGTGCTCAACCCATAAAACCTCAGAGAGACCAGATTCCAGAAAAGGTGCGGCAGCAGGAGGAGCAGCAGCAGCACCTGAGTTGTGAGTCTCTCTGCAAAGGGTGAGCCTTCAGCTCTTTCTGACTGTGTGTGCAGCCTGGAGGCCCACTGCCCGACCATTGAATCTCACGATTTCATGGTGTTTCAGCCTTTGAGTGAAGAGATGGCACTGATTCTGAGTGAGGGCTCAATAACTTTCTTAATAAGCAGACGGAGGAAAAGTACTTAGTGACAAAGGGCCTCTTCCATACTGAAAATCATAGCAAACATGTTCGAAGGTTTGAGCGGTCTTGTTCTTGCTAGAGTCCAGTGTGTGTGTCAAGGTAATGGCAGTAGACACCAAGGATGGGTGTTTATTCCCCATTTTGGAATCTTCCATAGAAAATGGTAGAATAGTGGCACTCAACTTATATTTGCTAAATGAATAAGTGGGTTGAAGGATATATGTTTCTGGCACCATACAATACTTCTCTTAAACACTGCATAGAAACAAACAGAGAACGAAACTTGGTTAACTCCCACATAGCTCTATACCTCTTAGACCTTTGGAGTCTATATCATGATGATTATTGCATTAGATTCTGAAACAAAAATCAAAATAGCCATGTCCTGAGTAAGATAATGGATTTATTTGTTACATACGAGTTTGAACATGAGGAGCATTGTGGTTGCTAAGTGCCATTGAGTCTGCTTCGACTCATAGCAAACCCAGGTATAATTGCCCTTTTGTTTAAACTGCCCTTTTGTTTGAACCCATTGTTGCAGGCACTATGTTAATTCATCTCGAGGATTTTTTGAGGAGCTTTCTCTTTTATCTATGCCCCTTCACTTATGAAGTGTGATGTCCTTCTCCAGGGACTGGTCTCTCCTGATGACATACCTGAAGTATGTGAGATGAAGTCTTTTCGTCCTTTCCTCTAAGGAGAATTCTGGCCGAACTTCGTCCAAAACAGAGGTATTTGTTCTTTTGTCAGGCCATTGTACTTTCACTGCTCTCCATCACAACATAGCCAAAATGCATTGCTTTTTTTCCTTCAGTCTTCCTTATTCGATGTTGAGTGTTCACATATATACGAGGCAATTTAAAGTACTATGGCTTGGATCAGGCATCCTACAGGAGCATCCCTGCTTTTCAACACTTTAAAGAGATCTTGTGCAGCACATTTACCTAATGTTGATCTCTTGATCCAAGAGCAGCGATTGTGGATCCAAGCAAGACAAAATCCTTGACAAATCTTATCTTTTCTCTGTTCACCATGTTGTCACCCACTGGTCCAATTGTAAGGCGGCTGCTCTTCTTTCATTGAATAATATTTCATCCTGAAGGCTGTAACCCTTTCCTTGCATCAAGTGCTTCCCCCATCACTTTCTGCCAGCACATTGTGTCATCTGCGCACCACAGTGTGTTAATAAGCCTTCTGCCAATCCTGCTGCCATGTTCTTCTCATAAAATTCTCTGGTGGTCTGGTCATCATGCAGCTTGAATAAGTGCGATGACAGAATATATCCCTGACCCGCACGTCTCCTCTTAAACCGCGCAGTATTCTGTGTTTTGTTCACACAACGGCCTCTTGATCCATGTAAATGTTCCACCGGAGCACAATTTGGTGCTCTTGAATTTCCATTTTTCTCAAGTTGTTATCCATAGTTTGTTATGATTCATACAGTGAAATGTCTTTGTTGAGTCAAGGAAATGCGAGTTAAAACTCTTTCTAGTAATCTCTTTCAGTCAAGAGCCATCTGACATCACCAATACTGTCCTTTCTTCCACGTCCTCTTCTGAATCTGGCCTGAATCTCTGAGCGTTCCCTGTCAGTTTACTGTTGCAACCATTGTTGGATGATCTTCAGCAAAATTTTATTTTCATGTGCTATCAATATTATTCTATAATTGAAGCATTCTGTTGGGTCACCTTCTTTGGAATGGTTATAAACATGCATCTTTTCCAGCTACTTGGCCAAGTAGCTGTCTTCTGAATTTCCTGGGATAGGCAGGTGAGTACTTCCAGTTCTTCCTCAGCTTGTTTAAACATTTCTATTAGTATGCCATCAATTTCTGGAGCCTAATTTTGGCTAATACTTTCAGTGCAGCTTGCATTTCTTCGTAGAGTCACATTGATGTTTCTTCATATGCAAGACCTTGAAATGACTGAATGTGAACTACTTATTTTTGGGGGCAGTGACTCTATATTCTTTCCATCTTTCTTCTGATGCTTCCTACATCATTCAATATTTTGCCACAGAATATTTCAGTATTTCAACTCAAGACTTGAATATTTCTTTTATTCTTTCCATTTACGATATGATGAGTGTGTTCTTCCTTTTTTATTTTCTTACGCTAGGTAAGAAAATTTTAATATTTTCTTTGTCTTGTTGAACTGCTGTTTGAAAATTTCTCTGACTTCATCATTTCATCCATTTTTTAGTTATTCTATGATTAAAAGCAAGTTTCAGAGTCTCGTTGGACAGCCACTTTGATCTCTTCTTTCTTTTCTGCCTTTTTAATGACTCTTCGGCCTCCTCTTTTATGGTGTTCTGGTTGCCATTCCACAGCCAATCAGTTCTTCTGTCATGAGTGTCTAATGCATTCAATCTGTTCTTGAGAATTCTCAAAATTGTGGTGGGCTATACTCAAGGTGTATTTTAACTCTATGCACTTTTTACATTTTCTTCAGCTTCAACCTGAACTTCCATATGCGTGATTGGTGGTCTGACTGCTCCACAGCTGGCTCCTGGCCTGGCTTTTGCTGCTAACATTGAGCTTCCCCATTGTCTCTTCCCCCAGATGTCATCAATTTGCTTTCTGCATGTTCCATCCAGAGAAGTCTAGGTGCATAGTCACATTTTGTATTGTTGAAAAAGATATTTGCAATGAAGAAATTATTAGTATCAGATAATATCCAACTTGGTTTCTATCACCAAGGTCATTTTTCCAATTACTGTTCCTTCATCTTTGTTTCCAATTTTTGCATTCAAATAGCCAATAATGATCCATATGTATAAGGTGCTATCAAAAAAGCAAATTCACTATAATCAAGTAAACACTGCCTTATAGCGAACCCCAGTGCATTTCCGAGATATGGGAGTAGAAAGGCCAGTCTTTTTCCCAAGAAGCTGCTGGTAGTTTCAAACTGCTGACCATGTGGCTCACAGCCCAACTCCTAACCACTACACCACTAGGGCTCCTATAAGGAGCTTTAGGTACCATTATTATCCCATGGTTTTAAAATCATCTATTTCTTATGATATTCTCATCCCTGCCGTTTCTCTACTCCCTTTCCTTCAGAAAACATAAGTCCCTTGTTCATTCCTTGGAGTGAATAACTATGACATAGACAGAGTGTATTGCTAGCAACTTGCATGGTTAAAAACTGTGTTTTAGTTAGTTTCGGTTTTTAAATAAATAAATTCTGCCCAAGCTAGTCTGAAGGAAGCGTGAGTCCTATGTGTCCTCTATTAAGACATTTTTATTGATTTCTACAAACTAGGGCACCTCCTCATCTATAAACTGGTTTTGTTGTTTATTCATTTTTGGTGCCTCCGCATAACTGCATTTATCCAGCTTCAATTTCCCACAGCTCTCCTCCTTACCTATTACCCCTCGATGGCCCTTGAGCATCTTCTCCCACTATCAAATGGATGTAGTTTATAGTTCTCAGGACCAGACCCTCCAGAGATAACTCGTCACAGTTCAGCTCTCGGCTTTGGAGGACATGTGGGCTATGGAACTATGCTTACCTGTGTGATTCTCCTCCACCCATTTATTCAACAAGGTTCTGAACCCGCATCCAGGAATAAGTTTCCATCTCTTAACTCAAAGACTGAGCTCTGTCCTCCTAGAGAAGAGGCCATAACATGCTCTACCCAGAGCCCCCGTTTGAGGGAATCACCCCAGGTAGCGTTTTGTTATTTGGGTGTGTTTTTTTTTTCTCATGGCATTTCTGTGACAGCCACCAGCGCTCACTATACCCTCTTCACATGATCCTTGGATCAGAGCTTGAGCTAATATTGTGGCATAAAGACTGCTCAGTTGTTTTCTACTTACAGAAATAGTGAGGTTACTAACAGTAGTACTTTGTATCAAACCTACCTAATCATAATATGATAAAACGCTAGATCCCTATCTGTTTTAGAAAATGATCAAAGATTTACTTACAAAAATTAGAAAATGCTGTTTCTGCCCAGCAAGTTCTCCATGCTGTTCTAAATGGATAAGAAATTACAAAACAAAATATTTGCACGGACCCAATTTTTCTGCAGGTAAATTCACAGGATGTGTGGAAACATACTTGTAGTTGAGGCAGTTCCTGTGGGAAACACACCGACAGGTTTTGAGAAGTCTACTATTCCGATTTATATTGATTTCTCTTCTCTGCTAAGTTATACCCTCTGTAGTTCACTCTAAAGTTAAAAGTGGGTTTCTTGTGGCTGCTTTTTGTCAGTGATGTTTGGGGACAGGAGGAGAGAGATCTTGGTGGTAAATGTCACAGAGTGCAGAGAGGGGCATGGCGAGCCCCAAGAGACAAAAGAGTGAGCAGGTTTCTAAAGAAGCCACTTTTGATAGCAAGAGTCTACAGGAGATGATGGGGAGCTGTGTCAGCTGTCAAAATCGTTGGGAGGGAGGGGACTGGTCTGCCCTCTGTGGACACCAGAAAGACTCACGCCCCCTTATCTGGGCCCACATTTTTAAATTGTCGTGCTGAAAACCAAAGCACGTGGAATCATTGCAGTCGACTTCTCTGGCTTTCAGGCAGATCCTGCTGACTTCAAACCGTGTTTTGCATCCAGTGCGGGAGAGGAGCTACTCATGTCTGAATAATGACACTTGAGTTCTTCAAGCAACCGGAGACGCAAGAGGAAATATGTCACTTCTAGCTGCCTCCTTCTCCTCTTCTTGTGCTCAAATGTGTATGTTGTTGGTTGGATGTAGACTGCGGCTTAATTTTTTTTCTGCAAAAAAATGAAAAATTGCGTCTTGAAAAGCAGCCATAAAGCTTTTCTGTAATTACCAACAAACCTATCAATTTTATAGACAACCCAACTGATAACATATGGTCCAAAACTGTTTGTTTGGTGATTTTTTTTCCCTGTATAAAACCAGCACAATTTGGAGTGATATTTTAATTTATTGTTATGAAAGGGGCAGCAACTGGTTTTTAATGGTTACAGAATGGTGACTTGCAACCCTGTCCCAGCTGCTGTCACTGCCATGACACGAGCAGATTTGCAGCATCTTGTCTAAGGCACACATCAGCGCGCCCGCCTGCTGCCTCCCCCTCTCCCAGTGGACAGGCCACCACCTGCTGCTGGCACTGTGCCGGCCCTTCAGGGAACAAATGTTCCCTTGCTCTTGGGTGATAGGACAGGACAGACGCCGGATTTCAAGGGAAACGGAGAGGCACCCTCAGGCTGGCTGCCCCTATTCCTCTACCCATCTGCCTCTCCTACTGGGCAGAGATCTCACTACTCAGGGCTGGAGGAGAACGAGCTCCTTGGTCAGACTGTGGTCTACATTGTTTGGCTTTCTTTCCCTTCCGATCTCTCTTAAGGTTAGAGCAATCATTTATTTATACAAGCCACGTGCATTTATTTAGTCTCTAGTACATCAGGCAATTTGCTAAGTGCTAGGAATAAAGACTTGAATACCTCAATGACCGTCCTTGAGAAGGTCACAGCTTTAGTGGGGTAGACAAGACACAACCCGATACATTTTGATACAGTATCAACAAATTATAACAGAGCTAAAGCAAAATGTATCGCAAAGGAGCATAAAAGTACAACATTGACATACAACATGTGTGCTTTGGAGACTACTGGCTTTGGGTGAAATCACAATTTTATCTCTTACAACGTATTTAACTTTGGGAAATTGCTTTGGGATAGCCCTTCCTCAGTTACTCCTCACTAATGGGTTGTGTGAGTTGGTCCAGTGAAGCCATTTAATATGGCACATAGTACACACTCAATAAATAACACAGCGCAACATATCTAAGTGCCTCTCCCAGGAATGGAAGATCCTAGTCACTGCACTCAGGGAGGGATTCTGGGTGCTCAGAGAGGAAAAATGGATGGAGTTCATTAGTGGGCATCAGGACTTACAGTCAAACAAAACCCCAAAGAAAAACCTAGAGTGTAGGTTTTTCTGCGAAAAACTGCCAAGATTATGACCCACAAAAGACAAATCAGAGAGGAAGGTACTGAATTCAAGGTGATGGCATAAAAATGGGAGGTATCAGGCAAAATCCATTCAGAGATGCAAAAATGACCATCAGGAGCCCTGGAGACTTGAAAACATTGGGGCACCTTCTAGGAGGAGGTGGCATTTTATCTTGTCTATCAACAGAGGTTTCCCAGAAAGACATTAGGGAAGGGAACTGAGAACGCGATAGTGACTCAAACACTGAGTTGGAGGAATAGAATGGAAGGACATGAAGTTGGAAACAGGACAAGCATTTAGGCATAGAAAGCCTTCCAGGCCAACCTAGAAGCCCGGTCTATAAGTATCCTGTAGCCTGATAATGACTATATATCAAACTCAGACTGATCCATTCAGCTCTTACACCTCCACACCTCCAGAAATTCTGAGTTTATTGTTTTGGGTATAAATATTGGCCATGCATATTTTTTTTAAATCTCCCCTAGGTGAATCTCATGTGCAGCCAGGGTTGAGAATCACTGCTGTAGGCAATTAGAAGTCAATAGAGATTCTCCTTGTGTGCTCAGAATTCTGTGAAGCTAAGCAAACAAAACAGAACAGAACCAAAATGCTCATTTCAACAGACATTATGAATATTGAGTCTGTGCCAGGCCCTGTGCTAGGCCCTGTAAATGTGGAGATGAATCAGACAGGCTCCACTGCTCCCTGCTTAGCTTTTGAGAGCTTATCAATCAGATTCACCTTCACTGTCTCATCCTGTCCGGGAATCGGGAGGGCATGTGGCTGCAGTCCTTGAGGGGAGGCAGTGCACATAATCAACTCGGTCATTTCTGGGCCTACTCTGAGGTCTGGTTCTGGGCATCAGTGGAGAAAATTAATTGAGCAATCGTCTTCAACATAAAATCAATCGCATCTGACCGGGCAGCCACACCAGTTGCTGGGGCTAGCAGAGGGCAGTAAAAAAAGGTCCAGGAGAGGAGGGAGGGGCCTTATGGGAGAAAGCAAGGACTCTGCTACACGGAGGAGAGAAAAATAGAGGTGTCATGGCGGCATCAAGGAAAGGGGCATGAAGGGGAATGAGGTAGGAGAATGAAGAAGATGCCAGAAAGGATTTGGCCCAAACCACTGTATCTTCCTCATCTTAAGTTTCCCATACGACCCAGAGTCTTGAGTGCTAAGAAAACATGAGTAAACAGGAGGGAGAAACTACAGGTAAGTTCCTGTTTCCCCTAGGTTCATGTAATTTATTCCTCACTGGTTTTCTAGATGGGAAAATAGAAATATAAAATATGACTAAGCTACCCTGCTCATGTGTGATGGAATCATTGATCCCTTTTTGGGCTTAAAAGCGAAATGTAAGAGGGAATTGCTTTGTAAAAGGTGAGGCATTTTTATCACTCAAGAAATACTATTTTTCCCATCCTCGGCCCGGGGTAATGCATGTACATGGCTCAGAGGGATGAACTCTGAACCAGGGTTCTTAACTCCAGATAAGACCTTCAATTCACCCATCATCCAGACTACATGAGGAGATGAAAGAGAACAGTGCAGGGACTATGCAAGCACAGAAGAACAGTTTTTGAGCAGAGAAAATATTGTGCCAAGGGAGTGCATGGGAAGCAACTGTTATGTTCCTCACTAGGGCCTGGAATGGAGCACCCTGTCAAGAAGAGCCAGAGGCCCTGCTACAAAACCCTCTGAAGATCCGTTTAGTCTCGTTATGTTCACTCTATACTCTTGCTTCAGATAGAAGCACAGCTCAGTCTGCCACAGGCAAAATAGAAACAACTTATTGGGGGAGTTCTGGGTTATCACGTACATGCCAAGAAAACGATTTTTGAAAAGAAACATTATTTGATAGTGTTAACGTTATGATTTGGAGGTTGATGTGGAGTATGCCCAAATTCCAGAACAATATCATTAATAGTATAGGCAAGTACAATTTTGCTGAACATCATCCAACAAAGTTTGCAGCTGTACATTAATGGGAGCCGCCAGAGGTTCAGGCCAGATTCAGAAGAGGACATGGAACAAGGAACATGACTGCTGACATTAGATGAATCTGGGATGAAAGCAGAGAATAGCAGGATGATGTTTATTTGTGTTTTACTGAGTATGCTGTGGCATTCAGCTTATAAGGAACTATGGTTAGCTTTGAGAATAACAGTAATCCTGGAACATTGAATTATACTCATATAGAACCTGTACATGGATCAAGAGGCAGTTGTGAAAACAGAACAAGGGAATACTGCATGGTTTAAAATCAGAAATGGTGTGCATCAGGGATGTACCCTTTCATCATACTTATTCAATCTGCATGTGATAGGTAAGTTTATTGTGCCAACCTGGCCAATAGGAACATGTGGGATTAATAAGGTCATAGTTTGATTGGAGGGCAAAGAGATGAATGGCCTGGCAAGGCCTGCCATTCTCTCTCTTGCTCTCTGGTGATCAGACCAGTGGGTGGCTGCTTTAGCTAGTACTCTGCCTGAACTTGTAAACTACACTACCCATGGAGCAGCCAACCCATGGATCATGTCACTACAGCCTAAGGTTCCTTCAAGACCTGCTTTGCCACATTGCTGGTGTGTACATTGCTTGGGCTTGAGTTCAGTATCCCATCTGGTCCTGCTTCGCTAAGCTCCTGAACTGCTCAGGCTGTTGGTGACCCACCCTGCTGTGTGCTGCCTGTGGGCAGACTGCCGGCACTGCCCGGGGAAAGTGTCTGCTTCCTTGACCTTGGACCCAGCAGCCCTCATGAGTTGAAGGACTTCCAGTATATTAAGTGTTCCACAGATTTGAGTTGACTTGAGCCCTCTGTACTGCTGTGTGAATTAATTTGCTGTTATATTCTTTCATGCTGTATATATACAATCATATATATATATAATCATAAGTGTCCTGTTTCTTTTCTCTAGAGAACCCTACCTAACACACCACTGCATGATGAGCAAATCATCAGCGAAGATGGATTATATGAAGTAGAATCAAGATTGAAGGAAGGCTTATTAACTACCTTCAATATGGACACGACACAACCTTGCTTGCTGAAACTGAGGAGAACTTGAAGCACTTGCTCATGGAGATGAAAGATTAAAGCCTTCAACTCAATTTCAATAAGACCAAAATCTCCACAACAGGTCCATTGGGCAACATCCTGAAATGGAGAAAAGATTGAAGTTGTCTAGGATTTCATCTTTCACAATCAATGTTCATGTCAATACATCAAAGGATACATTGTTTTGGGTAAATCTGCGGCAGAAGACCTCTTTAAAGTGTTGAAAAGCAAGGAGGTTACTTTGAGGACTAAGGTAGCCCTGACCCAAGCCGTAGTGTTTTCACTTGCTTCATATGCATGTGAAAGTTAGACACCGAAAGGGAAGAAGGGGGAAGAATTGATGCAGTTGCATTGCAGTGCTACAGAAAGACATCCAAAGTACCATGGACCGCAAAAAGAACAACAATCTGTCTTAGAAGTACAGCCAGAATGCTCCTTAGAGGCAAGGATATCAAGACTTCACGTCCTATACTTGGAACATGCCAGGAGAGACCAGTCCCTGGAGAAGGACACCATGCTCGACAAAGCAGAGGGGCAGAATGGATTGACATGGTGGCTGTAACAATGGACTCAAACATGGGGACAATTTTGAGAAGGGCACAGGCCCACGTGGTGTTTCCTTCTGTTGCTTAGGGTTACCGTGGGTTGGAACCTATCCCATGCCACTAACAAAAACAAGTTTCTCTTTACTAATATATGTATCAAATGTGGCATTCACTAGAATTGTGAGCTCTGATTCTGTGGAAATTTCCTCTGAGTGGCTTGGAGAAAATCGTGTTAACTCTGAGCCTCTGTTCCTCATCAAGTATATCTACTTAGCAACATGTTTTCGATAGTGAATAGAGATAATGCATGTAGACAAACTTGAATGCTGAATTGCTCTACAAATTAAGGATAGAATGTTAGAAAATTGTCTCTGTATTGCCATTTCTCAAACATGCCAAGATGCTATAATTCTAGTGGCTAGAAAACTTTCAAGTTTCTCATAGAAAGTCTTCTGCTTAATAAAAGAGGCAATATGGGTTAGAAGAATATAATTTATCACACAGATCTCATTAAAGTATTTTTACTTGGGCTTCTTATAATAAGTAGCACTTCAGCATTTTTATTTTATGACTTAGTCAGCATTAGAAAGAAAAAGAAAAAAGCATTCTCACCACTAATATTATCAAGCTTCATTTACATACTGAAGAAATCAAGGCTGAATTGAGGATGGGGGAGGCTTGCCCTTAGTAATTGGCAGACTTGAGGCTTGAACCTGGAGCCTCTGACTACATAACCTGTGCTCTTGGCCATTGACATCACTCCCCATCCTCTTTGCCACTTCCCCTTGAGTTGGGTGTTCTTAACTGCCACCCTCACTCTGTCGGCTCCAGTGAAGCTGTGGTTAGGATGCAAATGGATGTCATCCTTCTAGCCTCACCAGATATTTCTAATAAAGATTCACATATCCTGTTAGAGCAACGATTATCCAATTGTGCACCTTCAAATTCCTCAGAAGTCCTATGTGTTTGGTTTTAGAGGGGTTGGAAGATGAGCGTGGATGGCAAATGCCTCCACTGTTACTTTAGGGACTCTAGTTTCACAGTCTGAGCTTCTGAAAGAATTTCCACTTGAACAAAGTGTTTCCTCATTCTTAAAAAAAGAAAGAGAAAACTTAATTTGGGGATTGAATTATGGCATCACAGAAGGAAGCCCCCCCAAAAGTGCTTTCTGACTTTGATGAGGTTAGGCAAGTCATTGCCCTTTTAGGCTTCAGTTTCTTCATCTGCAAAATGGAAGATGTAACAACATGATCGCTTAGATTCCTTTTAACTTCCCATTGGAAAGTCATCCAGGGAGAAGGGGCTTCCAGCTAAAGCAGATCAGGAAGTATATAGAGCATGTAGGGGAAGGCAGATGACAGACGTGAGAAGGGGACACTAAAACTCACTGAGCTCCTACCATCGCAAGCACTGTGCCAACATGTCGCTGGGAAAAGCACATGGTGCTTGCATCCCAGATCTTACCATGGTGGTGGCAATCACAAATAACACCAAGTGCGCTATTGGTAAAATGTCAGAGAACCAGGAGAAGCACAAAACCATTTTGTTTGTTTCTCTCCCCAAAATCCACTCATCATCTTCTTCCGAGAGTCCTAACACCCTCTCCCATTCAGCCAGTCGGCTAACTCTCCCGAGTCAGTGGCAGAAACTAAAAAGAAGATAGTCTTTCCTTTAATCATCCATTCACTCTTTCATTTGTCAGTTCTATAGCACACACGAACTGAGAACTTCCAGAAGACTATAGCTGGCACTGAGGATCCAGCCCTCAGGATGCTTCAGTGGGATTTAGTGGGAATCATAAAAAGCACTTTTACTGCCTGGTGCCAGAGTTATGATGGCAAGCCAAGGCAGAGGAGAAATGAGTGGTCCTCCACTGCTTTGGGGGCCCAAGAATCTTCTGCTTCCCCCTCACTGATGCCTGTTGGATGTACCCTCTTGTGCTGAATCAACAAGATCAGGCCCAGACATTCACAGGGAGAAAGTAATGAGGGCATCAGAAGGTCACTGCAAATAGAAGGCAGTTATGTTGCTTCATGATTTAGTACTAACTGGTACATTTATTTTCATTAACTGCAATGGGGGTGGTGGTCACGTGAGTGATAACAGTGAGGTTTTCACGACATCACTTGGGCCTGATTATAAAACCTACTAGGCTTCCTGAGTATAGAACTCTCCTGAAACATTGAGAAATAAAGGCTTTTATCTTCCCTACTCTTCCTGCCAATCTTTTTAGTGCTAGGGAAGCTTCTTATTTCTTAATTTTTCCATTCAGGAATGTTTTCGAGTTCTACTATGTGCTTGACGCTGTATTTGTATAGACATGTAAATGAAAAATAAAATGCTCCTTGATCTCAAAACTTCAGAGGTTCTTGGGAGAGATAATCAAGATGATTCAGTTCAGTGTGACTCGTGCTGCATTTGAAGTAAGACCAGGGTACAGGGGACGCTCATGGCAAGAGCATATAACCCAGACATCAGGAGGCTTTGTAAAAGCTATTAAGAGGAGAGCTCACCCTGAATCTGGAGTGACGCATCAAGAGGGTGAACTCGAGGGTGCTCAGACAGGGGAGTTTGGGTCCTGAAAATGCTATCCCAGTGGATGGCCAGATGCAAACTCCCTCCTCATGCATGGGCTTTGGAGTCAGATCTTATTCTCATTCTCAATCGCTCACCTCACCTACTTGAAACAGTATTACAAACTTGAAATCAGGAAATAAACAAGCGATAGGCTTCACATAGTTATGTGGCACCAGTAAGTTCTCATATATGTGTGGTCAGAGAGACCAGTATGTGTATGTGAATATTTGGAAAGAAAGAGTAAAGATGTAACCTGTTTAATGAGTTGCTTATTCCAGACCCACTCCTAGTCCCAGCCTCCTGATGTGAGCACTGGGAGCTTGAGCAGTTTAGACTCTATCAAGGCAGCCCCTCCCTGGATCTCAGTTTGGTGCGATAGGAGATCACTCAACGGGTGGAATGAGCTCAGATTCTCTTCTTTACAAGGTCATCTCTGACTAGTGGTATCCTTAAACCAAACCAAGCTTCCTACCATCAAATGGACTCCCACTCATGGCGGCCCTACAGGACAAAGACAGAAGAGCCTCTGTGAGTTGCTGAGACTATAACTCCTTACGAGAGCCTTGCCTTTCGCCTGTGGAGCTGCTGGTGGTTTTGAACTGCTGACCCAGCAGTTTACAGTCCAATTCCTAACCCAATAATGGACAGGGCACAAATGCTGGCAGTTGGCCCCTTCCATACCATTTTTATCCCTCTAGATTCTGTTAATTCTTGAATGGTGCAAAGAACTGAACACTTGACTACTCTCCTCAAAAGATTCACTATTGAAATTCATCGTTAGGATAATCAGAACATAAGCCTGTTGATCTGTTTCTGAAAATCATGATCTTGAAAACCCCATGAAGCAGTTCTACTCTATAACACAAGGGGTCGCTGTGAATCAGCATTGACTCAATGACAATGGGCAGACCCTGTTGTTTTGGTCTTCCCTTGAACCCTCAGACACTAGGGTAAAAAATAACTAGTTCTCACCCGCCCTGAGGCATTACTCTATCCTTGTGATTTCCTTACAGCCAACAGCTTGATGCATGTATCTTTTATCTACTTTTTTCTTCTAGTTGCACAGTTTAAATGAGCCACCTATTTCTTTGCAGAAGCTGAGAGATAAAAATTCTGTTAAGTCCTGTAAATGAACTCCAAATAAATATATGCAAAGTAGAATTGGTAAATGATGAAAAGGAAATGAATATACCCGCCCTGGGATCACATTGCACATCGCTAGGGGAAGACACATTAAATGAGCTGAGGGTTCTAGGGCAAAACACTGGGGCATGAAGGCTCTCCTTCCTGTTTCTCTTTCCACTAAAGAGAGAGGTCTAATAACAGTGTCCAAACTTTACTCATATTTCATCTGTATCCCCAACATCTAGTTCAAAAATCGGGATGTAGAATAATTGTTCAGTATATGTATACTGAATGAATATACACATAACAAAAAAAATTGAGGAATTTTTAAAAACTTAAATGATTAATCTATTTTGATGGAGATGGCATCAGAAAAGTGATAGATGAAGGAAAAAGTAAAAAGTAAAATCACTGCCATTGAGTCAATTCTGACTCATAGTGACCCTATCAGACAGGGTAGAACTGTCCCTGTGCGTTTCTGAGACTGTCACTCATAATGGGAGTCGAAAGCCCTCTTTTTCCTATGGAGGTACTGGTAGTTTTAAACTGGTGACCTGCTGGGCAACAGCCCAATGAGTAACCACTCTACCACCAGTGCTCCTTGAAGAAAACAAAAGGTCACTTAAAAGAAAGGAAAGGGTTCATGTCAAGAGAGGCTGTGAAACTCGTTAAAGCAGTCCATGGAAGGGATGATGAAGTAAAAGAACAGAACAGAAAGTGGTAAAAGGTAGCTCAAGAAGACAGAATAAAAGCATTATAATAAAAGGTGAAAAGGCCTGCAGTTAGAAAATCAAAATCTAAGGATATACTCAGCATATTGACATTAAAATACATTTAAAAATTCAAATCTTGAGTTACAATGTTAAAGGAATCTATTAGGAAAGCATTTAAGGATGCAGAAATTGTCAAAAGAAGATGGAAGGAATACACAGATTCAATTCAGCAAAAAGAATCGGTTCAATCAAGTATACAATCAAGAAGCGAGGGAATTGAAGGAAGAACTACAGCTGCCCTGAAAGCACTAGAGAAGATAAATCTCCCCAAGAACTGAAAGAATAACAACTGATGCTTCTACAAATATAAGCAGCTCCGAAGAACTCACTAGTCAATTGCAAGAAATTTGAAAGATCAGCTGGAAGAGGTCCACATATGTGCCCATTCCATATAAAAGTAGCACAACAGAATGTGGAAATTATTGAATAATATTTTTAATTCCACATGCAAGTAAGATCATTAGGAACAGTGACAGCTGTACATTGACAGGGAGCTGCTAAAACTTCAAGCCTGATTCAGAAGAGGACATGGAACAGGGGCCATCATTGTTGACATCAATGGATCTTGGCTCAAAGTAGAGACCAAGAAGCTGTGTTTAGAGCAGAGCAAGGGTGTACTGAGTGGTTTAAAATGAGGAAAGGTGTACATCAGGGTTATATCCTTTTGGTATATTTATTCAACCTGTATACTTAGCAAATAATTTGAGAAGAATAATGTGAAGAAGACTTCAGCATCGAGATTGAAAGAAGGCTTATTAAAAACTTGCAATATGCAGATGACAAAGCCTCACTTGTTAGAAGTAAGAAGGAATTGAGGTGCTTGCTGATGAAGATCAAATTCTGTTCAGGCTGGATTACAACGCAGTGTAAAGACAGCAACATTTTTCACCACTCAACAAACAGACCATATCATGATAAACAGATTTGAAGAACGACAAATAATGTAGACAGGTAAATAAATAAATAAATAAGATCCAAACCATGGTATTTGCAATTGTCTTATATGCATGGGAAACTAGAGCAAAGAATAAAGAATATGAAGAAACGATGCCTTTAATGATGGTGTTGTAGAAGAGTACTGAGTGCATATACCATGGACTACCAGATGAACTAACAAACCTATCCTTCCTTAGAAGTGGGGCCATGAGACTTCCTCTCATGTACTTTGGATATGTGATCAAGAAAATAACATCATACTTGGTTGAGTAGAGGGTCAGCACCAAAGAGGGAGACCCTTAATGAGATGGATTGACACAGTGGCTGCAACAGCAGGCTCAAACATAACAATTGAGAGGATGTCTTTCATTATGTTCAGAGCCCAGTGTGCAACCCTAACATCAGCAGCAACAAGAGCATATTTGTTGCTCTTTCCATGCTCACAGAAGCATAAACACACCACAATAAAGACCTTTTTATTAGCATTTTAAGAACGTCTTAGTTGTCATTCTATTCTTGGTAAAAACAATACATTTCTGGATGTCTACAAGAATGAGCTCTCTTCTTCAATTGGTGGGATCAGGTCTCAAAACTGTAATACTGGAAATTGAGTGAAAACACTGCCCAAAATCAAAGTTCTCAAAGCCAGATATAAGCTTGGTGGGCATGTGACTCCTTTCCGTATGCGCTGCCACCTCTGCTTGAACACTTCCAAGGATAGGGGAACTCCCATATCTTTAAGGCTGTGCACCCCTTTATAATTGCTCCTATAACATTAGCTATCTCTGGAAAGAAGCAAATCTTCTTAAAACATCTTGAAGACTATATGGGATTCCAAGAGAATGACTTCTAATAATCCTTATGATTCAGCTAGGGGTACATTAGGATGCTACAATGCATCTATCAGTTTGTCTCACTGAGGGATTTGTGTGTTGCTATGTTGCTGTTGACCACACCACTAGTATTTTTAATACCTGAAGCTTCAGCCATGGTAGAAAGGTTTTACTGGAGTTTCCAGACTAAGACAAACTATGAAGACAACTCTTGTGACATTTTTTTAGGCCAATAAAACCTATGAATCAAGGAATATTGTCCCTAACCTTGAATTGCTTACTTTGGGCATATTACCAGGAAGAACTGGTCACTGGAGAAACTATTGTGTTTGGTAAAATGGAGGACCAACAAAGACACGGGAAATCCTAAATGTGACGGGCTGTACAGTGACTGCAGCACTGGACTCAATCTATCAATGATCGAGAAAATGGTGTGAAACCAGAAAATATTCCATTCGGTTAGGCAGCTGGTTACCAGAACTCAGAGCCAAGTGAATGGCAACGAACAAGAAGAGTAAGATATGAGTTAAGAGGTGGATTTAGAGAGAACCAGGAGGGCCATGTGTCCGAGAGGACCATGTGTGCCCCGTTTCCATCATCTACCACCAGACATGCCTCCGCTTGGAATAACAATTATAGGTGGAACCATATTCAAGGGGACCCCCTGAAACATAAATCATTGGTTATGTTGTTTTAGAAGAAAGGCTGTCTCTTATGTGATATACCATATATATACTCGTGTATAAGCTGAGTTTCCAGCACATTTTTTATGCAGTGTTTGTGGTAAAATTATGTGCCTCGGCTTATATTTGGGTCGGCTTATATTCGAATATATATGGTAATAATTAGGTAGTGTGAGTGCAGGGCTAGAAGATTAAAAAAGATATCACAGGAGGAAAAATATCAAAGGATAAGATGGTCTCCCCAGAGAGCCATGAAAGTGAAGGTATGCCAGCACAGGGAACAAATAGTATGTGCAAAAGTCAAGAGGAAGGGGAAATCCAGCATTTTCAGGTGTCAAAGTAATTGGTAAGGCCTCTGGAGAAAGGTAAAACCTGGGGTATAGCTGCAGCTGAGCCCAAATGTGCCCTCTTCTCATTATGACCTTGGGAGAGTCACTTCCCCTCTGTGAAATGAGGAAGTAGGGCTGAAAGATCATTTCTACAGGCCTTCTTATTACATAAATCAAGGATTCTAAAAACTCCTCGCATTTCTGCAGCTCTTCACAGTTCATAAAGTACATTACCTCATTTCATTGTGCAGCCCTGAAGACAAAACTTGGCAGAATTCTGAATTGACCTTACACTCTCCTGGTGGTTTTTCAACTGGAATGCAAATCTCAGGGCATCCTCAGGTTTTTGTCTATGATCCATTCTTTCAAGTAACCTATCACACCATTTGCTCGCAAGAACTTGAGAGTACACACCCATACAATTTCTCAGACAAAACAATTCTTCAGAAAATTTCCACATTTAAATTTCAAAAATAGACCTGGTACCCTCACCCCAACCTCAATTAGCATGCCAGGTAGGAAAAGTCATTTCCAGTGCCTACAAAAGTCAAATGACTGCCCTAGAAGAGCCCGGTGGTATAGAAATTCAATATCAGGATAACAAAATCACAGTGTGTAATGGGGGTTGAGAAAGCGAATGGATGGGGGATAACTTAGCTTCACCACTCTATAATTTAAAATTGTATAATTGATCCACAGGACCTTGATAGCTGAGGCTGTGTGGTTGTGGGAGATAATGGAAAGCTGCTTCTTATCTATATTCCGATACTGCCAAGCTAGGTGTCCTTGAATAAGTTAATTAACTTATCTAGGAATCTGTTTTCACATCTAAAAAATAAGGGTTGGATGAAATGATCAATAAGATGTCTTTCAGGTTATTATTTCATAATTCACTCAATGCACATTGATTGAACATTTATTCTGTGTGTGATATTGAGCTAGGCACTGGAATAGAATTTCTTACCTTAGCATTTACGTATGTATATCTGAGAGGGTTTCAAAAAGTTTACCGAAAAATTCCATAACTTTCTATCTCATTTCTCTAATAACTTTTTAAAGACCCCTCGTGTGTGTGTGTGTGTGTGTGTGTGTGTGTGTGTGTGTATGCACACACATAAATATTAGAGAACGCACAGTCCATCCCTCATGAGCTCACATTCTAGTTTGGAAGATAAATGTGCCCACAAATGGATGCAATAAATGCTGTGATTATCACCTAGACAAGGGTATGACAAGGAAGAAAATCTTTCTTGTGGAAGAGTCAGGGGATCTTCAGAGAAGGTGATGTTCAAGCTGGATTTGAAAATAGATAGAGCAGAGAAGGACACTTCATTCACTGGGAACTGAGCAAATGAAGACCTGTTTAGAGAACCAGAGTTAGCTTGTAATGTTTCCTATGGGAAGTGACGATGAGTGAGAACAGCAGCTAGAGATGGATTCAGACCATGCTAGACTCAAGAGAGAGTGTGATCAGGCAGGCCTGTATCCAATGAAAGACGGCCTGGGACGTCTGCAATAGGGAATACAGGCTAGAGGAAGACAAGACTGGAGATAGGAGCTCCCTGAAATGTGAGGAGCCTTACTCCAGATGAGAGAGAGAGTTGGAATGAAGGCAGTCTCCATAGACATGGAGAGGAATGATCTAAAAGTCTTTCAGGGAATGGTATGTGTGTGTATTTGTTTAACCAAGACTTATATAGCATTTACTGTGACAACCAGTCTAAGTACTTAGATATACTACTTTAATCATCATACCACACCGATGAGTTTGGAATTATTTATGTCTCCATTTTATAGACAAGAATACGGCGACTCAGAGAGGACAAGGTACGTACTCAAGGTCCCCAAGCTTACTGGACAGATGACCGGGCCACGTACTTCTTGGTAAGGAGAGGGCAGATGAAGGGGAAAGAACCGAATTTGAGTGGGAGCATGCTGACCAAGGAACTTCCACAGGACTGTGGAAAAGCCCAGCAAAGAGCTAAGCGACTGTGTGTGGAACGAAAAGGGTCTTAGAGGAATGTCTAAATTCAGAAGCCATCTGTAGTCAAATGTCAATAATGACCAAGGTAATGGCTTTGATTGCCTAGCACTGTCTTTGGTGAGGCTCATACGGAATGGCAGGTTGATGTTTCTCATGTTCTACATCAGGTTCTAATTGCAAGTCTATGTTTGTTTCTCATCTTCTGTGGAATGTTCATTATTCTGCAACTTGGGAGTTAAATTTTGTCAAAGCATGTGTCCATACTCACCCAAAGACCCTGACTGAAGTATGTCCATACACATAAAAAATAATAAGCAACTACATTGCTTCAGGAACTAGGACTTTGACAGAGAATCTATAATGAGAAATTAGGGAGATTAAAATCCGCACAAGTCTTGCTTTTACACAGCCCCACCTACCATGCCTACTCGTTAATATTTTATTATCTAAATGTAATTGTCATCACAATGCATTGAACCTATAATCTGGCCATGCCCAGTTTTGTATTTGCATGGCTTTCATTAAAAAATTAGTGAAAATGAATAATTGAAGAAAGAACATGATGATGTGTATTTATAAGTTAGGATGCTGTGTTTCCTTTAGTTTTTATTTGTTTTAAAGTTCAGAAACTCTGGCAGGATTTTTTTAAATAAATCATTTTATTGGGGACTCATACAACTTATCACAATCTATACATACATTAATTGTGTAAAGCACACTTGTACATTTATTGCCCTCATCATTCTCAAAACATTTGCTTTCCACTTGGGCTCTTGGAATCAGCTCCTCATTTTTCTTTTTTTCCCCTCCCTCCCCATTCATCCCTTGAAAATATATAAATTATCATTATTTTCTCATATCTTACACTGCCCGACGTCTCCCTTCATCCACTTTTCTGTTGTCTGTCCCCCAGGGAGAAGGTTATATGTAGATCCTTGTAATTGGTTCCCTCTTTCTACACCACCTTCCCTCTACCCTCCCGGTATCACCACTCTCATCAGTGGTTCTGAGGAGTTCATCTGTCCTGGATTCCCTGTGTTTCCAGTTCATATCTGTACCACTGTAAATCCTCTGGTCTAACCAGGCTTGTAAGGTAGAATTGGAATCATGATAGTGGGAGACAGGAAGAGGAAGCATTTAAGAACTAGAGGAAAGTTGTATGTTTCATTAATGCTACACTGCACCCTGAGTGACTCATCTCCTCCCCACAACCCCTCTCAAGGGATATCCAGTTGTCTACAGATGGGTATTGGGTCCCCACACCGCACTCCCCCTCATTCACAATGATGTGATTTTTTGTTCTTTGGTGCTTGATACCTGGTCCCTTTGACCCTTCATGATCACTCAGTCTGATGTGTTTCTTCCATGTGGGCTTTGTTGCTTCTGGGCTAGATGGCTGCTTGTTTACCTTCAAGCCTTTAAGATCCCAGATGTTTTATCTCTCAATAGCCGGGCACCATCAGCCGTCTTCATCACACTTACTTATGCACACATTTGTCTTCAGTGTTTGTATGGGGAAGGTGATCACACAATGATGACTTTTGCTAGTTGATGTCTGCTACCTGATCCGTCAACACCTCATGATCACACAGGCTGGTGTGCTTCTTCCCTGTGGGCTTTGTTGTTTCTCAGCTAGATGGCTACTTGTTTATCTCCAAGGCTTTAAGACCCCAGATGCTATATCTTTTGATAGTTGGGCACCATCAGCTTTCTTCACCACATTCGCTTATGCACACATGTGTTGGGAAGGTGGGTATCATGGAATGTCCGTTTAGTTGAACAAAGTGTTCTTGCATTGAGGAAGTACATAAGTGGAGGCCCAATGTCCATCTGCTACCCTGCTACTAAATCTATAAATATATGCAAAGATCTATTTCCCCCACCATCATATATAAATATATTTACATATGTACATGCCTCTATTTAGGCCTCTGTGTATGCCCTTTGCCTCCTACTTCTTTCCTCTATTTCCTTTTGTTTTCCTCTTAACCCACTACCATGCTCAGCCTTCATTTGGGTTTCAGTCATTCCTCTCTGTTACATTACCCTTGATCATGCCCTACAAGTCCTCCCACCCCCTCCTTGCCACTGGTTTTGAAGCACTTGTTGTTCCCTTGTCCCTGGTTTGATTAACACCTCTTTCCTTCCCCCACCTCCCACTCTCCCATGGCCCCCACCCCCCAAACCACCGGTCCAGTTGTTTTCTTCTCTACCTTGTTTATCCAGCCTATCTTGTCTAGATAGACCTGCAGAGATAATCATATGCACATAAAATTGTGAATGGCCTTGACAGCAGCAGACAAAGTGACACTTGAAAACAAGGTGACAACGGCAGCAACAGCAACAAACTAACAAACAAAATAGCCACTGACATACAAAATCTAAAAGAAGGAAAAAAGGAAGAAAGAAAGAAAGAAGAAAGAAAAGCCTGTTAATAGTTGAAGGTCTGTTTGTTGACTTTAGGAATGTTTTATGGTTGAGTCTGATGGGGTGCCATGCCCTGGCCCCAAAGTTTATTTTTTATACTCCCTCTGGACTTCCTTGCTCTACTCCCCTTGCTGTTCTATTGCACACCTTTAGTGTCTTGCCTCAGTGTGGTGGGGTCAGCTCGGTCACACATCCCACACTGTGTCTCCAGTGTTGTCCCATGTCGGGCTATGGGTCAGTGCAGATGTCACATCTCATAGTTGCACCGGCCATATGGTCCTCTCTGTGCACTGGCTGCTCTGAACAGGGCTATGGTCCTCTGAGCTTGGTGGGCCCTGATGTGCTCCACTCCCTTCCTCCCCCTTCATTTGCTTCTACTTCCTTCTTGGTATGGTAGGTCAGTTCCTTTCCCTCACCAGAGGGTCTATTGCCATTCTCTGGCACACCCTTCCATGGTGGGGGTCAGGCTGATTCTGGTTGGGGCCTGCCATATAGTCCAGTATTTTTATGGACTCCTCCACATGTTACATTGCCCTCCTGACTTGGCGTGTCATGGTGGGTTCTGTATGAACATTACAATCTGTGGGGACACAACCAATACTCTCCCCCTGGGTAGATTAATGCCCTGTTCCCCCCATTTCATCATCTCAGTTTCTCCTCACCCCAAATCTCCCCCATACTTCCCCATTTCCCCTTCTTTATGTTGGACTCACATGTATCTCCCTGAGTGTGGTCTGTCTCTACAATTGTTTGAACTATTTCCTTGATATAAGCGTACACACACACACACACACACACAAGCTTCACAGGTTTTACTTCTTTTGAGAACCCAGCATAAGATATCTCCTAAAGTGATTATTAATCAATGTGAATAGTAAAACATATGGGTATGACATAGAGGCAACTATGGTACTACATAGTGTAATTATTTATAGTCCAAAGACCTTGGCCTGGAAGTCAGCTTGGACATTTACTTGACCTCAGTAATTTTTTCATAGGCTAAGAATTCGATAATGAGAAGTAGGGAAGAGAAGGAAAGAAGATGTTATAATGAGTAAGGACAACTCTGGCAAACCTGGTACTATGGCAACAACTTTTAGAATGTCAATTTGAGCTATAAATACTCACTTCTAGAAAGTGGCCCTGTAAAAATCATCATGGATTAGTGTCATAATTTTATAAAAGTATAGTTGATTTAGATCTCGCTATACACAGTATAGAAAGATGAAGGGGATAAAGAAGGGTAGAGTAGAAAGAAGAAAAATAAATTAATATAGAGACATTATACACAAAAATAATTTAAAATAAAATGGCTAGCCCTTACTAGAAAGGGAAGAACACATTCAAAATAACTTAAAATGAAAGAACTGAAGAAAATATTCAAGCCTCAAGTTGAAACATTGAAAGATTATATGGCGAATATTGAACAATGGAGGCAGCATCTCAGGAAAAGTGGAAGAATGCAGTCACTGTACCAAAAAGAGCTAGTCAACGGTCCACTACTTCAGAAGGTATCATAGAAGCAAGGACCAAGGGTACTGAAGGGAAAACTCCAAGCTTCCCTAAAAGCATTAGCCAAAAGCAAGGCCCAGGAATTGATGGAGCACCAATTGAAATGTTTCAACAAGCTATTGAAGCCCTGAAAGTAGTCACTCAACTATGCCATGGTATTTGGAAGACAGCTATTTGGGCAACTAACAGGAAGTGATCCATATTTGTGCCCAGTCCCAAAAAGGTGAGCCAACAAAATGCTCAAATTATAGAACAATATCACTGATATCACACAAAATAAAAATGTACCTGAGCATTATGGAACAACAATTGCAGCAGTGCATTGAAAGGGAGCTGCTAGGGGTTCGGGCTGAATTCAGAAGAGGATATGGAACAAAAGATATGATTACTTACGTCAGATGGATCTTGATTGAAAGCAAACAATACCAAAAAATGTTTACTTGTGTTTTATTGACTATGCCAAGGTATATAACTATGTGGATCATAATAAACTTTGGGTAGCCTTGAGAAGAAGGAGAATTCTACAACTCTTCAGGGTGCTCCTGAGGAACTTGTACACAGATCAAGAGGCAGTTCTGTGAGCTGAACAGGGGAATGCTGCATGGTTTAACATCAGGAACAGTGTGTGTCAGGATTTTATCCACTCGCCATACTTATTCAATCTGTGTGCTAAGCAAATCATTAGAGAAGCTGGGTTATATAAAAAAGAATGTGGTATCAGGATTGGAGGAAGGCCTAACAACATTCAATATGCAGATGATACAACTTTGCTTGCTGAAAGTGAGAAGGAGTTGAAGCACTTGCTGATGAAGATCAAGGATTGTAGCCTTCAGTATGGATCACCACTCAATGTAAAGAAAACCAAAATCTTCACAACTGGAACAGTAGGCAACATACAGAAAAGGTTGAAATTGTCAAGGGTTTTGTCTGGCATGCACCCACAATCAATGCTTATAGAGCAGTCAAGAGATCAAAAGACAAGCTAACATTAGGTAAATCTGCACAAGACTCTGGCAAGGATGTTACTTTAAGGACTAAGTAATATTGTGTCTGACCCAACCCATGATATATTCAACCACCACATGTGCATGAGAAAGCGGGACATTGAATAAGGAAGACTGAAGAAGAATGAACACATTTCAATTATTGTGCTAAGAATATTGAAAGTACCATGGACGGCCAAAAAGAACAAACAGATCTAGCTTATAAGTACAGCCATAGTGCATCTTAGAGACAAGGAGGGTGAGACAGTTTCATGTATTTTGGACACGTTGTCTCAAGAGACCAGTCCCCGGTGGAGGACATGCTGCTCGGTAAAGTAGAGGGACAGCAGAAAAGCGGAAGGCCTTCCAGGAGATGGACTGAAACAGTGCCTTCAACAAGGGGCTCAAACATCAAACCGTCTGTGAGGATCGCACAGAACCAGGAATGTTCCTCTTCTGTTATGTGTAGATTTACTCTGAGTCAGAACCAACCCAACAGCACTAACATATCCCCTCTTGGAGTTGGGTTACGTGGTGTTAGATCTCATCTCGGGGGTTTACTGCTAACCTACGGAGAGCCCTGGCCCTGCCCAGGTGACACAAAATCCTTTTTTTTTTACTCTCTACATTCTATGACAACTAGATCCGTGACCTGATTTGTATCAAAACTTTTATAGATTACTTTGTAGGGTAATATTACTATTATAATATTTATACCTTTATAGAGAGCAAGAAATGCTTGATAGCATAATGTTATCCCAATTTAGAGTAATAGTACAGCAAGGAGCCCTGATAGCATGGTGGGCTGTACACTGAACTGCTAACGACCAGGTGAGTGGTGTGGACCTAGTAGCAGTTCTGAGTAAGAAAGTGTGACAGTCTTCTCCTATAAAGATGTAAAGCCTTGGCTACCTAAAGGAGCCATGCTACCCTGCCCCATAAGGTAACTATGAATTGGAAGTGATTTGATGGCAGTGAGATTGGTTTTTCATATTATTTTGTTTATTACTCCAATCATCAACATTATTTGACTAATGTCATTGATGGCAGTTATTGGTAGCAGGCTCTGTGTAAGAATGGTGACAAGTTATTTCAGGTAATCTTCCAAAAAAATCTTATATGTGACCTACTATTATTACGTCCATTTTACCTATAAGGAAAATCAGCCATGGATAACAGTCAGCCCTAAATCCATTTGCAGAGGTCTCATGTATTCTTAGCCTCCAGATAATTCCCTCTGACTATTGACCAGGGATAGGAATAGCCTTGCTATCAGTCAGAGTGCATTGTAAGGTGGATTAATGCAATGTCATTAGGTTGAAATTAACACTTGATCATTGTTCTCCCTTTTGACGCATTTTAAATTTGTTCTGGCTTTCATTGTTTTCGGCTTTCTTTTTTATTGAGATTTCTCTCTGGTCTATTTTGTTATTATTGTTGGTTTTATGATTTTTATGTTTTTCCTTATATGGAATCTAGGCTAGATAAAAAAATTTTTTTTTTGCCATTTTATTTTATTTTATTTATTTATTTTTTAACATTTTATTAGGGGCTCATACAACTGTTATCCCAATCCATACACACATCAATTGTGTAAAGCGCATTTATATATCGTTTCTCAAAACAAGGCTAGATAAATTTATAGAGACAGTACCTGGGATAATATTTTCCAAGAGAGGTTGAGGGGAATTAGGGAGCAATAATAATGTGCACAAGGATGAAATAATGTTTGGTTTGATTGTGGTGATAACTGCACAACTCTTTTCAATATGCTTAAACCATTGTGTGGTGTGTAAATTATGTTAAATATGTAACTATGTCAATAAACATGTTAAAACTGTTTTTTAAAAGAAAGGGATGAGGAAAAGTGGGTGGAAGCTACATACAAGCTTGCAATATTATTTCTGAAAACACAAAATAAAAATTTAATTGAAAAATAAGTCATTGACAAGGCAGAGATGCACACATAACTCTGCAGGGCGCCAACACCGGTACTTTTTCAGTCCCAATGATGCTAAATTGGCTCCATTTTGCAGTGCTGGCCTCTATTTCTCTACCTGCCTCACAAAGGTACCCTGGGCGACTTTGTTTGAACTTTGCTAAAGCCCTGCTCATTATCCTCCACACTGTGACTCTGCTTAAACCATTCATGAAGGCCGTTTGCCAGGTATACGAGAAGCACCTGAGGGGCAGCCAGAGAGATTTGCTGCCAAGAAAGAGCAGGGTAAGGGAGGTAAGAGTCAATGGGCGCTTTGCCTGACTAAGGACTCTGGGATTGGACCTTCAATAGATATGTAAATTGAATTCTGTGTAATTTGTGCTTTTCAATAACCTCAGCATGTGTTGGATGTGTACAAAAAGAACTGTAAAATAAAATTGCAGACAAAGGGGGGAGTCAGAACATAGAAAGGGGAAGAATTGGTTTATTCCAGACACCAAACAATGGGTCATAATAAATTCGCCAGCCATTAGCTCTTTGGTTGCATGAAACAAAGAGATTAAAATAAAATGAGAAGAAAGAATCCCAGTTAACTGTTAGGTGGCTGGCTTGCTTCCATTTGGCCAACCAAACAGATTGGGGGATAGTCCAGGGAGCTGCCTGGGGCATCTGCCGTCTACATAGGCTAGTCCCCGCTGGTTTGCACACCAAGCTTGTGCCTTCTGGATATGCATTTGCCATTGTATTTTTTTTCCTTAGGAGAAAAAGGATAATAAAAATATCTAATTGTGTTTTAATTGACCATCAGTTAATCCACAGTTACATGAATCCAAAATAGAGTGGGGTAAAGGTGGAAAGGAACAAATATAAAACAAAACTATTAGAGAAAGATGCACAAAGAGACTTAAAAGAGATCAGCATGAAGAAGAGAAATTGACATAAAAATATGAAATTAATAACCAGAACTTTTACTTCCAGCACTTCCATTGCCACCAATGGCGCCACCATCATTTTTGGGTGTTAACTACGGCCTCAGACCCACCGCTAGGCCTGTCTGCAATGAAATCCCTGGCAGCTTTCCATACACCTCCCAGGAGCCTCTTCCAGGCCTCTGAAACTGTCTTCTGACAGAAGCACGTCTCAATCATGAAGCTCCCAACATTAGTTTTGGAGTTATTTTTTTAATATTTTCTTTCTCCCAATAGACGCTGACATACCTGACAGTGGTCCGAGATCTCAACCATCTATACTAAATTCCATGCATTTGGGCAGACTCATTTTAGGAACTGATCAATATTTACAAAATGAATGGATACACTTTGAATGAATGCACGAATGCCAGGCATCCTAGTCAGCACAATAATCCAATTAGTTGGGTGTTATTAATCTGATTTTACAAATAAGCATTATAATACTAAGGAAAATCAAATTTGGTTTTTATCTTTTTTTAAATATTATCTTAACAGCAATTTTTGGTGAAATTAATGGCCAGGGAAGTGATACAACCAATAAATGTCAAAGGAAATCTTCCTCTGTGCCTCAACTACTGTTTGGAAACTTGATTACTGTGATATTCGATATACTACATCATAATTAATGTTACTGTAATTACTTTCTTACAACCTTTTCTACCTTGAGGCTCTAAGCATTTTGAGATTAAAAACCATACTACCAAATATTTGTCATATGATTTCAATATGAGCCTGAGTTCAACAAGAACCCAATAGATAACTAACGTGCCAATAAGTGAGTTTCTCCTGATTTCAGAACTATTGCTTCTTCCATGGCATGCATCCCGTGACATGGAAATATAAGCCATCACTCAGGCATACCTTATGTACATCCAAGGAAAACAAAATTCTATCTGACATTATGCTTTGTGAAGTAGTGCTTCTTCAAGAGAAATGGATTCCTGTCCTAAGGAACAGAAATATAGCCTGAGAGGGGAAGAAAGGTTGGGAAAGGTTGAGGAGCAAATGATTAAGGAAAGATGAAATGGACAGAAGGAAGGGGAAGACATCTTAGCAGAGTTAAAATGGGGTTCTTATAGTAGGAGTCAAGGCATTGCCTTTGTTTGAAATTTGAGTAATAAAGTCTGGGGAGAACATAAGCCAGAAATGGATGGCATCATATTAGCATAGGCTTAGGAGTTTAAGAGAGACTTCTAAATCCTATTTGGATCTGACAGCAGGTGGACTGGGGCTTGGGATTTGCAAACTGGCAAGGCTAGCTCTGATCATCCTAACACAAAATGAAGGTCAGCAGAGATTTGATAAATAAATAGAAGTGCTCAGAGATTATGGTGTCTGCATTAAAAAAAGGAAGTAGTAAGGCAGTTTTACTTGGGTGAGACTAGAATCTCCTTCTTGAAGACATAAGCCCCAAGGACCCTACTTGCCATAATTTTCAGAGTAATATGATTTTTGACAAATTCATTAAGCAATATGACATGACAGACTGTAAATTGCTGCACTGTTAATTTATGTCCACTATATTGTTAGGCATACTGCCAAAGCTTGGTTCTATCTGAAAGCTAAGATATAAATTGCTGTTGTGTAACCAGAGTCAGGTATGTTTTGTGAAGATCAGATGATGATCAAATCCTAGAATATTCAAGTCAGCAAAGGAGAATTTAATCCCTTATTCATGCATCACTTTCTACCAATTGCATCAGTGAGTTAGAGAGGGTATCAGTTAGTCAGGGTTATACATAGGTTGCTTTCTATAATGTACTAAATCTTACAATGAAGGTAAGAAATAATTACTCATGGAGCACAGAAAGAGGTACAATCAATTCTATAGAAATAAAAATGAAAGGAGGGGATTGGGGAAGGATCCAGAAAGATGTTTTCTCATTGAGTCTTAAAGTAAAAAGAGGTATTCTTAGAATGAAGAATGCAATTTCATTTTAGAGAAAAACTCACAGTCATAAAGAAAAACCAAAGGTAGATTATGCTAAAAGAAAATTTTATACAACTGTGAGGAGCTTAAACTCCATACTAAACATTTAGGAATTATTCAATAGTCCTTTCTCTCCATTGCCACTGCCCTTGCCTATTCCAAATTATTGATACCACACTAGGAAGATGAACAAGCCAGGAATGATTGTATGGATAAATCACTAAGTATTAAAAAGTACACTATTCTGATAATACAGACAAGAAACAATAATAAAAAGAATGGTATATACGAGGGGGGAAACCCTCCCCTCCGAGAAAAAAAAACCACAACAGAATAAGCTCCGCTGGGTGGAGCTTTTGTAGTATGCATTTTTCCTACTAGGTGAGAATCAAGCAACTCATTCTGAGATAGTGCACTCAATGGCGTCACCTGGGAAGGTTCTCTCTGGTCACAGTGAATTTTTTTATAAAGCAGTTTCACTTGAACCTTATTGTTTGTGCTGGTCTATTTAAGAGAACAGCATGCGACTATGAAATTTGTTTCCTGTTTGGGAGAAATGCTGTGGAAACTGTTGTGATGTTGAACACAGCTTACAAGGACAGCGCTTTGGGAAAACCTCAAGCGTAAGGAGGTTTTCTTGTTTCAAAAAAAGTTAAATGTCAACTGATGACAAACCTTGTTCTCTATGTCCATCAGCTTCGCGGACTGATGAAACGTCAACTCCTAGTGCATGTGAAGTTCGTTCCACCAGATCAGACTGTGAATCAAGCTTTCAATTTAGAGGTTCTGAAAAGATTGCTCAACCATGTGAAACAAAAAAGGCCTGATTTGTGGTATACCGGGGACGGGTTTTCCTACCACGACAATGCACCTGCTTGTGCAGCCAGCTCAATGCACCAGTTTTTGACAAAAATCAGTATGCCTCCCCATGCACCTGGCTCACCTGACCTCACTCCATGCAATCTATTTTTGTTTTCACAAATGAAGAGAGACATGAAAGAACAGCGATGTAGAAGGATGTAGAAGAGGTGAAGCAAAGAACAAGGGAGGTGCTGGCAGCTATCCAAACAGATGAGTTTGAAAAATGTTTCCAAGAATGGAATCACATATTTCACAAATGTATTACATGTAATGGAAAGTATTTTGAAGGTGATGTGGTTGTTTTGTTAAAAAATTAAATACATACTTCAAAAAACATTCATTTTGTGGAGATATTTAGTTATGTCTATATACCATTAATCAGACTAACTCCCAGAGAATTATACTACTCATATTGGAGCACTAGATTAGTAAACAACCCCTCAGGGATAATTTTAATGGGGGAAAAGGAATTGTTTGCAAGTCTATTGCCTCATAATATCAAAAAACAAGTCCAGATCTACTCTTTTCCCTCTAAGAATCTAGGAGAAGGTGTGAAAAAGACTTCAACTTTGGCTGACTCTTGGCCTTAATGACTTCTTGTTAAAAACCTTTGAACCATGAGAATCAAGTGAAGGAGAATGTGAGTGTATAGGCTCAATCATTGGATGGATGGATAATTTAGATAGATTGATTATAGATGATGATGAGAAAGATGATAGATGATAGATAGATGATAGATAGATAGATAGATAGATAGATAGATAGATAGATAGATAGATAGATAGATAGATAGATAGATATAGATATAGAATCAGAGTTCCAAATAAGCCACTAGCAAGTACCCCTGGGGAAGCCACAGCAGCTACGGGAATGAAAATGCCTGTGAACGTATCTGGTGCATAGTAGGCCCTCTGAAGATGCTTATTGCCTCTAAAGTTATTGTCAGCTAGTATTGATCTTGAGGGGGAAAAAAAGCAAATCTCATGTGGAAGATATCCGGTATTTCAGAATGGGATTCAAATCCAAGCATTAAGCTCAATGAAATCATTAGCATAATCTCTTGGTAGTGCAGTCTTCTTTATTTTTTTATTTGTTACAGTGTTTTGCCCAGCTATTTTCAGCCCCCACAGACTTTTTGTATCAGTTTCCAGTCTATACAGGTATTGTTTTTAAAGATGGCATGCATTGTTAGTCTTCTTCAACCTACGCACAGTGAGGCAAGTCCCAGGAGGTAAAGGGAAATTTTGATTCATGTGAATCTAGCTCCGTGTGAAATGCATGGAGTCCTTGGGGATTTCTGACATGATATAGACATTCATTCTTTGCCTGCCCACTATAGGAGGCTTTACAAAATAGGCACCCTGTCGTTTTGCTAACTAATAGAAAGCAGATGAAGTACAGTAGAGAGAATTCTGGCCTTGGTCTCTGGAGACCCAGGTTCAGAAGCTCAGTTCTGTCAACTGGGACACCTTGAGCAAATTAACTTTTCTGTGCCTCAGTGGGCTTATCTAAAATGTGGATAATACCTTCTCCTACTTCTGTGTGTCTTCCTTGACTCAAATGATACAGCTTATGTGAACATTCTTTGTAAGTCATAAAATACACACCGTTGCAAGTGAGTGTTATAGCTCTGATTGTTATTATTTATGGTGATGGAGTACATGGGCATGGCTGCCAGTTAAATCTTTCAGTCCCCATGTCTGCATTATGCCTTGGCTTCTGTTTCTATCCTTCAGGGTCACAGTAGAGAAATAATTCAAGTCCAGATGATTCAAATGAGGAGACTTTAATGAAGCCCTACTTAGAGAAGTTTGGGGAGCATTGCAGGGAATGGTGAGAGACTAGCAACAGCTGGAAGTAGTTATTACCCCCTATTGTTGATGGGACAAGGAGAGAAATTGGTTTACCAGAGCACTAGTTAAAAAAAAAAAAAAAGCACTGCTGTTAAGTCCGTTCAAATTCAAGGTAAATTTATGAGCTAAAGAGTACAACGGTTCTAGTCTTTGAGGTTTTATTGGTTTCAATATTTACGGAAGCGATTTCCAGGGTTTTGTTGTTGTTGTTTCACATGGTACCACTGCGTGTATTTGAACGGCCAGACTCTAGGCTAGACATGGAGTGCAAACTGATGGCATTAATACTAGAACACAGAGAAGACAAAAACTCGAAGGAAGACTAAAACTCTACTCAGAGAAAAGCAGTCATTTCTCTACGTAGGACACCCAAACAGGGCCATGGCTCTACCTGTGACTACTACTCTCCCCTTGACCACATATATTCAGAAAGCAATCAGCAGGGAAGAATACCAAGTGATGCAATCCACAGAGTCAGACTCACCAGTTCAAATCCTTGTGTGCATCCATCATTTCATGTGCACCTACTCCTCACTCACTAGCGATCCTGTTATCGGATAGCACACATTTACAATAGTAAAAAGATCTACTATCCAACAATTTTTCCCATTTACAGTAAGTATCTGGCAGTAATGAATGCTGAGTTCCAAGGTGATAGTACTGCTGGAATGGCTAAGGTCACATGTCAAGATGGCTGGACCATGATTCTATGTTTGGGGAGCCAAATGATATGAGTTGGCAGTTATTTAATGATGAGATTTGGCAGTTATATAGTGATTTAGTCATCCTCCTGTGTGCTGATATGGTCACCCAACATTTTTGCAAAACACTGTGTTTTCATAATGACTTGGACTTTGAAGGTAATCACTTTATTATGAGGCGAAAGTGTATTATGCTTTTTATGGTGTTTGGGGCATGATATCTAAATATCAGCTATTTGGTGGCTGTAAGCAGGACTCTGAGCTATTATAGGTCTGTATTCAAGTCCTGGCTCTGGCACTTAGTAGCTTTGTTCTTAAATTGATTTAGCTTATCAGACCCTCAGTTTTCTCATCTGTACAGCTGGCTTATCAAAATGCCTATTTCATGAGCTAATGTAAGTGACACATGCAGTAAAGCCACTAAATCACTTCCCAAGGTAATTGGGAAGGAACAACCACAAAAACTATTGATGTTGCTGTTTTATTTCCCACAAACCCATCTTCTCATTGTCCACCTGTATTAGGAACCCTTTTGACATAATAAGCTCATGCTTCTACATTTAAATCGGATGAATTCAACCTTATTTTCCTAACTTAAACCTGAGTGTCCCTGTATATTTTTTTAATTTTTAATTTTGACTTGGCCCCTTGGCAGTATTTTTACTGTTGATCCTTCCCTCCCTTGAGAAAAGCCTTCTTCACTTGGCTTCTTCTATTATTGTTATCTCCTGGCTTTCATTTTCTTGGATAGACTATGTCCAAAGCTGAATTTGTTTTGTTATCTTACCTACAAAATATGTTCCTTTCCTCTTTTTAATTAAATAATGACACCCTTATCATCCAACTCCTTAAACCAGGATAAGAATGCCTTATGTCTTTCTTATCCCTTTTATCAAATAGGCAAAGAGCTACTAGCTGCAAGGTCAGCAGTTCAAACCCACCAGTGGCTTTGCAAAAGAAAATGAGACCAATTGCCCCCATGAATATTTAAAGTCTTAGAAAACAAAGGGACACATCTACTCTGTCCTAGAGGGCCATTATGAGGTGCAATTGACCAAATGACAGTGAATTCCTATACACTAAATCTCTAAAACATTTCCAAAATGTGTCTGCTTCTCTGCTTCTGTATGGCTACTGTTGATGGACTCCATCACCATCTCTTGCCATCAAAAAGGAATAATATTATTTGTGAGTGGGCAGAGACAATAAAAGACCTCTTTTCCTCTTGTTTTACTCTCTCTACCCATTCTTCACACTACCATTAGACAAATCATTCTGAAGGAATATTTTTGCCAGTCACTGCCTTTATTGAAAACTCCCTGGTAGCTCTTCAGGAGCACTGGCGATGTAGTGGATTATCTGTGAAGCTTCTAAACACAAGGTTATCAGTTCAAAATCATCAGCCGCTCCATGTGAGAAAGATAAAGCTTTCTACTCTCATAAAGATTTACTGTCCTGGAAACCCAAAAGGGGAGGTTGTACTCTGTCCTGTAGAGTCACTATTAGTCATAATCAGCATGATGGCTGTGAGTTTAAGTGGCCCTCCTTTGTTATTTTTAAAAGCCCACTGTTGTCATTGGTAATGATACCCTCTGTGGCCTAAGGAGGGGCCCTGGTAGTGCCACAGTTAAGTAGGTACTTGGCTCCAACCTGATAGGTTGTTGGTCTTAAACTACCAGTGTTCCTTGGAAGAAAAGCTCTGGCAATCTGTTCCTATAAAGACTACAGTCCAGGATATCCTATGGTATAATTCCTACTCTCACATATGGGTTTACTAGGAGTCAAAATCAAAAGGTCCTAACCCTAGCTCAATACTCATATAGAAACACTTGTTTCTCTCAATCTACCACAATGACTTACAAGCCCCCAAGAACTCCCCATTTTTTATTCTCTTGGGAGTGTACTTGCTTGCCAGGGCTGTATTACTCCCATTTTCACTCAACTAACTTTTGTTCCACTCTAAATGTCAGCTTAGATGTCATTTCATTTAGTACCCTTTCCTGACCCTGAAAATCTAACTTGCATCGCTTTCCTAAGTAAACCCTCATTATCTTGAAGTGCTGGTTCTACGAAGTCAGAAATTGCACTTGTTTGTGTTCACATTTTTAACCTTTGTGCCTGGTACCTGGACTTTTTGGAAAAAGTGAAGCTTCAGCATTGTAAGATATTTTCTGTCTAATCTTCATAATTACAGTATCACTACTGCTTTGACGCTAAATTCTCTGCCACTGAAGTGAAAATGTTGGGGAATCAAGCATGGTTCCCCATCTTACATCAGTTAAGTGCAACATCTATATGTTACAAAAGCAGACTCATTGCCATACACTCAGTGCTGACTCACAGTGACCTGACAGGGCAGAGGAGAATGCCCCGGGGGTGTTTTCAAGACTGTCACTCATTATGTAATTCATCTTTCTCCCATGAAGAGGGCTGTTGGTTTCAATCTGCCGACCTCGTAACAGGCACCATATGAAACACAAACACTCACAAAGAACCTCAGAAACACTGTTCCAATAAGTGTGAAATGAAATGACACATACTTTTGACAAAGGTTATAAATAAAGAGAGCGCATGTAAATGAGCAATTCGACTCCTTGACACTGTGTCTTGAAGCACTTCATAACATTTGGCAGTTTTAAAGTGGAGTTTTGTTTCTGACATTTTGGCCATCACTTCTTCCTTCTAACCTATGAAGTGGGGAACACAAAAGAAAAAATCATAGAAAAATATATTAATGGAATTCATGGTTTCTCAGATAAGCGGGGATGAAGCACATGGCTTTAAAAGGAAAAGGGGGGGGGGGGATTCACTGCCATTGAGTTAATACTGATGCATAGCAACCCTCTGTGGGTTTCGAAGACTGTAAGTGTTTATAAGGGGGAAGCCCAGTCTTTCTTCCTTACAGCTGCTGACGGTTCTGAACTGCAGACCATGTCGTTTTCAGCTCAGGACATAACTACTACACCACCAGGGGTCTCTTGGCTGAGGCTAGTGGTTACCAGAAGGATTTACACGTTTTCTTACTGGATCTAAGGTGGACAATGTAAATTCCAAGAGAGAAAATGACCAGACTATTCAGTGGGACTACACCCTTGGTGAGTACAATAACTACACCACAGCAGAAAATGCGAGGCACCAAGTAGAGGCTGACTCCTTTTTCTTTAGGGAACCACAAACTTTTTCACTACAATCATGGCATGATAGATCAGAAAATCTTCCCATGTAGATATAGAGAGTTTGGAAAAGGAGGAAAGGCAGCCTGCGATAGCATTTTCCCTACAGGGAAGAGCAAAAACAGGGGAGAGAGGCAAGTAATTACCCCTCTCCCCACACACACATTCACACAATAAGGATAAAACTTTATCCTCAAATGGCTTTTGCAGTTCCCTAAGTGTTTTAACATTTATCATTTCACTTGAACTTCACAACATCCCTTTGAGATACAAAGAGGTTAAGTGACTTTACCAAAATCATACAGCTTGTAAATTATACATCCAGCCTCCCTAATTCTAACCTTCATCCTTCGGAAGTCACAAGGACAATTATTTTCTCCTCACTGATTGTGGGGAGTGAAAAGGTCAGACAGGGAGGAGTAGCCATCATTACAAGTTGGTTAGACTACTTAGACACATCCCACATTGCAGTATTTCCTCTAAGTGGTATTTCAAATTGTATGGGATTGAAAAAAAAAACATTCCAAAGACAAATTTCTCAGGCCTGTCAAAATGATACCTGGAGTAAAGTAATACTAATTTTCAAGTACTCTATTGGGTTTAATAATTGACGTAAACTCTCTTGAGAATAAACAATTATTCAGATTGGTGGGGGGTGGGGTTTCTATCCACAGTTTCTAAGAATGTCTTGTTCAGAACCAACTTTCACTCTGCACAGTTTATGGAGAAGGTGCCCCCTAGAGTAGGTCAGGAAACAACTTGCATGGTTTATTTAGCAACATATTTCTGCCCCACCATACTACTGCAGCCAGCCCACAATGAGCATTATTACACATTAGTTTATTTTACACAAATACTGGGCACCTACTATGCATAAACCCAGGGGCATGTTCTGGGGATGTAGCTATGAATGTGGACATATTCCTTGCTATCAAAAGCGCATGGTTTGTTAGGGCCTCCAGATGAGTAAGCACACATACACAACTTAATGTGGTGACCATTTTGATATAGAAGTCATGATGAGCATTTTTTAGTAATAGCACATGCTGAGTAAGATTGCTGTGATGATTACATGAGTTAATGGACCAGGAATGCTTAGAATAATGCTAAGCATTTATGAAGCCTATATACTTTGTGCTATTCTAAATTCTTCTGATGCATTAATGTCTTTAATAATTATCTAGCCATAAGGAGTAAATGCTATTATAAAACACGTTTTATAGATGAAGGAGGAATTCTGATGACATAGCAATTAAGTGCTTGCCTGCTAACCAAAAGCTCATTGGCTCCAACACACCAACCACTTCATGGGGAAAAAATAGATGGCAGTCTACTTCAGTCAAGATGTATAGCCTTGCAACCCTACGGGGCATTTCCTCTCTGTCCTATGGGGGTTGCTGTAAGTCAAAATTAATTAAATCACAACAGGTTTTTTGTTGGTTTGTTTTTGTTTTTTCCTTCGATTGTTAAAGAAACTATGGTATAGAGTGGATAAGTGAAGTGACAGAGGTCTTAGTGCTGAAACTTAAGTTTGATCTAGGAGGTCATTCTCCAGAATACATACAATCTAATCACCATCTAAGACTTCTTTGGAGTTAAGCACAAAACACTATGAGAGCAAAGAGGGGGCACTCTAACACAGCCTGTGTCTCAGAATGGCATGAAAATCCAGTCTAGGTTACTGGAATATCTGGTTACTGGAAAATCTAGTCTAGCTTACTGGAATAGGATTATTGCAGTCCAGATTCTCACTAATATTAAAATGGGTTCACCCTCTACTACCGCCTCATAAATAAAATAAAAACGGTTGATTTTCTATCAGCCTGTCATATTATTAGTCAGTTAGGCCTTGAGAAACTGACAAAGAAGCAGATGTTACAAATATCATATGTAGTATAAATATCATAATGATGTGCAGTTGTCAAAAGCATCTACTTTCTTAATTAAAAAGAAGAGCATTTCATGTCAGAAATGTCTTGCAAAGCCAAGGTTTCAGCAGAAGGGAAGAGGAGAGAATAAACATGAGAAGCCCGCAGAAAGGTTCATGGAAGCAGAGGAGGAATGTTTAGTCTATGTCTAATAGTCTGCAAAGAACATGTACAATCTAGAAAGATTCTTGGGGGCAGAGCCAACACAAAGCAAGTTCCCTCTCTTTCTCTCTCTCTCTCTCTTTAAATTGAGCTAAATTGGTTTCAGATCTATGTCTAAAGTTAGATTGTAAATCATATAATCAGAATGTGAATCCCCATCTGACTGCCATAAAACCTCCATGAGGCAGAGACTACCCCAGGTTCATACATCATCTAATAGCAACCACCTTTCACAGTTCACCACCTGTCTGTTAATTTGGTAAGTTTTCCTGTCTGTCAAGTCACTAGAGTGACTTACTCACATGCTCTTATTATGATGCTGGGTGCTATACTGCCAGCGTTTCAAATATGAGCAGGCTTACCATGATGGGTAAGTTTAAGTGGAACTTCCAGACTAAGACAGACTAGAAAGAGATGCCTGCTGATCTATTTTGGGAAAAGCGAGTGGAAACTGTGGATCATGCAGATTAGTGTCTGATAAAGTGATGAAACCCCCTCCTTTAGAAGACACTCAAGATGCACAGTGGCCTACACAATGACTCAATCATCACATTGATTGTGAAGATGGCACCGGCCTGGGGAATATTTCGTTCTGTTGTAAGTGGGTCACTATGAGTTGACCTTGAGGCTAACTTGATCCAGAGAGCCACACCTTTCACAGTACTTAAAATATAATGGATTCTCAATAATTATTTTAACAAGGAATGTTTGAACTAATCAACTAAGATTAAATAAAATTCTAAATGATGAAGAAATTAAAGTTATAAAATACATAATGTACGTGATCATTTTCAGAAGAATGGCCGTAAAGCTAGATTCTCCATAATCAAGCACTAACCTACCATATTTGTGTTCCCAGCCATAGACAGTCTTGTTCACTCAGGCTGGAAAGACTGCTGGATGTGTGTGTGTGTGCGTGTGTGTGTGTGTGTGTGTGTGTGTGTGTATGTAGATAGTAATGACAAGAATTGCTTTTGCTTTTGCTTCTCTAGCCAGTGTACTACTCTTCAAGTTTGAGATGAAAATCTAATTACATCTTTAATTATGATGATTAATTGCTGTGGGACTCACTGTCATGATTAAGAGAATAACAGTAATTCCAAATTTACATGCCTACACTTCTAAGCCTTCCAAACATTAAAATACACCTTAGAGCTACAATAATTTAAGCAGGTATATGTAGTAAATAAAGCAATGGAAAATTATGGACTAAATTCAATACATGGAGGAATTTAGAATATTATAAGTTTCATTCCAAGTCAATTGGATAGTGAAATGAATAGAAGATAAGTAGAATAAGGAAGAGTGGCTTGACTCCTACTTCATAACCTATGTGGTAAGGAATTCTTGAAGCATCAAAAGGTTAAATAGCAACAATTTTGAAGGGAATTATCAAAAGGCAAGGTATTTCAATCATCTCACACGCTGTGAGAGCAGAATAATAAATGCAGGGATTGCAGAAGAATTGATGCATCTGAGCTGTGATGCTGGTGAAGAATATTTAAGGTAGCATGGACTTCCAGAAGAACAACAATTCTGTCTCGGAAGAAGTGCAGCCTGAATTTTAATTAAAAGCAAGGATGCCAAGATTTCATCTCATGTATTTTGAACACATAATCAGAAGGAACCAGTTTTTTAAAAATGCCATGCTATGTAAAATAGAGGCTTCAGAAATAAAACAGGCTCGCTGAAACACAAAGTACTTAATGCAATGGATTGGCACAGTGCCTTCAGCCATTGGGCTCAAAAACATAAATAAGGAGGACAGAGAAGGGGAAAAGTAAAGGTGGGTGGAGGAAAAATAAGAAAAATTAAAAATCCACATATATGGGGGTTTATTGGAATATTGTCAATGTTATGACATGATATGCTGTACAACTCTATATTAGTATGTTTTCCTTTGTATGTGTTATGCTCACAAATAAAAGGGAAATATAAGCATATAAATAAACTTAAATGAAAATTTGGAAGTACAGGGGTCACAGGCTTAACACCCTCATTTCCTTACCCAGCAGATCGAAACACTGATCTGTGTTGTTATAAAAGGAAGAAAAGTAAAATAGAAGCTTTCAATTCTTTGTATGTTGAGTCAGTATGAGTTGAAGCTGACTCAACAGCATCTAACACCCCCCAAAAAAGAGTGGCTAGAAGAAAACATAGCCAAGTTGTGCTTTGTTTTAGGTTCTAATAATCTAGTGATATGAAGGCTTTCAAGGAATGACAACACAAAGCCTCAAAGCTTAACACAGATTTATAATTTTACCACATAAAAAGAAAACATTAAAAAAAACATTTAAGTATTTATGAAAAAAGTAAGGTCAGAAGACAAAAGACATATATGGAACTTTAAAACCCAAAGTATACTCAGAGATCAGAGAGAGAAATGTTCACTAAGCAAAGAGAAAAAGTCCAAATCATATGGAGAGAGAAGGACATCATGCTTGATAACGTAGAGGGGCAGTGAAAAAGAGAAAGGCCCTTGATGAGACGAATTGGCACAGTGCCTGGAACAATGGGTTCAAACCTAAGAACAATTGTGAGGATGACAGAAGACTGGGCAGTATGGCATTCTGTTGTACAGTTTTTCTATGGATTGGAACAAACCCATGAGACCTAACAGCCATTGTATATAGAAACAACACAATGTATATAAAAATATACAAAAACACCCTTAAAAAAAGAAACTGTGTTCAATCTCACTCATAATAAGAAAAATACCATGTACAATATACAGAGAAATAATTTATCTTGTAAAAATTGACAATGAATCAAAGCTTGAAAACACACATCCTCAAGCATCATAGGTGGCCTTCTAAATGGTTGGAAAAGCAGTGGGAACCACACTGGGGAGAAACGCTAAGGGTGTGCAACAGAGCAGCAAAGGGAGCAAAGCAATGAAGTC
>NW_022104341.1:65281763-65314834 GCF_000313985.2 Echinops telfairi | reverse complement strand
AATACTAAAATTAGACTATGGAGCCAGGGTGTGGCACCCCATCAGACTTGAATGGAAAACACACCTAAAACTCAACAAACAGACCTGGAACTATTTATAGGTTTTTCTTTTTTTGTCATTTTTTAAATTGTTGCTGTTGTTTTGGTTTATTCATTTTCTTTCCTTACTTTGTTTGTCTCTGCCTTGATTTTGTGCTTATTATTGTCTCTGCATGTCTATCTAGATAAGATAGGCGGGATAAACAATCTGGAGGAAGAAACAATGAGATTGAAGGTTCTGGGGGCACCTGGGAGAGGGGGAGGCAGGGGAAAGGAAGGAGGGTATCAGCAAGCCCAGGGACAAGGGAACAACAAGTGATATAAAATCAATGACAAGGAGGGTAGAGGATGCCTGGTGGGGCTTGATCAAGGTCAATGAAGCTGAGAGGAATTACTAAAACCCAAATGAAGGCTACCATGATACTGGGACAAGAGGAAAGTGAAAGGAAACAGAGGAAAGAAGTAGGAGGCAAAGGACATTTATAGAGGTCTAAATACAGGCATGTACATATGTAAATATATTTATATATCAGGGTAGGGAAATAGATATATGTACATATATTTATATGTCAAGTATTAAGGTAGAAGACAGACACTAGGCCTCTACTCAAATACTCCCTCAATTCAAGAACACTTTGTTCTAATAACCCAGCATTCTGTGATGCTCACCTTCCCAACAGGATCACTGAGGAGAAAATGAGTACATAAGCAGATGTGGTGTAGAAAGTTGATGGTGCCCTGATATCAGAAGATATAGCATCTAGGGGTCTTAAAGGCTTGAAGATAAACAAGTGGCTATCTAGTTTAGAAACAACAAAGTCCACCTGGAAGAAACACACCAGTCTGGGTAATCATGAGATGTCGATGGGATCAGGTATCAGGCATCAAAGACCCAGAAAAAAAAATCATATCAATGTGAATGAGGGGGAGCGCAGAGTGGAGACCCAAATTCCAGCTGTAGACAATTGAACAGCCCCTTACAGAAGGGTAACAAGGAAGAGACAAGCAGTCAGAGTGTAGCACAGAACCGATGAAACATACACCTTTCCTCTAGTTCTTTAATCTTTCCCACCTCTGAACTATCATGACCCCAATTCTGCCTTATAAATCAAGCTAGACCAGAGCATATACACTGGTACAGATAAGAGCTGGAAACACAGGGAATCCAGGACAGATAAAACCCTCAAGACCAATAATGAAAGTAGAGATACTAGGAGGGTAAGGGGAAGTTGGGGGTCAGGGGGGAAGGGGATACTGATCACAATGATCTATATATAACCCCCTCCTAGACATACTGACAATAGAAAAGTGGGTAAAAGGAGACATTGGTCAGTGTAAGATATGAAAAAATAATAATTTATAAAGTATTAAGAGTTTGTGAGGGAAGGAGGGAATGTGGGGGAGGGAGGGAGAAAAATGAGGAGCTGATACCAAGGGCTCAAGTAGAAAGAAAACATTTTGAAAATGATGATGGCAACATATGTACAAGTGTGTTTGACACAATGGATGGATGGATGGATTGTGATAAGAGCTGTATAAGCCCCCAATAAAATATTTTTTTAAGAAAAGCAGTGGGAAGACAAAATGAAAACACCTACCAAATGTACATAGGCACTTTTGGTGTGCAACAGGTACACCTACACATATACACAAGCTTCTACATGTGTGATTATGTTGTTTTATTGAAATACCTACCTACATACATACATTCCTACTCAGGAAGAAGTGGCTGAACAGTGCATCTTCCAATAAAGAATGATGCATTTTCCAATAAAGTACCTGGTAATAATACACAAGGTTGGGAAAGTTCTTTGGGTTTTTTATCACTATGTGATACAATTGTGAACATACATTTTTATATTAAAAATATGCATGGTATTATGTTAAAAATGAGAAACAATACATTAATTTGCTTCCATTGATATGTCATTCACCACCACTTGTCTGTCAGTTTGTCATACTGTGGTAGCTTGTGTCTTGCTGTGATGCTGGAAGCTCTGTCAATGGTATTTTCAAATACCAGCAGGGTCACCCAAAGTGAATAGGTTTCAGCAGAGCCTCTGAGATAAGAACAGACTGTGTAATTAGAATAGGCTGTCCACTCCAGAGGAATTAGCCTTGAAAACATTATGGAGTGCATCGGAATATTGTCAGCTGCTGAAAACCTCCAGTCTATCATGAGAACATTGTCAGAGATACTGCCAAATGATGAGCCCATCAGGTTAAAAGGCATTCAAAATATGACTGAGGAAGAGCTGCCTTCTCAAACCGAGCAGGCCATGATGACATGGATGAAGTAAAGCTTTGGGATGTTCATTTGCATCAAAATCAAAAGTGCCACATAAAGATTTCTATCCTAGGCATTAGTGAGCTGAAATGAACTAGTCATGGCCATTCTGAATCAGAATATTATAACTTTACTAGTCCAGGAATGACAGATTCAAGAGGAGTGGTGTCACGTTCATCGTCAAAAGGAATGTCAAGATCTATCTTGAAGTATAATGCTTTCATTAATAGGATAATATGTATCTGAATACAAGGAAATCTTTACAATGTAACTACTATTTAAATTTATGTGCCAAACACCAAAGTTAGTGATGAATAAATTGAAGAAATTTACCAAGATCTTCAGTCTGAAATTGATCAAGCATGCAATCAAGATGCACTAATAATTACTGGTGATTGGAAAGCAAAAGCAGGAAACAAAGAAAGGAACAGTAATTGAAAACTGTGGCCTTTCTGATAGAAATCAAAAGGGTGATTGCATGATACAATTTTGCAAGACCAACAACTTCTTCATCACAAACACCTTTTATGAACCACATAAAAGGTGACAATATACATAGACTTCTCCAAGACACAATGGAGAAACTCAATATTAGCAGCTAAATTGAGGGAGAGCAGGAAAAAAGGACATCAAGCTTGGTGAAGTAGGAGGGTCATTAAAATGGGGAAGGCCCTGAACAAGATAGATTGACGTCCTGGCTGCAATAATGGGCTCAACCATAGGAACAATTGGGAGGAAGGTGCAGGACCAAGCGGTATTTTCTTCTGTTGTACGTAGGGTCGCTAAGGGCTGGAACTGGCTCAACAGCAACTAACCACATAGGGCATTCAAGACCAGGAAAAACTCTCATGATGATAAAAGTGAGAATAGCAATTACTTCGTGGGGGAAATAGAGGGAGGGTCAGGAAAAGACTCACTAAGAAAACATTAAGGTGATCATCTGGATGGTGATTAAATCGATATTTATGTAAAATCTTATCACACTATCCACAAGTTCTCCTTAATTGTATTTTTTAAACAATGCAGCACAATATATATAAGTTGTGCAAAAAAAGAGAGAGAAATGATATGTTTCCATGTAGGTGTGTTAAAAGATGAATGAAATATCTCCAGGAGGCCACATAAGAAATCAGTAACAGTGGTTGTTCATGACGAGGGGTTTGGGGTGCCCAGGGGTGGGGGTGAGAGGACACTTCTCATATACTTCTTTTGAATCTTCTACATTTTTACCGCAATAATATATTAGCTTAACAAGACATTGAAAAAAATTTAAAGCATGCCACTTAGAAATATGAAAAGAACAAAAACCTTTGTCCTGATTCCAAATGTCATATTTATAGAAAACTGGAGGTGTAGTGGTTACACATTGGCCTGCTCACCATCAGGTCAGTGGTTCAAAGGTGCCAGCCGCTCCATGGGATAAAGAAGAGGCTTTCTACTCCTATGAAGCATGACAGTCTCAGAAACCCTCAGGGGTAGTTCAACCCTTTTCTGAAAGGCAGTTATGTGTGGTCATTGGTTACATAGCAGTGAGTGTATTTGAGCGTGAAGGTCTAAAATCATGGTTTCTCAAGCCACATGGAGTCATTTTTGAGAGTTGAGACAGAGAAATCTGACAGACACACATATTCATCACTGGCCTTTCACGCCTGGGGCAGGAATCATCACAATCACTTAGACCCTGGGGTTGATCAGGTTTCCATGCCAAAATGTTCTGTTATATTCATTCATTTAAAAATATTTACTAATGCCTACTAGATGTCAGCGTCCTGAAGAGCAAAAGCAGGCTGTGTTGAACTACCAACCCCAAAGTTGGCAGTTTGAACCCCTATAGAGGATTCTTTGAAGCAAGTTTATAATAGAAAGTATAGAAGGTACAATAGAAAGATTATAGCATCAAACTTTATAGAGAAGTTCTCTGTCACATGGGATGCCCATGAGCTGGAATCAGCAGGTTATTAGGTCTTCGCTGTGTATCCTAGGAACATGATGACCCAAAGTCCCTGCTTCCACAGAATTAAAGGCTTGAAAGTAAACAAGCGGCCATCTAGCCCTGAAGCAACAAAGCCCACATGGAAGCAACACACCAACATGTGTGATCATGAAGGGCCAAAGGGACCAGGCTTTAAACATCAAAGGTGGGGCAGTGGGGGGAATCATATCCTTATCAATGAGGGTGGCCTGTGATGGAGACCCAGTGCCCATCTCTAGACAACTGGATATACCTTGCAGAGGGGTAGTGGGGAGATGAGTCACTTAGGGTACAGTATAGCAATAATGAAACCCACAACCTTCCTCTAGTTCTTAAACGCTTCCTCCCCCCAACTACCAGGACCCCAATTTTGCCTTGCAGACCTGGTTAGACCAGATGATGCACAGCGGTACAGATGGGAACTGGAAACACAGGGAATCTAGGACAGATGAACCTCTCAGGACCAGGGGTAACAGTGGCGATACCAGGAGGGAAAGGGGGTGTAGAAAGGAGGAATTGATCACATGGAGCTACATTTAACCTCCTCTCTGGGGGACAGGCAGCAGAGGGGTGGGTGAAGGGAGACGCTGGACAGTATAATATAAGATACAATAATAATTTATAAATTATTAAGGGTACATGGGGGAGAGGGGAGGCGGAAGGGAGGGGGAGGTGAAAAAAGGAAAATGAGCTGATTCCGGGAACCCAAGAGGAAAGCGAATTTTGGGAATAATGAGGGCAACAAATGTATAGATGTGCTTTACACAATTGATCTATGTATTGTGATGAATTGTATGAGCCCCAATAAATTGATTTTTAAAAATTACTGTGTACAATATCAATGATACTGCTCTACAGTTTGGACATTCTTTCTTCAGAAAGGTCACAAATCTAGATCTCATCCAGTGAGTTGGCCAGGTAGCAGTCTTCCTAACCTTCCTAATTCCCTAGCATAGATATGTGAGTGCTTCCTGCCTTGCTTCAGCGTTCTGAAACATTTCAACGGGCATTCAATGAGTACATAAACACAGAAGAGCCATATTAAGAAAGTTATACTCAAGGCACTCATAGCATTTTTTTAGGCCAGAAGGTCTATTTGATTAAATTTTCTCTGAACTAGAAAAAACTACAATGCCCACCAACACAGAGCTATTAGGGTAGCTTAATGTCACTAAAAATATTTAATTATCTCTTACTAAGATCTCCTTGCCATTTCTATGATTTTAATCATCATTTTTAGATTTCCTCAGCATTTTTCCATATGTTTCTATATGTCATTCAACTTTTAAGGCCCAGAAATCAAAGCAAAGCCTTTGTATCAGCTGAACGACAGTGAGCAAATCAGTTTGTTTTCATGAGCCCGTTTCCCTTCTTAATAATTTATCCCTATATCAAAGAATCAAATTATCTATACTTTTGTTTGTATGCTTCTAGAGTTTCCAACTTAAATTGTTGATGATAAAAAAAAATATTGCCTGGTGCTCCCTAGTGAACTAATAAGTTGTGTGGGTTTTGTTTTTTTCTCTGCAGTGTCTTATTATTTTTTTAAATCATTTTATTGGGGGCTCATACAACTTTTATCACAAGAACTAAGGAGGTTTGACAGGAAAAGTTGGCAAGTGTTTTAAATCAAATTGTGCCCAAAAGAAAAAGAAATCATATATTGAAATCCTAAGCCCTGTACCTATAAACACGATCCAGCTGGGAAAAGGTGTTTGCTTTTATATTTTTAATAAGACTACTGGAATAGGGTGGGTCCTAAATCTACTACCTTATGAGAGGTGTTTTATATAAATTTAAAATAGACACACAGAAAGATACTCATATTATCGATAGTTAATGCTCTGATTAGTATTTTTTTCCACTGTGAGAAAATATATTTATGTTCCCTAAAACAACCCACTTATGGTATTTTTATTGAAGCACTAGCAAATCAAACAGCAACAGAAGTTGAGAAATTAGAAAATAATTTCTAAAATGCAATTAGTTGAAAGGTGTGTTAGTCTGGGTAGACTAGAGAAACAATACATAGAGACACTCATATGTATATAAGAACTAGCTTTATATACAAGAACAATTAAATATTGAGAAAACATCCTAGCCCAGTCCAGATCAAGTCCATAAGTCCAGTATTAACCCATTTGGCTGATACCAATCTATAAATTCCTCTTTAGACTCACTAAACACGTGCAATGATGCTGAATGCAGGATGATCACAGGCCAGTGGGTGGAAAGTCTTGTGGATCCAGTGGTGGTGTAAAAATCTCAGCACTGGCAGGGGTCTCCACATGGCTTTTCCAGCTCGGAAGCTCTGGCTGCAATCAGCCTGTCACCATGTGGCTTATCCACAAGAATATCTCACAGGGACTGAACTTGTGTCCTGCCTCCAGTGAGCTATTTATCTCCTTAGCGCCTCCAAATGAGGTCATCAACTACAACCTGATTGATGGCTAGACTCCACCCCTTCACTCTTAATGCTCTCAAATTGACATATTATGTAACCACCACAAGAGGATATATGTATGTATTTGTATGTAAGGATGTATTATTACTACTGCTATTATTATTCTTAGACTGAATAGTAGTCCTGTGGAGTAGACATATTTAGGCTGCTAACAACAAGGCTGGTGGTTCAAACCCACCAGTTATTTTTCAGACGAAAGATGAGACTATCTGCTCCCATAAACATTTAAAGTCTCATAAATTCTATATAGGTTAAAAATGTGTCTGAATTTATTTCATGACAGTGGGTTTGGCTCAGAAAACTTTGGAAATCTGCTTAACTCTCCAAAGTTTTGCTAATCTGCAAACTATAGGTAATCCTTTCATAGGGTTGTTATAAGGAGAATTAAAATATTGTGAGGAAAATACTTAACACTGACACAAAACATATCATACATTTAGATTATAATTATCCTCATCAAGATCAGGGAAAATTACCAACTGAGTGTGAATGTGTATATCTTTCTATTGACTGTCTAGACAGTTGTCTTCCAAATTTTATGACATACTGGAGGGTTCACCTCGAGCATGGCATCAGTTTGTTGAAATGTTTCCATTGTTACTCCATCATTTCCTGGAGCCTTGTTGTTTTTTTCCAATGCCTTCCCACAACCTCAATTTCTTAGCCATAAGGGGGGGGGAGGTGGTCAGATTTTACTACCAAAGTCCCACTCCTAAATCCTCAATAATTAGCATCCTCATTGGGGTGTTATGAAGGAGCACTGGTAGTGGAATGATTGAGAGCTCAGCTACTAATCAAAAGGTTCACATCACAAACCCACTGTTCACACTGCAGGAGAAAGATGTTTCAATTAGTAAATTAGGAAAAAGCATTGCCTTAGAAATGTTATGACTATCTACTCTGAGACAGAGCCATACTCTGCCTTGTTGTTCTTCTTAGATACTTTCCAGTAATTTCTGACTCACAATGACATATACATATCACAATAATGCACTTCCTAATCCTGGGCCATTCTCCCCTTATTGTTATGTTTGAACCCATTATTGCAGTCACTGGGTCAGGCTATCTTGTTGAAAGTCATATTCTTTTTTGCTGACTCTCTACCAAGCATGATGTCCTTCTGATAACATATCTAAACAACATGAGATGAAGTGTCAACATCTTTCTTCTAAGGAGTATTCTGGCTGCACATCTTCCAAAACAGAATTGTTTATTATGGCAGTCCAAGGTCTATTTAATATTCTTTGCTAACACCATATTCAGACATAAATTACTTTTTGGTCTTGCTTATTCACTGTCTAGCTTTCACATACAATGAGGTGATTGAAAATAGCTAGGCATAGAACATAGGCACTTGAGTCTTAAAAGTTGTCTCTTTGCTTTTTAACCCTTTAAAGAGATATTATGCTGCAGATTTGTGCAATGCAATATCTCATTCAATTTCCTGAATTGCTGCTTCCAGGAGCATTGATTGTAGATTCAAGTAAAATGAAATCCACTACAACTTCAATCATTTATTTTGGCATTGATTATTGGCCCAGTTGTGAGGATTTTTGTTTTCTTTACATTGCAATCCATACTGAAGGCTGTAGGCTTTGATTTTCATCATAAAGTTCTTTAAGATCTCTTGGCTTTCAGACACAATGTTGTTGCTTGCATGTTGCAGATTGTTAATGAGCCTTCTCTGCATCCTAATTTTGAGTTATTCAAATAGTCCAGCTTCTCTGGTTATTTGATTAGTCCAGAGATTGAAGAAGTAAAGTAAACAGATATAATTCTGACATATAGAGCTTTTCAAATTTTAAATTTCCTTGTTCCTTGTTCTAAATTTCCTTGTTAAATGACTACCTCTTGGTCGATGTACAGGTCCTTCATGATCACAGAAAGTGTTCTGGAATTCTCATTATTTATAATGTTACCCATACTTTACTGTGAACCACACAGCTAAATGCCTTTGCATTCACTGAATTTACTGCATAGTCAATAAAACATAAGTGAACATTTTTCTGATATATTCTCTGCTTTTAGCCAAGATCCATATGACATCAACAATGATATTCTTCATTCTAAATACTCTTCTGAATGTAGTTTTTAATATCTGGGACTTTCCTATCAATGTATTCCTGTAATTCTTTTAAATTTACATCTAGCAAAATTATATTTGTGTGTCATATTAATTATATTGTTCAATAATTTCCTCAATCTATTGGCTAATTGTTATTTGGAATAGGCACGAATATATATCTCTTCCAGTAAATCAGTCAGGTAGCTGTCTTCCAAGTTTCTTGATATAGATAAGTGAGAATCTTGAACACGGCATCCACTTATTGAAACATATAAATTGGTTCTCAACTAATTCCTAGAGCTTTGTTTTTGTTAATGTCATCAGTATAGCTTGGACTTCTTTCTTCAATACCATTGGTCCTTGATCATAAGCTACCTTTTGGAAAGTCATTATGAGTTAGAATCAATTCATCTTTTGTTTTGTTTTGTTTCGTTTGTTTTTATATTTTCTAGTGAATTGTGAGAGATACCATCAGAAGCAGAATACCATGGAGAGAAGAACCCAGCTCCTGGAGACAGGCTCTGCGACAATTCTAGCTCAGGCCTTTACTGTGTATCTTTGGGTAAATTTGTGTGTGTTTTTTCCAATTATTTTACTGGCATACAATTCCACAGTTCAATTATTTTAAGAACAGTTATAGAGTTCTAGCAAGATAGTGACAGAGAAAAACATACCGGAGCAACTCCACAGAAATCAGTGCATGAGAGCCACAGAGAGGTAAGAGAGCCACTCCACTCTTCCAGGTCACAGGGGGAACATCGTAAAGATAAGTAGAAACAGATCCACTAGGTTTTGAAGAGCTGTGGGCTTTTGGCTTACCACTTCAGAGGCCAGCTGGGGCTTAGCCTTAGACTCATGACAGTCTTGGTCAACCTTGGGCTACTTTGGCTGGCCCAAGGGCTTTACTTCAACACAACCTCAGCTTGCCACCCCTCTAGCCCCATGATCAGGCTCAGCTATTTCTTGACTTTTTTTTACCTCTATCTTCTTTCTTTCCCACCAGTCTAAGGGCTCTTGGATTTTTTCCCCCTTTCTCTGGGTTTTTTTCTCCCTCTCTTTCCTTTTGCATGCCACTGCTGGCCTCCAGGTCACTCCCACCCCATCTAGGGCAACTTTTCCTGCCCTCCACCAGCTGGGGATCCTGCCTCCGGCCCTCTGTGACCTGAAGCCCAGCCAGAGAAACCTCACCTCCCTTCCAATGCACCCCAATTGGCTGCGGGATCTCCCCTTCACATGGCTGGGGAAATTCCTGCCTACCCTCCAAGGCTATCTAAGCCACTGGGGGAACTCCCACTCACCCTTCTGGCCATAGTCCTTGGTGCTCCACATGGTTGGGGGATCATCTACCCATCCTCCATGGCCCTACATGTGGCTGAGGGACTTCCTCCTGCCTGCCGCAGTGGTTCACACAACCTAAGGCAGCAGCACCAGCCATCTCCAGCTCTCCATATTGCTTTAGGAACCTCTGTGGCAATCTTGCCAACTAGGTCATTACCGCCTGCCATCCACAGTGCTCTACACTAAAGCAGGCACACCCACCCACCTTCGGTAGCACTCTCATTGCAGGGAGCAACTCTGTACACCCTCCTAGGTGCTCCAAGCCTCCATGGGGCCAACCACCATGGCTTCATGTGAGATCATCCAATGCAACATCATCCTCATGGGCCCACAACCACCAAACAGCGTACCCTGAGAGAACCATCCAACTTGCCCTCCAAATAACAGAATATGGGTTGGCTAGGGAAAGAGTGAAACTGCAGTTAGGATAAAGTGGTAGCCTGATCTCCCAGTGCAGTTAGCTGCAGACAATTCTAAGAATTTCTATGAGTCTTCCAAAGAGAGAGCCCAGTACTCTTTGACTCTCTGGAAAATGGCACTGGGCTCTTCTAAAATGACAAGCAAACAACCCCAACAACCTCAATGAAAAAAAACAGGGGAAACAAAAGGTAATGTCAGAAGAAGTCCTGAACACAACAATGTGCATAAAAGAAGCAGACATTGATCTGTCATAGAAAAAAATCTTTAGAATGCTGCTTGGAGTCATACAGGATATGAGGGAAGCAATACAGAAAAAGGATGAAGTGATAGAGAAGATAAAGGCCATACACCAATGGGAAATATGAGACCTAAGGGATGAGATAACAAAAGACAGTAGCAAATTCACAGACTTTGCCAACAGACTTGAGGAGACAGAGAACTGAACCAGTTACCTAGAGGAAAACCAGGCACACTTCAACAAATGGGAAAGGCAATCGAGTATGATAATCAGGGAAGCTGAAGAAAATAAGAGCCATATCTGATGCCATGAAGAAGAACAACATAAATGGACTAGCTGAACAAGACACAACAAAGCCAACAGCAAAAATAATGAGGGAATTCTTCAAGGAAAACTTCCCCAGCTTAATGACTGAACACCAGGCAAGCATTCAGGAGGCCGAAAGAGCACCAGCTAGACTGACTCCCAAGAAGAAATCACCAAGGCATATAATAGTTAAACTATCCAAATTTGAGGAAAAAGAGAAAATCATAAGAGCAGCAAGGGAAAAAAAAGCAGTCACTTATAAAGGCACCTGTGGTTGTTACATAATCTGATGTCAACTTGGGACTTGAGATAATTAAGAGTGAAGGGATGGAGTCTAGTTTGTCAATCAGATTATAGCCAATGAGGCCTCTGTGTGGGCATAGCCTTCCCCTAAGGATTCTGGGAAATCTGGTCTTTACTCCTTGGAGGAGGGAGAGACTTAAGAGACACTTCCTTGGAAACTCTTTACTAACAAGGCTGCTGTCCTGCAAGACATCCCTGAGGAGAAGACACATGGACCTACCCTGATGAAGCCCTGGATGCTGGAGAAACCACGTGGAGAACCCTACCAGTGCTGAGATGCTTACAATACCACTGGATCCAAAGACTTTCTACCCACTGACCTGTGATTGTCCTGCATTCAGCATCACTGCATGTGTTTTGTGAGTCTGAAGAGGACTTTATAATTTGGTATTGGACATATAGGATAATATCAGACTTATGGGCTTAGATTGGACTGAGTTGGGATGCTTTCTTAATGTAAAATTACCCTTTATATAAAACTCATATAAACATATGACTTTCTATGGATTTATTTCTCTGGTCTACCCAGACCAACACAGCACCAAAGTAAGAATATGCTCAGAATTATCAGGGGACAATATAAAGAAGAGAGTAAAGTAATATAAGCCCAAAATTGAAGGACAATAATGCAAACCCAAGAATACTCTATTTAGCCAAATTATATGTCAAGATAGATGGAGAAGTAAGAGTCTTCTCAGACAAGAAAATACTCAAAAAATATGTTAGAAGAAACCCAACTCTACAAAAGACCCTTTCCAATTCCGTATGGACAAAAGAACAAAACTCACCAAGAAAAAAATAAGAGACTGCCACACAGAACAACTCTACCCAGAGGACAACAAAGAGAAAACAGCCCCCAAGAGAGCATGGACTGAATGGTGGAAAGAAGGCAAGAATCAACTACACACACATGCACAACACACTGATAAGAAAGGGAAGTAGGAAAACACCCAACATGAAAGGTACAAGATGACATCACAAAGTCAACATATGGAAGAAATAAACCTGAATACCAATGTACTGAACTCGGGCATTAAAAATCAGAGGCTAGCAGAATGGCTTATAAAATACAACTCATTGATCTGCTGCATACAAGAGACATGTCTCAAGATCACAGACAAAAATAGGCTGAAAAGCAAAGTCTGTAGAAAAATATATGAAACAAATACAACTCAAAAAATGCAGAGGTCGCAATCCTAATCTCAGACAAAATTGATCTCCAGGTGCAAGCCATAACAACATATAAGGAGGGCCACTATATAATGCTCAAGGCAACAGTAGACCAAGAACCAGTGAGTACAATAAATATATACACGTCCAATGAGAGACCAGTGAAATCTGTCAAGCAAACACTCCAAAAGATGAAAAAAGAAATCACAGGCTCAACAATTATAGTATGTGACTTTAATACACCACTCTCTGAGAAAGATCGATCACAGGAAAAGAAGCTTGACAAGGATACTACAGAGATAAACACTACGATTAGATAACTTGACCTGTTACATATTTTCAGAGCTCTCAACCAAATATAAAAAGACACATTCTTTTCAAATCCACATGGCACATACTCAAAGATAGACCACATGCTGGGACACAAGTTGAATCTGTATAAATTAAAGCATGTAGAGATCATACAGACATCTCTCTCTGCCCATTATGCCATAAGGCTGGAAATCAACAAATGGACGATTGAGAAAACAGGGCAAACAATCGGAAGATGAATAACTCTCTATAGCAAAAGGAGTGGGTACCGGCCTAGATCAGAAATGAATTTAGGAAGTTTCTAGAAACCAACGAGAATGAGAATACAAAACACCAGAACCGTTGGGACATAGCAAGGCAGTTATGAGAGAAAGTTTGATAGCAATACATGAAAAAGGAAGACTTATGATTGATAAGATGACACAAAACTTACATCAATTAGAGCAGAATCAAGACAATCCCACTAATAGGAAAAGAAAAGAAGAAAAATCAGGTGTGAGACTCATGAGAGGGAAAACAAAAAACTGGAAAAAATTAATGCAGCTAAAAGTCGGTCTTTGAAAGGATTAACAGAATCAACAGACCTCTGACACTCCTAATCAAAGAAAGAAAGAAACAAATTTCAATGGCAAGGATGAGGGATGAAACAGGGGACATTACAACGGACCCCAATGAAATAAAAAAGATAATTACACATTACTACTAAGGCCTGTACTCCAATGAATGCAACAGCTTGGAAGACATGGACAAATTCTTGGAAAAACAGTCCCTCCCTAGACTATCCCAGATTGACGTCAAGAATCGCAACAGACCCATAGCAATAGAGAAAAAGACAAGGTTATCAAGGGATTACCAGCAACATAATCTCCCTGGCCAGATGGTTTCACTGGAGAATTCTACCAAGCATTCAGGGAAGAACTGACACCAATCCTACACAAACTCTTCCAGAACACAGAAAAAGACAGCAAACTCCCAACGTCTTTCTAAGAAGCTAGAACAAATCTGATACCTAAATTGGGCAAGGATCCCACAAGAATTGAAAACTACAGGCCAATTTCCCTAATGAACAGCGATGCAAAAATCCTTAACAAAATAATGGCGAATAAAATACAAAAGTATATAAAACAAATAATTCACCATGAACAAGTAGGATTCATACCAGGGATGCAGGGGTGGTTCAATATAAGAAAGACCATTAGTATTATTCACCACATTGACATGAAAAATTATAAGAACCACATGATAATATCTATAGATGCGGGGAAAATATTCAACAACATCCAACACCAATTCCTCTTTAAGACACTCAAAAAGATAGGAATAGAAGGAAAATTCCTTAGTATAATATAAGCTATATATGAAAAACCAACAGCCAACATGATAGTCAATGGAGAAATTATGAAAACAAACCTACTGAAAAAGGGGACCAGAGAAGCATGCCCCTTTTCCCCACTCTTATTTAACACAGGACTGGAGGTCCTAGCTAACAACACAAGACAAAGAAAAGACATCAAAGGTATTTGCCTGGGGAAGGAAGAGTTGAAACTATCATTATTGGGAGATAATGTAATTTTATATGTGGAAAATCCCAAAAGCTCCAAAAGGGGAGTGCTGGAAGCAATAGAGGAATATGGCAGAGTGGCAGGATACAAGATCAACAAACAGAAGTCTATTGGACTACTACACACATCAAACAAAACCATGGAAAAGGGGATCAAAAAGGCAGTGCCTACCCTTCACATTGGCCAACCACAAATTGAAATATTTAGGGATATACCCGATTAAAAAAAAAAAAAGATTTGTACGAGGAAAACTACATAGAACTATTACAAGAAATCAAGAATGAGCTCAACAAATGGAAGAATATCCCATGTTCATGGATTGGAAGATTCAATATATTAATGATGTCAGTTCTGCCCGTGGCAGTATATACATTTAATGCTATCTTGAGACAAAAACCATCATCTTTCTTCAAAGAGTTGGAGAAAATGATTGCAAATTTCATATAGAGAGGGAAGAAACACAGAATTACTGAGAACTCCTTAAGAAGAAGGGAAAAAATGGGAGGGCTTACTTTACCTGACTTTAACACCTATAATACAGCCACAGTGCTCAAAACAGTGTGGTGCTAGTATAATGACAGAAACTCAGAGCAATGGAAAAGAATGGAAAGCTCAGAAATAAAATCATCAGCATACAGACAACTGATCTTTGATAAGGGCCCCAAAAATATCAAATGGAAAATGGATTTGCCGTCTTCAACAAGTAGTGCTTGGAAAAAATGAATATCTACCTGCAGAAAAATGAAGAAAGATCCTTACCTCATTCCATGCACAAGAATAAACTCAAGGTGGACAACAGACCTTGAGGTAAAACACCAAACCAATAGGGACATCAATGAGGGAATTGGGACAAACCTGAGAACTTTGGTGCAGGGAATACATAGTCTATAGGAAATAGGGACAGACACAAATACAGAGGAGGCACAAATTGACAAGTTTGGTATAGTGAACATAAAACACTTGTGTGCATCAAAAGAATTCACCAAGAGAGTAATAAGATCCCATAGACTGGGAAAACATCTTTAGCAATGACACATCAGACAAAGGCCTTATTACTAAACCTACAATATTATACTAGTTCACAATAAGAAAAAAATAATTGCCCGCTGAGAAAGTGAACAAAGGACCTGAACAGAAGTTTAATAAGGGCAGAAATCCGAATGGCCAATAAGCATATGAGAAGGTGTTCCTGATCATTAACCATAAGAGAAATGCAAATTTAAACAACTATGAGATACCACCTAGACAACTATGAGATGCCACCTATGAGATACCACCTAATTGGCTTCAAATATAGCCCATTTCAAGAACTCAGAAAATAACAAGTGTTGGAGGGGCTATGGTGAGATAGGAACTCTCATCCACTTCTGGTGGACCTGTAGGTATTGCAGCCATTATGGTAATCGATTTGGCAATATCTAAAACCGATGGAAATCAAGCTACCATACAATCCAGCATTCCCCTCTACTGGTCATATACCCAGAAGAGGCAAGAAACAAACCACGGCCAAACATTTGTGCTCTAATGTTCATTTCAGCACAGTTCACAATCACCAGGAATTTGAAACAAATTTCCATCAACGGATGAATGGATTAAGCTGTGGTACATACATACTATATAGTACTATGAATCCCTAAAAAGCAGTAAATGAACGTATGAAGCACATCACCAAATGGGAAGAATTGGAGGAAATAATCCTAAGCAAAGTAAGCCAAGCACAAAGGGACAAGTAAATCTTGAATCTGCCACAGTAAGCTTAAAAATGCAGAAGGGACATAGGGGAAAAGCTACTATATGCATACATTCCTGGGGTGAGGTCCAGGTACTGAGGCAGATGTGAATGCAACATACCAGCATGAAGAAAGGAACCAATAGAGGGGTCTGGGGGCTGGCCCCAATCCCAACTACATGGACACCACCTCTGAAGAATGTACTTCAGAGGACAGTGCTGAAGTTACAGCTTAAGGAGAGGGTTGCATCAGATCACAGCACACAGGTTCAAATGAAAAAGGAAGGAGAGAGTGGAACACATCCTGGCCCACCAAGCCCCAAGGACAATATTCCTGCTCAGAGCAACGAATGAATTAGAGAAGTTCATACTGCCAGCTCCAATATGAGACACAACGTCCCTAACTGACCCATAGCACTACAGGGGAAAACACTGGAGGCACAGTGCTGGAATTGTGCCCCATTTGACCCCACCACATTGGAGGGCGGGAGATGCGGGGTGTACACTTAGGGCATGCAAAAGAGCAGCAAGTGGAGCAAAGCAATGAAGTCCCCGATGAATACAAAAAATAGATTGGGGGGCCAGGGTGTGGCACCCCATCAGACTGGACCAGAAAAGACTCCTAAAGTTCAACAAACAGCCCTGTAACTTTTATAGGTTTTTCTTTTTTTGTCATTGGTTTTTGTTGTTGCTGTTTTGTTTTGCTCTGTCTTGTTTTTGTGCTTATTATTGTCTTTGCATATCTATCTAGATAAGATAGGAGGGATAAACAATCCGGAGGAGAAAACAATGGACCGATGGTTCTGGGGGGACATGGGACAGGGATAGGCAGGAGAAAGGAAGTAGGTGTTCACAAACCCAGGGACGAGGGAGCAACAAGTGATCTAATATCGATGGTGAGGAGCACACAGGAGGTCTGTTAGGGCTTGATCAAGTTCAATGTAGGCAAGAGGAATTACTGATACCTGAATGAAGCCCAACAATGATAGTGGGAGAAGAGGAAAGTAAAAGGAGGTAGAGAAAAGAACTAGGAGGCAAAGGACATTTATAGAGATCTAAATACAGGCATGTAAATACATAAATATATTTATATATAATGATAGGGGAATAGATCTATGTACATATATTTATTTGTTAAGTATTTAGGCTGCATACAAACATTGGGTCTCCACTCAACGGAAGAAGAGTTTGTTCCCATAACCTGGCATTCTGTGATGCTCATCTTCCCTGACATGATCAATGAAGACAAAATGGGTGCATAAGCAAATGTGGTGAAGAAAGCTGATGGTGCCTGGCTATCAAAAGATATTGCATCTGGGGTTTAAAGTTTTGAAAATAAACAAGAGGTCATCTAGCTGAGAAACAACAAAGCCCACATGGATTAAGCACACCAGCCTGTGTGGTCCTGAGGTGTCAATGGGATCAAGTATCAGGCATCAAAGACCCAGAACAAAAAAATCATATAGATGTGAATGAGGGGCAGCACGGAGTGGAGACCCAAAGCCCATCTGTAGACAATTGGACATCCCCTCACAAAAGGGTCACAAGGAAGGGACAAGCCAGGTAGGATGTAGTATAGCACCAATGAAACATACAACTTTCCTTTAGTTATTTAATGATTCCTCCCCACCACCATGACCCTAATTCTACCTTACATATCTGGCTAGACCAGAGCATGTACACTGTTACAGATAAGAGCTGTAAACACAGGGAATCCAGGACAGATAAACCCCTCAGGACCAATAATGAAAGTAGCAATATCAGGAGGGTAAGAGAAGGTGGGGGGAGAAATGGGGAAGCGATCACAATGATCTACATATAACCCCTTCCCAGGTGGAATGGACAACAGAAAAGTGGGTGAAGGGAGACAGCAGTCGATGGAAGACATGAAAAAAAATTATAAATTATTGAGAGTTCATGAGGGAGGGAAAGTGGGGTTAGCAGGGAACTGTACTGATACCAATGGCTGAAGTAGAAGGAAAATGTTTTGAAAATGATGATGGGAACATATGCACAAATGTGCTTGACACAATGGATGTATGTATGGATTGTGATAAAAGCTGTCCGAGCCCCCAATAAAGTGATTTTTTTTTAAATGAATAGTTGTACCATCATCACCACAATCAGTTTTAGAACATTTTCTTCATTCTTGTGCTTATCATTATTAGCTCCCAATTTTCCTCCAATCTCCCCTGCAATACCCCAAAGGTATCATTAATTCAGTTACTATTTCTAAATATTTACTTATCCTGAATTTCATAGACAAAAATAATAATAATTAACTAATAATAACAAAGTAAAACATAAAAACCTCAATCAGAAAGATAGCAGAAAATATTAAAAATGAGACTATATTTAAATGGAGCATAATGGAGATCAAATGATAGGGTGCTAAATTTTAACATAACTCCATCTGCAACACTCCACTTTCCAATGCAGTCTGCATGATAGCAAGGCTGTTCCCATCCCTGGTCCGTGGTCAGAGAGGATTCAGCACAGGTACTTAATCCAGGTGTATTTCCCCTTTACTTTGTTTTTAACTGAAGTAGCTTGTTACGAAGATCAATTTTTAAGTATTTCCTGGCCCAAGTTTTCTCAGCTATGATTTGGGGATAGTAATTATTTATAATTATCATCCCCACCAACCCACTTTCATCCAGTAGATTCTGACTCACAGGGATCCTTCATAGGGTTGCCATGCTGGAAATACTTAGGAGACCACCTTTCCCCCTTGACCCACTGACAGTGAAGTTAACAGTCCAACACATACCCAGCAGCGCCACTCAATAAGCCATACTGTGCTCACTGCCGTAGAATCAATTCTGACTCACAGTGACCCTACAGCCCTGATAGTTTCTGAGACTGTAAATCTTCATGGGAGTAGAAAGCCTCATCTTTTCCCCATGGAGTGGCTGGTGGTTTGGGACTGTTGGTTTTGAGGTCAGTAGCCCATTGCATAGCCACTATGCTACCAGGGCTCCTTAGCAATGCCACTACTAGAGCCACTTAATAATAACTTACAGACCCACAGGTAAAGAAAACACTTGTTGTAATGAATGGCATGTAGTGTGTGCTCCAAGACTATTATTCGTGGTTGCTCTATTATCAAGCACTGTGGTAGGTATGAAGAGCACAATAATGAACAAAAATCTATTTAATATCTTCCAATACATCTCAGATAATTAAGACAGTTGCTGTGTGCATCTATTCCCATATCCACTCAGGTGTTTTCCAATTATTGGGCTGTTCCCCATATAGCCCTCTCCTTCCTGGCCTTCACTAATGGATTCAGTTGTGTCAGTCCTCTTCAAAAGATGGCAACCAAATGGGAAGTCATACCCATCCATGATGTAATCAATCTGGAATATCATGGTATTTGAATTTGTTTGGGGCCTTAGCGCTATTTTTGCCCTAGTCAATTGATAGTTCTCTTTGTTTCTTTATCCCAGCATTGATCTCAAAGGAGGTTATGATCCCAAAGGAAATTACAATGGAGCTGATGAACTCATTGGTACAGCACATCGACTGAAAATATCAATATTTCAAAGCAAACTTAAACTGAGAAAAGCAAAGAAGCTATATGAGGATCTAAGTGGAATCGTGTAACAGGAAACGTCCACTATAGCTGCATAATTCTTTAAGTAGTCAGAATTACTCTAATTTAGCACCACAGAGAAGATTGATGTTTCAGTCTGCTAGGGAAAACATTAAAATGACTAAGAATAGAAACACTTAGCCAAGCAGAAATAAGCTTCTTTTCTATTTTAAAGGCAGATCCATGGGAAGGTGAAAGGATATTTAATATAAATGTCAAATATCCTTATTTTAAAGCTCGTAGATCCTACCACCACAAAGTAGTTTGAGCATTTTTAGACCTTGCTACTTCAGAGCCGTTGTATCACATTGGTTAAGCACTGGCTGCTAACTCAAAGGTCATTGGTTCAAAACCACCAATCACTCCACAAGGGAAAGCTATGGCAGTATGCTTCTGCGAATATTGCAGCCATAGAAACTATATGTAGTAGTTCTACTCTACCCTATAGGGAGTAGAACCTGTAGGATCTCTATAAGAAGGAATTGACATCATGGGAATGGATTTACCGAGAAAGAGATTTCCTGAGGTGCCCCAAGATAACCAGCAGATAAACAAAGCAGCATCTTTCAGAGTGTCAACAGGTAGTTGTTGTTACCACCTCAGACCTGAGACAACACTCTTGCTTAATGAGGAAAAAAAGAAAAGAATCCAAAGATACAAATTACATCCTCTGAACATCCTGAAGGACTGTTTTCTGCTCTTTGATTTATGTGCCTAGGCCTGAGTGTCAGAGGCCTGAGAAATCGCCCCTGGATGAAAGAGATGAGCCTCACATGAAAGTCTTTGTTTCATGAAAGAAGCTCAGGCATCCGGGTATGAATGGCTCGGCACCTCTTTAATCAAACTAGGGACTGCTCAGTCCAGGGCTTTGTAAGTGAGCTAATTAGGAATGTGCCAGAGATTTACCTGGTTAATCAAATGATTAATCACTTGGTAGGCGTCATCCCTCTTGTTTCCTGGCTATCTTTGGTTCGTGTGTGTGTGTGTGTGTGTGTGTGTGTGTGTGTGTGTGTTTAATTTTTGTATTTTCAAAAATTAGCATTTTAATAGGTGGCAATCACCATTCAGGGTAAAAAAGATGACATTGTCTCATTTTAACCATTTTAAACACAAATGAAAATGACAGTAAAGGGATTCTTTCATAGGATCAACTGTGCCTTAACCAAGAAATGATATGCCATCAGTGAAAAATAAGGGATTTGGGCAGGAAAAGATTTGAAGCTCTGTGGAAAATGTGAGTATTTCTTTCCATTTATATACAATTCAAATTAGATAAAATACTTTTGACAATCATATGGTTGCAATATTTCCATATTTCTTCCTTGTATTTGTTTATATTTAATATTTAAGTAAATTTCAAAGAGTCTTGGCTAGTTTGACAAACTCTAATATGGTGAATGAAAATACAAATCTTTTAAGTTAAGCACTTGATTAAGTAAAATTTTCAGATATACTTGAAATTTAAATATGTTAACTTTTCAAAACAGTTTTATTGGCATATAATTAAGATGTCACACAATTCAATAGTTTAATCACATCAAGAAGAATTATAGAACTTCAAACTGTTCTGTTATTTCTAGAGCTCTGGAAGAATCAAATCTGGACAAGTCTACTCTTGTAGGTTATTACCCTTAGACCTTGTGTTTTACAGCATCTGTTGATATTTGAATAACTCAATCAAGCCCTAGACCCAAATTCCATAGTTGTTTTTCTCTTGTTTCTTTGTTATTCCAAATCTCACCTTTGATACCTTAGAAATTTTAACATGTCAAAGCTTCCAGGCAATTTTATGGCCAAATGAAGATCACCTTAATTTCCAAGAACAGTGGTACCAAAATGTATACCTTTCATTCCAAAGTTTGCATGGATTTAAATAAAACATGTATTTACATTTTTATCAACAGTTCCTCTTATACTCATTCCTTAAATCTTAACCTTCAAAGAAACTAAAGTACAGTAGAAGGCAAATCCAAATGACAGACACCACTGAAATCAGATTAAAGTCTCCCTGTGGCGGATAAAAGTAAAGCTTGTTCTGGTTTCAGACTATTTAAGTGGATTCTTTCTTACCAGAGGATAAATGAAGGAATCTGCAATTCCCTTCCTTAAAACATAAAGTTCCATAACTACCTCTCCAGACACGTTCTGTGTGTCTGTGTGGATCTCACAAGTGGAAACATCATGATTTCTTTCACAGGAGATTCCTCAATGTTTCCCAAAATAGACTTCCCTCAGGCCTGAAATGGTACTTTCGCAGACACTTTCAGACATACCTGGACTCGGAGGCAGACAGGGTCTACGCTCAAGCTAAGACCCGATTACACCTTAACTTATGGGTTAGGTGGGAGAAGGAAAAGAGTATCTGTGGAAAAGGAAGTACTTAAGCAATTTTGAAGGAAAGAGTAGGGTTTAGGAAAACACTGCAGTAAATGATTCATGGAGAAGAAGCATGAATGAGAAAACAGAAACCTAAAGAGGTTGAATTACAAATGAATACATTTTAACTGGATTTTAAGATGCTCAGAGAAGGGCATACTGACACTGGTTATGTTAGGTAGGCCAACATAGGACTGGGGGATGTCCATTAACGCGTGCCCAGAGGGCCAAGCTAGGGGAACAAAGGAGTGGCACAGCGCACATGTTCAGGGTTCCGCCGGTAGGCAGGGGTGGGCGTGAACTTGAATTGGATCACCTAGCCAGGTAAATTCAATTCAGCCAATGGGGTCGACCAGGGGTCTTCCACCACGCCTCCCTGTGGAATCCTTGAAAAGGCAGAAGCCCGGAGGGGAGGAGATCTTAGAACAAGGACAAGAACCAAGACGGGAGGAGAACTTAGAACGGAGGAGGGAGAACTCAGGAGCAGAGAGCTTTGGCACACGTTGCGGGACGCAGAGCCGCTTCCAGCTAGGCTGCATGTCCAGGAGGAGCTCCTTGGGTGCCGTGTAAACCTGAAACTTCTTCTAACTTTCATAAAACCCACTTCGATCACGAACCAGGCTTCGGTGTGAATTCTTTCTCGCGCGGAGCCAAGGACCGAGGTATAAATCTAGCTCCAGAGAGATCTAACAGTTACTCATAGTAACAAGTCAATAAATATTGTGGGACGAATGGATGGGTCAATGGTTTCATTTTCTTTCCACAAATTAAATTTGATGCAGAATGACTTGCCAAGGACAGAAAGGATTCAATCTCAGTTATTTTTTTATAGAGATTTCCTTCCCATTGGGGAGACGTGGTATTCAGTATCCTTAGAGTTGTCTGTTCTTCACATAATACTACTGCCCAAACGGACCCTCTCCCCTCTCTAAGGTAATGACGCTCAGGTGGGCTCAGAGATACTTCTCACACGAGTATTCTTCAATCAACACAGGGTGAGTTCAGAGCCAATTCCATATCCAGAAGTTCTCCACAATACTCCCACAGACCTCTCCTTGTAGTTGGTGCCCCATATAAGTGAGTGATGGATCTCTGCCACTCATGGAGAAGCCAAAATTTCTACCTCTATCCCCAAATGGGAAAAACATCATTTTCACTTCTTAACGGATTCTTCCGTCCCCTTGAGCCCTCCAGCACTAGAATCCCTCTTAGTGTTTATAAGTCAAATCAAACTATATAATTTTTGTTTTTCTCCTGGTGCTTCATAATTTCTGTTGTTAACATAAAAACCGTTCTTAACATAAAAATTCTTAAGAATTCTTTAGAACAGGAAAGCAAACTCAGAGCAGAAATTTAGCTCTTTTCCCAGATTAAAAACAAAACAAACAGAATCAATTTCCTCCAAGTCACTTATCCAAAATCATAGCAATTTCATGTGCTAGAAGGGTTGTGGGGGGGGTGGGGAGGCGCCGCTATGATCATTATCATATTGTTAGGCTTTCCTTCCATGGTACTGCTGGGTGGGTTTAATTTACTAGCCATTAGGTTAGTATTGTTGTTGTTGCTGTTGGATGACTTTGAGTCAGTTCTGACTTATGAAAACCCTGTGTAAAACAGAATGGAACACTATCTGTTCTATGCCATCCTTAAAATTATTGTTATATTTAAGCCCATTGTTGCAGCCACTGTGTCATTCTGTCTCATGGTGGGTCTTCTATTTTTACTCATCCTATACTAGGCATGATGAACTTTTCTAAGGACTAGATTAATAGCCAAGCATAAATCATTTGAGCCACACAGAGACCCTTAGAAGGGGGAAATAGCACTTGCTCCTTCAAATCTCTTAGATTAACAATAACAAAACCCAAAATATGGTTACAGATTATTTCACCTCACCCTCAAACTAATTCCCATGATAGTTTAGGGATTAGTGTCTTACGTAGAGCTCTGAATTGAGTTAGGAGACCCCACCATCCTGGACTTACTTCATCTCACTCAGTTCTATTTTCTTATAAAAGTTGTCTCAGTGATCTCTCAAAACCATCATGGAAAGCACATGAGAATAGGCATTTTATAAATGTCATGGGTTGGGCAAAGTAGTTTAAGTGTGGACTATGTCAAGTATCAGCAAAAACCTAGGTTAGCTGAGTCTGCTCTACTGTAACTCAGAAAAGTTCTCAGAGTTGAAGTGACCAGTTGGGCCCAGAACTGATGTCCCATCTCCTCATGTGCTCCTCGGCTGCTGTTGCTTTCCTGCTACATAATCCTGGAACAAGATTGGGCCCTTGTGGTGACACAAATGAAATGCCAAGGAGAAATATGATCCAGGGGCTATTGCAGGGCAAGAAAGCAAGTCTATCACCTGTGCAATGTTTGCTGTGGGGCGCAGGGCCTGAAAGAAAGCTTTGTTCAGCCACCAGGTGAGCTGCAAGAGGAAGGTACTTCTCCAACCACTGCCACCAAGACCTACACAAAGCACCCATTCAGAGCTTTGTCCTGGCCATGCCCTCTGATGCTGCCTCTGACTTATTGGGTTGCCTGTACAGAGATCATTTAGCTGCCTGCGTCCCGTGCCCCTGCCCAATACTGACCCTTATATTGCACAATGCCACTCTGAAGGCATGGATAGAATATTACATTCCAGGGAGAAAAGGCAATGCTCAGGCTAAAAAGACCGGGCTGCAGTTGAAGACACTCCCCTTTCCCCACAGAGGTCCCTGTGTCCCCTGCAGACAATAGGCCTCTGTGCAGCCCCATCTCCTAATGCAAGGACTGCCTACATGTTTTTATCTTTGGAAACTTCAAACTGCTCAGTCCCCAGGAACAGCTGGACAAGGAAGGGTCTGTCTTACAGGGAAAGGGAGAAGAGGAGGTGAGATTTGTCCCTTCAGAACGACTTCCCAGCCAGGACTATTGACTCACATAGGCAATGCCAGGTTTTTGCCAGTTTATTCCTACCTTCATTCAAAAGGTCAATATGTATAGATCTTCTACTATGCGCTAGACATCCTGCTAAGATATGCAGAAGGAGCTGCCTAGCTCTAGAGGGGAAAATTAAATGACTGTCCTGATTTTAATTTTATGGAGTCCAGGTACTGAAAAAAGCATATTGTTAATTAGTTTTGTGTTAGGTATTCTTTTTCCCATTCTATACATCACCTGACCTTTGTTCTCATTCTTTCTTGATTCCTGAATTCCTTCTGATTTATTATCATGTGATAATAAAAGTCAAAATGTTGGCTTTCCCGGGCACACGAGCTGATGAGAATAAAAAATGGCGTAACCTTCGTGGAGGAAAATTTGGCAAATGAAACAAAATGAAATGTCTTTACCATTAAACACAGCAATGTGGCTTCTTGGACCTTATCATGAACATATACCTCTAATAAAATAAAAGTATATCTACACAAATATTTTCAATGCAGCATCATTTTTATTTGCAAAATATTGGAAACGCCTAAAGGTCCAAGCATAAGAGATTGATTCAATAAAGTATATGGGCCACTACACTGTTGTTAAAATAAAAATGATAATCTCTATAACTGTCTTACAGGTATACCTAAGATATGCTGTTAGATAACAATATAAAATGAAAAATAACATATATAGTTTACTACCTTTTGTGTATACTAAGAAAACAATCAGAGAAGCTGGATTATATGAAGAAGAATGGGGTATCAGGATTGGAATATGCCTTATTAACATCCTACGATATTGAGATGACACAACCTTGCATTCTAGAAATGAGGAGCACTGGAAGCTCTTACTGATGATCAAGAATTCCAGCCTTCAGTATGGATTACAATTCAATGTAAAGATGACCAAAATCTTTACAACAGGACCAATAAATAACATCATGATAAATTAAGAAAAGAATAAAGTTGTCAAGAATTTCGTCTTGCTTGAATCCACATTCAGTGCTTATGGAAATCAGCAGTCAAGAGATCAAAAGTTTTTTTTTTTTTAGGTAAATCTGCTGCACAAGACTTCTTAAGCATATATAAAAGTGAGGATGTTATTTTGAGTACTAAGTGCACCTAAATGAAGCCATGGTGTTTTTCATTGCCTCATATGCATGTAAAGTTGGACATTGATTAAGGAAGATGAGATAGTTTATTGTGCCAGCCTGGCTGATGAACGCAGATGGGATTGACTGAAGGGCAGAGAAATAAATGGCTTGGTGAGCCTTGCCTTTCTTGTCTCTCGCTCTGTGATCATCGGACCAGTGTGCGGCTGCCTTGCTTGTTCTGTGCCTCAATTTAAAGGCTACACTGCCTGTGGGATGCCTAGCCTGTGGACTGTGTCGCTGTAAGTTGAGGTCCCTTTAAGACTTCTCTGGAGCTGGGGACTGGCGGTTGGTGACCTGCCTTGTGATTGGCTGCTGTGCTGACATAGCCTAGCTCTCTCTAAAAATAGAGGAAGATCTGGCATCAGAAAGAGACTTGAAGGACTGCTAGTCTCTCAACTTTCTCTCACGGACATGAGTTGCACTAAGCCATTTGTAGTGCTTTCTAATTTAACTGTTTCTTTCTTGTATTATATATTTATCTGTATATGATTTAACAGTTCATTTCTCATTATATATCTAATTATCTTTATAAATAAATATATTAAATTATCAGGAATTTGGTTTTATTTCTCTAGAGAACCCTGTCTAACACAGAAGACCAAAGAAGAATAGATGCATTTGGATTGTGGTGCAGGAGAACATTGAAAGTACCATGGACTGCCAAAAGAACACACAAAGGTCTCTGGGAATATGCACGGTCAGGGTGTTCCTAGAAGCAAAGATAGTAAGACTTTGTCTCATGTACTTTGGAGAAAGACCACATTCTTGGTAAAGTAGAGGGGCAGCAAAAAAGAGGAAGCCTCTCAATGAGATGTACTGGCACAGGGGCTCCGACAATGGGCTCAAGCATGAGAACGAGTGTGAGGGTGGTGCAGGGCCGGGCTGTGTTTCTTTCTGTTGTGTACAGGGTCACCGACCTGATGACATCTAACAACGCACAACAACAAAACCTCAATAATTAAATTAGCTACTTGTCAAGTTAGAGGAAAATATATGAAAGGCTATGGGAAGAAGTGACATGTTTGTGAGTATAGTTTGTACTGATTTGACATATGAAAGCATGGTAATGGTCAACATATTCAAAATTTAAAATTAACTCTTTACTATGAGAAAGAGGAAATATTGTGAAAGGAAATAAAATTAAGCAAAGCTTATTTAATGTAACCTCATGAAGAAATAAAAGTATAGTCCAAATACTATATGAACGTTGTATTTAAATCATTTTTTTATGTTTAAAAACTTCTTTTAAAAAAATCATTTTATTGGGGGCTCATACAATGCTTATCACAATTCATACACTCATACATTATATGTCAAGCATATTTGTACATTTGTTGCCCTCATTATCCCCAAAACATTTGCTTTCTACTTGAACCCTTGGTATCAGTTCCTAATTGTTCCCCTCCCTCCCCACTCCCCTCTCCCTCATGAGCCCTTGATGATTTATAAATTATTATTATTTTGTCATATCTTACACTGTCTGATGTCTCTCTTCACCCTCTTTTCTGTTGTCCACCCCCCACGGAAGAGGTTATATCTAGATCCTTATCATTGGTTCCCCCTTTCCGCCCCACCTTCCCTCCACCCTTCTGGTATCGCCACTCTCACTACTGGTCCTGAAGAGATCATCTGTCCTGGAGTTCCTGTATTTCCATTTCCTATCTGTACCAGTGTACATCCTCTGGTCTAGCCAGATTTGTAAGGCAGAATTGGGATAATGATAGTGGTGGTGAGGGGGGAGAAAGCATTTAAAAACTAGAGGAAAGTTGTAGGTTTCATTGTTGCTACACTGTACCTTCACTGGCTCATCTCCTTCCTGCGACCCTTCTGTAAGGGGGTGTCCAGTGGCCTACAGATAGGCTTTCAGACCCCAATCTGCACTCCCCCTCATTCACAATGATATGATTTTTTTATCTTTGATGCCTGATACCTGATCCCTTGGACACCTCGAGGTCACACAAGCTGGTGTGCTTCTTCCATGTGACCTTTGTTGCTTCTGAGCTAGATGGCCATTTGTTTATCTTTAAGCCTTTAAGACCCCAAACACTATATCTTTTGATAGCCGGGCATATGCCCCCAATTTAAGCATGGTAGAGACAGAATAGTTTGACAATATGGCCTTGGTGATAGAAATGATACCAGTCATCACATGATAAAATTTTGCAATATGAACTACTTATTCACTGAAATACTTTTTTTACAAAAACACTTGTGACTCTCCCTGGATGGGATACACAGAAATCAAATTGACAACACATGTGGAAAGAGACTAGATAGAAGCACAATATCATCATTAGAACTAGGATAGGGACCAACTGCAAAACTGGGGTAGACTGCCAATTGTTCACATAAAAGTACAAACTGAAACTGAAGAAAAATTGCAAAGCTCTACGAGAGATCAATTTATAACCATCATAACAAGGATTGGTTCAAGTAATGAATCATCAGTGAATTCTAGTCTATGTGAAAATATTAACAAGAGGTATTATAACTGTATCTTCTCTCCATGTTTTGTTATTGGGAAGAAAAATAGAAAATAATAACTATATAGTTGAGAGATTATATATTACCTGGATAGGATGTTCAAAGTAAGTATCATCAATGATGGTGGACACTGTGTCACTTATGGAGGATTCTGGAAATTTTAGCATAAACTGAATCTAATTATGAGAAAATATTATCCATAGTCCAAATCTTCCATCTTTTCATAAGTTAATTCTGCCAATGTAATTTATTTTAAAGGAGAGTGGTCTGATGGTAAGTTAAAAAGCATTTATACTAGGGTTCCAGCTCAAAGAAGCATAGGTTAATATTTTTATTTAAACATTTAAAATAATAAACATTTAAGCATGCCTCTTCAATCGGAAGAATTCACAGACAACTTCTGACTACAGTACCAGGGGGTAACTTCCCTCCAAAATGGAAAAAAGCTCTGCTGGGCAGAGCTTTCATAGTAAGCATTTTTCCCACTAGGTGAGCATCAAGCAACTCACTCTGAGTTAGTGACCCCAGTGGTGTTGCCTAGGAAGGTTCTCTCTGGTCACAGTGAATTCTTTTGTAAAAGCCGTTTCACTCAAAGCTCATTTTTTGTGCTGGCCAATTTAAGAGTACAGTGTGGGGCTGTGGAATTTTGTTTTCTGTTTGGGAAAAATGACGCAGAAACTCTTTTGATGTTGAACGTAGCTTACAAGGACAGTGCTATGGGAAAAACTCAAGTGTATGAATGGTTTTCTCATGTCAAAAAAGGTGAAATGTTAATTGATGACAAACTTTATTCTGGATCTCCATCAATTTCCCAGATGGACAAAATTGTCAAAAAAAATGTATACACTTGTGCTCAAATACCAGTGACGGACAATTGAAGAGATGGGGAAGTTATCTGGACTATTTTGGAGCTTGGCTCAGTGAATTTTAACAGAAGATTTGGGAATGAGAAGAGGTTTGCTGTGAAATTTGTGGTTTGGGTTCTGACTGACCAGGAAAAAGGCTATTGAAAACATTCTGTGCTTTGAAAGAACAGCTCTGAATCGACCCAAACTTTTTTTTTCCAAGGTTATTTACTGGTGATGAGACATAGTACTATTCTTAAGACCCCAAAGCAACCATCAATCAAGCCAGTGGACGATGCCATCATCACGTCACTGAAAAAAGGCTTGTCAAAGATGAAGACGATGCTCATTTGTCTTTTGATGAGAGGGGGATAGTGCATTAGGAGTTCATTCCACCAGGTCAGACTGTTAATCAAACTTTCTATTTAGAGGTTCTGAAAAGACTGCATAACAGTGTGTGACCAAAAAAAGGCGGGGGGGGGGGTCCCTGATTTTTGGCATTTGGGGGACTGGTTTTGCCACCACAACAATGCACCAGCTCATGCAGCCATCTCAGTGCTCCAGTTTGGGGTAGAAACAAAAAAACAGCATTCCTCTCTTGCCTCAGACACCTCACTCACTTGGCCTCTCTCCATACAACTCCTTCTTGTTTCCACAAATGAAGAGGGACATGAAAGTACAGTGATTTGATGACATAGAAGCCATCCAAACCGATGAGTTTGAAAAATTTTTGCAACAATTGCATATTTGCAAAGTGTATTAAAGGTAATGGAAGGTGATAAGGTTGTTTTGTTAAAAAAAATTTTTTAATACATAGCTTTGAAAAAAAAATCCAGTTTTTGGGGGGTGCCCCCAGACAGTATTTTAGTCCCATTTGGGTTGTGCCAAAAGAGTAGCTTCTGAAAGTGTCTGTTGGGCCAGTTAAACTCAAGCTACAGAGGTCAGCTCAGAACATGGTTACTGTTTATTGGGATCACAAATGCATAACCTTGATAGATTTTCTCAAAATGCACAAGACAATCACTGTGGCTTATTATGAACAAGTTTTAGGAAAATTAAAAACTGCATTGGTGAGTTGCACTGAGAGTTTTGTTTTGTTTTGTTGTTGTTTTTCGCCCCGACACAACAATGCATCTGCTCATTCTTCTATTATCATAAGTGCTGTGCTATGGAAATATTAAGGGATCAACTTGCTAAATCTATCCTATAGCCCTGATCTTGTCCTTTCAGATTTCTTTTTGTTACTCAAAGTTAAATCACATTTCAAAGGAATGTGATTTTAGCCTCTTAAGGATGTCAAACTGCTATTGGGATGCAGAATGAATCAGAGAATTCTTTGGGAGAAGAATGGGTACATTACCTGGAGAATATCCCAGATATGTCCAGAAACAGTACCTTCCTGTTTTGATATTTTTGTTTAATAAATGTTTCTATGATTTTATAACAATCCTTTTTTGTTTAGTCGCTTATTCTTTCAAATATCAGTATCATAAATGAGTATGAGAGTTTGTGCAAAAGTTCCAGGTTAAAGAGGCAGAAGAGACATGGTAATTGACTGCAATACCTAACTGTGTAGGCTGAACCCTGCAATAGAGATAAAATAACACTCACAAAAAGAATACTATTGGAAGCCGTAGTATCATGGGATACCTCGGTCAACTAACATAATATGGTTCATCAAGTTTATGTTCTACATCGTAGTTTGTTAAGTAGTGCCTTGGGTCTTAGAAGTTTGCGAGTGGCCATCTAAGATACACTGATTGGTCGCTACTCATCCAAACCAAAAGCGAAAGAAGGACACCGAAGACTCAGACCAGAACTTGTTCATGGGACAAACAGTCTACATAAGCCACAGCCCCATCTGCCCGAGTCGAGATGAATTAGATGATACCAAGTGGTAACCTCAGGGGCTAATTTTGGTCCAAAGTTTAAAGATTACTTCGGGGCAGTTCTCCATTCCTTACTGACCCATTAAGACTCTTCTTCTTTTTAATAAGAATTTGAATATATCTTTCATATTTTTCTCCCACTCTCTCAGGATCCATCTGCATGCCTGGGGATTCAGAGTCACCAGTAGCTCTGTAGTAGAACACTCCTGTAAACAGTTACAGCCTCAGAAACCTACAGAGGTTGCTCTCATTCAGCATTGGCTCAATGGAAGTGGGAGAGTGTTTTGAGTAGGATCATAAAAGATAGATCCTGGGAGAGGTGGAGAAAAATGTGACAGATACCTTCAAATTCTTATTTTAAAAAGTCTTAATAGGCCAGTGAGGAATGGAGGACTACCCTGAATTAATCTTTAAACTTTGAAGATTAAACTTAGCCCCTGAGGTCAGGGGTTTGTAAGCTAAGGCTTACAAAATAAAAAAATATGATCTGTGAATAGCAAGCTCCATTAAAATATAATCTATTTGAGACCAAATAGTCAATAATTACTTTAATATAATGATGACAATAGAAGAGGATAGGCAACCTAGATAAATGGAAACAGAACAACCAGAGCAAAACAGTGAAAATGTTCACGCATTTAAAAATGTGATGTTGCTGAACCATTTTTGTAGAGATTGTTGAATAGAAATGTAAACTGCTAGTAACCACACACTAAAAACATAATAAATACTAATTTTTTAGGGTGAAAGTATTAGTGGGTCATTTGACTTAATTGGGATAAAGGTGATGTTATCGGTTGCCATTAAATCAGTTCGGACCCATAGTGACCATATGCACAACATGATAAAACACTGCAAGGTCCTGTGTCATCCGCACTTTTGTTCCTACACCTAAGCCCATAGATGCAGCTACTGTATCAATCCATATCCTTGACAACCCTTCTCTTTTCACCAAGCATGATTTCTTTCTCCAAGGACTGGTCTCTCCTAACAAGATGTGCAAAATACATAAGATGAAGTCACCATCTTTGCTTCCAAGGGGTGCTCTGGCCTTACTTCTTCCAAAACAGATCTGTTTTCCCTTTTAGCAGTCCATGATATTTCCACTGGTCTAGAAGGGTGGTAGACAAATCAAATGTATTGTTTCAATGTTTACTAAATTGGTAACTGCATGGTAGTTATACACATAAGAGAATATCATTATTCTTAGAAAATAAGCACTAATATTTAAAGACCATAATAAATGTAACACTCTCAAATGGTCTGCATTAAAAAAATCAGTAAGCAATAAAGCAAGTGATAATGATGTTAACTATAGTAGAAACTAGCTAAAGACTATTTAGTTGAGGGGGAAGGGAGGGTGAGGTAGAAAGGGGGAAACGATTACAAGGATCTACATATAACCTCCTTCCTGGGTGATGGACAACAGCAAAGTGGGTGAAGAGAGACATCAGACAGTGTTAGATATGACAAAAAAATAATAATTTATAAATTATCAAGGGTTCGTGAGGGAGGGGGAGGAGGGAGGGAGGGGAAAAATAAGGAGCTGATACCAAGAGCTCAAGAAGAAAGCAAATGTTTTGAGAATGATGATGGCAACAAATGTACA
>NW_022104341.1:65264947-65279312 GCF_000313985.2 Echinops telfairi | reverse complement strand
GGGAACCGATTACAAGGATCTACATATAACCTCTTCCCTGGGGGACAGACAACAGAAAAGTAGGTCAAGGGAGATGTTGGAAAGTGTAAGATATGACAAAATAATAATTTATAAATTATCAAGGGTTCATGAGGAATGGGGGAGCAGGGGAGGGGGAAAATGAGGAGCTTATGCCAAGGGCTTATGTGGAGAGCAAATGTTTTGAGAATGATGAGGGCAATGAATGTGCAGATGTGCTTAACACAATTGATGTATGTATGGATTGTGATAAGAGTTGTATGTGCCCCTAATAAAATGATTTTTTTAAAAAGAAGAAGCTTATAGGATATAATTCATCAGTCTAGGAGTACTTGGCATATGAGACGTCCTAGGTTATTTAGACTAAGTGTGCTTAGTTGTTGCTGCTGCTATGGTTAGGTGGCATTGAGTTGGATCTGATTCATTAGTGACATGATGTACCCAGCATGAAATAATGCCCAAACGTGAATGAGTCTTACAAATTTCCTCATGTTTGTGTGCATTGCTGCAGTCACTAAGTCAGTCTACCTTGCTGAGGGTCTTCCTCTTCTTCTCTGCCCTCCCCGTTACCATGCCTGATGCCTTTCTCCAGGTACTGGCCTTTCCTGATAAAATGTCTGAAGTACATCCTTGCCTGTAAGAAAAATTCTGGCTGTACTTCTTCCAAGGCAGATCTGTTTGTTATTTGACAGTCCAGGATATTTTTAATATTCTTCACCAGCACCATTATTCAAATACCTGAATTCTTCTTTGGCCTTCCTTATTCAGTGTCTAACTTTCACATATCTACGAGGCCATATAAAATACCATAACTTGAGTCAGGTACTCTTAGTCCTCAAAGTAACATCCTTGTTTTTCAATAGTATGGTCTTGTGAAAAAGATTTACCTAATAATACGTGTTCTTGATCTCTTGACTGCTACTTCCATGAACATTGATTGTGAATTCAAATATGATGAAATCCTTGACAATTTCTATTTGTCATGCTGTTGCATATTGGTCTAGTTGTGAGAATTTTTATTTTCCTTACATTACGTTGTAATCCATATTGAAAACTGCTATCTCTGATCTTCATCAGTAAGTGCTTCAAGTCTTCCTCACTTTCAGCAACAAGGTTGCATCATCTGCATAGTGTAGGTTGTTAATAAATTTCCCCCCTTTGTGATGCCATATTCTTCAAATAGGCCAACTTCTCTGATAATTTGCTCAGCATACAGACTGAAAAAAATATGGCAAGAGCATATACCCCTGATTCACGCTTTTCCTCATTTTAAATCGTGCAGTATCAATTGCCTCTTGATCATGTACAAGTTCCACATGAATACAATGAAGTGTCTGGGATTCTCAGTCTTCTCAAGGCTATCTATGGCTCCATATGATTCACAGAGTCCAATGCCTTTACACGGCCAGTGAAACCCAAGGTAACAGCTTTCTGCTATCCTTTGCTTGGAGCCAAGAGCCATATGATATTGGCAATCCCATTCCTTTGTTCCGTGTCTTTTTTTTTTTTAATATGACCTGAACCTCTGGCGCTTACTATTGGATGATTTACAATACAATTTTATTTCCATGGGATATCAATGATACTGTTCTCTTTGCATGTGATGTCAATGATAATGTTCTATAATACAATGTGATATCAATGATACTGTTCTATAATTTGATAATTCTGCTAGGTCACTTTTCTTTGTAAAAGGTACAAATACAAACCTTTCCCGGTCAGTTGACCAGCTAACTATCTCCCAAATTACTTGACGTAGATGAATGCTTCATCAGCTCAATGAAGCAGTCCAGTTCTTGTTAGTTGCCATCGAGATGGTGCCAACACATAGCAACCCTAGGCACAGCAGAATGACATACTGCTCAGTCCAGTACCATCCTCACAATTGTTCCTATATCTGAGCCCATTTTTGCAGCCATCATGCCAATCTCTCGCCTTGAGGGCCTTCCTCTTTGTCCCATGTCCTCTTCTGAATCCAGCCTGAATCTCTAGCACAGTAGTTCTCAACCTTCCTAATGCTGCGACCCTTTAACACAGTTCCTCATCTTGTGGTGACCCCCAATCATAAAATTATTTTCTTTGCCACTTTATAACTGTAATTTTCCTACTGTTATGAATCGGGCGACCCCTGTGAAAGGGTAGTTCAGCCCCCAAAGGGGTCGTGACCCACAGTTTGAGAACCACTGCTAGCAGTTCCCTGTCAATGTACAGTACTGCTGTCATCATTATTGCATGATGTTAATCAAAATTTTACGTGTGCACAATATGAATGATATTATTATGTAGTTTGAGCATTCTTTTGGGTTACTGTTTTTTGGAATGAACACAAATATGAATCTCTTCCAGTTAGTTCGCCACGTGGCTATCTTATTTCCAGTATTTCTTCGTTTCGACTGGTATTCCGTCAATTCATGGAGCCTTCTTTTTGACTAATGCAGTTAGTGCTATTTGAACTTCTTCTTTCAACATACGCTACCTCATGAAATGGTGGGTTATTGACTAATTTGGGGGGTTACAATGACTGTGTATTCTTTCCATCTTCTCTTGATGCACACTGCATTCTTCAATATTTTCCCCAAAGAATCTTTCAATATTTGAATTGTGGGCTTGAATGTTTTCTTGAGTTTTTTCACTGTCAGATATGCTGAGCATGTTCTTCCATTTGGGTTTTCTAATTCTAAATCTTTGCACATTTCATTATAATATTTGGCTTTGTCTTCTTGAGCTGTCCTTTGAAATTTTCTCTCTTTTATAGATATCAAAGTTTATTAGTGGATACTAGGGTCAGTATAGAGAAAGCAGGGGGTGGAGGGTAGTGATGATGGAAAGACTACATGGATTATGAAATGGCATGCTTGCCAACAGACTCTTGATAAGGTTTAAACTTGTATATAATAACTGAAAAGGCAAAAACTTGTATGATAGATATGGTCGACTGTACTTTGAGAAGGCAGTTCTTCCTCAGTTTCATTTTAAAGACCTTTCCACATGAGGGGCTCGTCTTCTGGCACTATCTCTGACAACACCCTCTTGCTCACCAATCACTAGGTGTTCGCGCTCTTGCAATGTTTCTATGCTATCTATAAGCTTTTCAATGGCTAATTACTCTAAAGTGGAAAATCTATTTCTTCTTTATGGTCTGTTCTTAGTCTGGAAGCTCTGCTGAAATCTGTTCACGTAGGGTGTCCATAATGGTATTTTAAATATCAGCGACATAGCACCCAGCATCACAGCAACACACAAACCTCCATAATCCAACAAGCCGACAGACAAGTTGATTATATATATATATATATATATATATCACTATATATCTATACCTACCACTATATATCTATACCTACCACTATATATCTATACCTACCACTGTATATCTATACCTACCACTGTATATCTATACCTACCACTATATATATAACTACAATGTAAGTGTCATATATATAACTACTATATATATACATGTAACAACCACAATAACCTTATTGTATTATCACTGGTTTTCAATGTCTGCTATTTTACTTGCTGTACTTTAACTTCCCTAAGAATGGAGATGATATATTTTCCTCTTTGGATCCCTAACACTTATGACAATATCTAACCCATGGTTGGCATTCTTTAAGTGCTGTTGATTTTAAATGTTGTTGTTGTTGTTCAGTCCAGCTGAATTTATTCTTACTCATAAGGACCCTATTCACAGCGAAACAGCACTATCAGGTCATGTATAATCCACATAATTGTTGTTACTTTTGAGCTCTATGGTAGTTACATAATTTCATGTCAACTTAATAAGTAAGTGTAAGGGTGGAGCCTAGCCCATCAATCAGGTTGCAGCCTAATGATGCCTCCTTGTGGGTTTGACCTTCTCATAAGGCTTCTGGGAATCTCCTCTCTCTCTCTGCCTTTGTCTTCCTTCTTGTTGACAAGCCAAGTGGAGACTTGCTGATACCTGCAAGAGCATAATCTCTGTTGACCTTCCAGTGGAAGAGCCACGTGGAGACCTGTGCCAGTACTGAGATGCTTCCACCACCACTGGATCCACAAAACTTTTCACTCACCAGCCTGTGTTCTTCCTGCATTCAGCATCATTGCATGTGCTGCATGCATCTGAAGAGGATTTTATAGACTAGAATTGGACATATGGGCCAATATCAGAATTATGGACTTGATCTGGACTAGGCTGGGATGTTCTCTCAATGTACAATTTCCCTTTGATATAAAGCTCTCATTTACACATGTATGAGTGTCACTGGATCTGTTTCTCTAGTCACCCCGGTCTAACAGAAGCTCATTGTTGTATCCACAGATTCAATCCATCTCATTGACGGTCTTGATAAGTACCCATTGAGCCTCTTAAACAGCTCTAAAGTGCTTGCTTTTATACCAATCAGGGCTCACACTTAGACATTGAGTCAATAGCTTGAAAAGGATGTTCTACAAAAGCCAGTGTTTCCTAGGGCTGCTGCAACAACTTACTACAACTTGGGTGCCTTATATGAATAGAAATGTGCTTCCCAGTTCTAGAGGCTAGGGGCCTGAATCAAGGTATCAACTGCTGATTCCTTCGAAGTGCTCTGAAGGTCAAAGTGTTCCATGGCTCTCTCCTGACCTCTGGATGTTCCAAGCCTTTCTTTTGTATTATTATTTATTAGTTGGGAATTAATACCTATATCCTATCATTCCATACTTCAATTATGTCAAGTAGAATTGTACAATTGCTACCACAATCAGTTTCCAAACACTTTTTTCTACCTGGATTTTCTGACATTGTCTCCCTTTCTCACCCCCACCCCCACCACTGCATTCCCTCCCCCAAACCCAGTATTCTACTTGCTGCCCCTATAGATTCATCAATCCTGGGTTTCATGTACTGAAAAATAGAAAAGCATGTAACACAGCTTCAAGAGGATGACCTCCTTTGACACAATACCTCTGATATATATTCTAATATGAACAAAAATAAAACCAAACAACAAAATACACACCAAAAATACAGAACAGTTTGGAAACCAGATCAGGTCCCGTCTGCATCATAGTGGGGATCTATTGACAAGGTTTTAACTGTTCATGTCAGATTTATGCCTTTGGTCTTCTATACTCATCTTTCCCAAGCACTCTGTTTAGTGATCAGTTTACCCCCAACCTTCAAATTTAGATAGGGGGAGTTCTCTGGAGGCTTATTTCCTATATAATTCCACAAAGAAGCTTGGGTTCCCACTGCCATTCATAGCCTTCTGCAGACCTTTCTTAATTTGCAGACGCAGCATCATGTGGTATTCTTCCTCTGTCTCCTTATACGCATGTATCTTCTCTTTCATAAGAAACCATATAGGATTGCAATGCACCATATTCCAGTGCAGTATGACATCATGTTGACCTAATAGATAACACCTCCATAGACCTTATTTCCATTCAGGGGCATGTTAACAGGTATATATATATATATTTTTTTTTCCATGTACATATGTGGATTTCCATATACACACACAATTTGATCCATAGCAGCTAATATGATCTTATATATTATTAATAACAGAGTCATATGGATAAAGGAGAAATGGATAGCCTGAGCTACTGAAGCGAATTAGGTCAAGTCCACTGACTGAAACTTAGCTCTCCTTCCACATCTTTCACATTGAGTAAAAGGTAGATAAGCTGGATGGAACCTGGAAGCTGAAAAGCAGATGCCACTCAGAGCCAGTATTTTCAAAGTTGCAACAAAAAAGGCAAGGATTAATGGTATGTCACAGGAGTCATGATGACTATTTTCACACACCTTAATGTTTTAGACTTTTCTAGTTGAGCACTAAATGACGTCAGTGAGAAAATAATTGGGATTCATATAATGAATATTCTTTTGTACAATTGTCAGAAATAAAATGATCTCTGTTAGATAACAGTGGAACTATGAGTTATACAAGAAATGAATGGACGACCACATGTTAAGAATATTCTAAGGTAGATTTGGGCACTAAAAGATAAAGAAATAGTTTAGATCAATTGTTTCTAAATGCTAGTCCCTGAACCAATATAAGACCTGTTCTGTTTCCAAATAAAATAAACAAGACTAATGATAAATGATAATGACGTGATAGTTATGTTTTTCACAAAAATGAACTAGTTAAATTTAAAAGAATACTTTTATTTTACAATTATACTTTTTGATGTTAAAAGTACTTTTTATAAAATGAGGATGTAGGAAATATTATTTTGTGCTTTTATTTTTAAAAATTAATTGATGACCTGGTATTGATTTCAAAAATATCTTATAAAATTACTGTGACCTATGAAATTTAAAAGCTCATCAGCTAATGAAGTGGCCAAACTCTATGGCTCCTTCCAGCATCAATATATATGGTTTACATCTCACAAGCTATGAATTCCCAAGTTCATGGACAAAACCCAATAGAAATATGTTGGCTTTGAATTCAAACATGCTTGGCTTCACAAGATAGTTCAGCTACCTAATAGCCAAAAATCTTGGAGCAAGATGTTTAATATCTTTGAATTTCTAGTTTTTCATCTACAAAATAAGACCTGGGGGAACACGGGAGAGAGGGAGGTGGGGGAAAGTAAGGGGGTGTCAACAAACATAGGGACAAGGAAACAACACGTGATCTAAAATCAATGGTGAGGAGGGCATAGGATGTCTGGTGGGGCTTGATCACAGGGAATGTAGCCGAGAAAAATGATTGAAGCCTGAATGATAGCCGAACATAATAGTGGGACAAGAGGAAAGTAAATAGAGGAAAGAACTAGGAGGAAAAGGATCTTTACAGAAGTCTAAATACAGCCAAGTGATATCTTTATTCTTTAACACTTTAAAGAAATCTTACACAGCACATTTGCCCATTGCAATGCATGGCTGGATTTCATGACTGCTGCCTCTGGGAGGGTTGATTTTGGATACTAGCAAAATGAAATATCTCACAGCCTCAATCTTTTTTCATTTTGCATGCTGTTGTTTATAGATCCAGATGTGAGATTTTGGATTTACTTTACACTGAGTTATAATCCACACTGAAGCCTACAGTCTTTCATTTTCATCAGCAAATTCTTAAAGCCTTCTTTGCTTCCAAGCAGCAAGGTTGTGCTATCTGCCTGTGGACGGTTGCTAATAAGCCTCCTCCATTCCTGACACCAATTCCTTCTTTGATTATTTACTTCTGAGATGATTTACTCATCAGACAGATTAATAAGTATGGTGAAATAAGTATGATAAAACCCTGACACAAATCTTCCTTGATTTTAGAACATGTAATATTCTCTTTTTTCTTTTTGGTAAAATCAGAGGCAACATTTAATCAAACAGTTTGGTTGATTTATATTCTTGACTCACTGCCTGAACTATGTCATAAGACAGAAGAAGGTTTTGAGTACTCCAAAATACAGGGAGCTGACACTGTAGTTATTCTCAGAGTTAAAGAACCTTGTATCAGGAGGAAGGTGGGGGAAGAGCTGGAGCTAACTCAGTTTGAGGGGTCATTAGGCACCAGACCTTCTCCTCCAGGCTTTGCATGTATCATTCCCAAGATCCTGGGATCAAACTTCTTTTTCTAATTTCACTTATTGATGAGGGAATTGAGGCCAGAGTTGATTAGAGACCCTCCCATGATTATATAGTGAATTAGAATCAGAATCAGTATGGCACACGGGTACGATAAATCAAGTGTGTTTGTTAATACCTCTAATGACTTGCTATCTTTCTTTAAGACCACCTTTGCTGGCTGCCTCTTCTTCACCTCCACTTTTACTGCCTTCCCGATGTCACATGATCTGCCACCTGCACGCACACATACTCACCTGACTTAACCTTGGTCTCCTTCCTCCAGGCTTGCCCTATGACAGCAAACTCCCCTTACTGCCAGACTGACTGCCATGATATGCAAAGCCTATTACAGAAAAGGTCTGACATTCGAAGTGATCCCGTCATTCCATCTCCTACACGATAAAATCAAAGCTATTCTACATAGTCACAGATTCCAGCTTGCCTCTTCCGGAGTCCCATTAAGCTACTTCTAGTTCTCACTGCCCACCATGCTTCTCCTGAGTGCCCCTTGCATTTTGCTGTTCTCTGGTTATACTCTCTCCAAGGGCTTCACTTCCAAACAAACTCTCACTGAACTTCACTTCTCCCCCAAAATGCCAAGCTCTGCAAAATTGTCCCTAGCTCCCCTGAGGTCAGTGATTCTCCCATCTCTTCTCTCATTCTATTAAATCAATAGTTGTTTTATTATATAATTGTTCCATCTAACTTCCATAGTAAAATCACAGAACAGACATCAGACAAAATTAGTCCATTTATGATTTTTAAAACTGTGTTTGAGCCATGCTAATAAAAAAGGATTATTATTTTTTCCCCTGCTGTTTAGTTTAGTGGACAAGAGACCGACTGAGGCTGAAATCATGTTAGATGTCACTGATTAGTTGTACAACTTTGAACCAGTCAGCATCACAGAGCTGGAAGGGAGTGAGTTCCTGATAAACATCTCATTTCTAAATACAATAAAGAGCTGCTCAAAGCAAGCAGCTATATCCTGAGCTGAAGAAAAATTTGGCAAAACAAAAAAGAGAGATCTGACAAGCAAAGCCCCTAGTGGAATAAGTGGCAAAACCTGCAGAAAGGCTTGGAGGAATAATTTTCTTCAATTTCCAGGGCACCAAGAACAGAATGCATTTTCCTTGTGAGCAGGAAAAAGGAAATTTTGTGAGAAATGAGACCTTTCCAGAGCAGGTGCTAAAGAAATTAAATCTCCCAGAAGATGGACGAAGGCCAGAATTCTGGCCCCCATGGTAAAAAAGGAAAAGGTTGCGATCAGGCTGGGCCAATAGCCGAGAGAGAAGGATAGAGGTTTGGTGGCGCTGGGTGGGGAAGGCAGAGGGAGCAGGCTGCGGCAGCCCATGCTGGCCACGAGCAAAATGTTTGTCCATCTGTGAGGGTTTCACCTCGGGTCTGGGGCTCGGGGTCTCTTTTGTGTCATTCCTAGAAACAAATTAAAAGTGATTAAGTACTGGCTTTGGAGGATAAATATGAGAGCATTATTAAGCGTATTCTGACTCAAAGTAAACAACAGCTTGGCGCCTTCCTTGAAGTAGTCATTTGCAAGAAATAGTTTGACTCTATTTATTGTGGTACACATATAAAAATACATTTGCCTGGTCAACTTTCTTCACATATACACTTCAGTGACATTAAATGTATCACATCGTTCAGCCATCACCTTTGCAGCAAAGCAATGAGGCTTTAGAATAAAGAGACATTCTGTGGAAAAGCCCCGGTGAGCATGTATAGTTAAGACTAAACAACTATGAGACTCGTGGTGACAGAATAAACAAATATTTTGAGTTGCAACAGTGTAAACTAATTTCGCTAAGAAGGAAATTGGATGTGTGGGAAGAGCGGTGAGGCCATTGCTATTAGGTGCTATCGAGTCCATGCCCACTCAAAGTTACACTGTTGACAGCAGAAGGAAACCCTGCCCTGCCCTGCACCAGCCTCACCATCGTTCTTGGGCTTCAGCCTATAACGCAGCCAGTGTATCAGTCGCTCTTGTCAAAGGTCTTCCTCCTTTGGCCGCCCCTCGACTTTACGAAGCACGATGTCCTTCTGTAGAGACTGCTTTCTCCAGACAACGTGTCCAAAGCACATAAGCTACAGTCTCGTTACCATTGCCCCTAAGGAGCATTCTGGCTGTACGTACAAGCAGATTTGCTGGCTCTTTGGGCAGTCCATGGTACTTTCAATATTCATTTCCAGCACTATAATTCAACTGCATCAATTCTTCTTCCATCTTACTTATTCAGTGTCTCATTTTCACATGCATATACGGAAATTGAAAATACTGTGGCTTGGGTAGGCAGCACCTTAATTCTCAAAGTAGCATCCTTGTTTTTCAACACGCTAAAGGGTTCTTACCCTACACCAGGTGTCATTTGATCTTTTGACTGCTGTGTCCATGAGCATGGATTGCGGATCCAAGCAAGACAAAATTCTTGACAACTTCAAGTGGGCTGGGACCATGTAAATAAGGTATATGAAACTGATAAATGGGGTTTGATCCATGTTGCATTGATTGTGGCTCCAACAAGGATGAGACCCTTTACAACATCAATCGTTTATCCATTTATCATGATGTTACCTCTTGGTTATGAAGATTGGGGTTTTCTTTACCTTATGCTGTAATCCATAATGATGGCTACAGTCCTTAATCCTCATGAGTAAGTGGTTCAAGTCCTACTCACGTTCGGCAAGTAAGATTGTGTTTTCTGTATATTGCCTGCTGTTATTAAGCCTTCCTCTGATCCTGATGGATGATCCACATTCTTCTTTGTTTAATTCAGCTTCTGATTATTTGTTCAGCATACGGATTGAATAAGTATGGTGAGAGGATGCAACCCTGACACACACCTTTCCTGATTTTAAACCATGCAATAGTCCCTTCTTCTGTTTACACAACTGCCTCCGGATACATGTACAAATGCCTCATGAGCACCATGAAGTGTTCTGCAATTCCCATTCTTCTCAAGGTTATCCATACCTTGTTATGATCCATAAAGTCTAATGTATCCGTATAGTACATAAAACACAAACATTTTTCTGGTTTTCTCTGCTTTCAGCCAAGATTTTTTTGACATCAGCAATGATATCCCTTGTTCCAAGTCCTCTTCTGAATCTAATTTGTTTCTCTCAGCTCCCTCTCAATGTATTGCTGCAACTACAGTTAAATGATCTTCAACAACATCGTTCTACTTCATGTGATATCTATTCTATTTTTCAATCTTTTGAACATTCTATCAGCCCATATTTCTTTGAAATCTGTACAAATATGGATCTCTTCCAGTCAGTGGGCCAGGGAGCTGTCTTCCAAATTTCCTGTTATAGAGAAGTGAGTCCTTCCTGGGCTGCATCGGTGTGTTTAAACATTGCCTCCATCAATTCATAGAGTCTTATTTTTGGCTAATGCTTTCAATGCAGCTTGAATTTCTTCCTTCAGCCTCATTGGTTCTTTATCATATGCTACTTCTTGAAATAGTTTAATGGCTTCTAGTTCTTTTTGGTACAGTGATTCTGTGTATTTTTTCCATCTTCTTTTGATGCTTCCTGCATTGTTCAATATTTCGCCCTTAAACATGTTTCAATATTGTCACTAAAGGCTTAATTGTTTTTTCCTTTGTGTTTTCAGCTTTAAGCGAGCTGAATATGTTCTTTATTTTTTATTGTCTGAGTCTAGATCTTCGCACATTTCCTTATGATACTTTACTTTGTCCTCTCAAGCTTCCCTTTGAAATTTTCTGATCTAACATCCTCCCATGTTTAAAAAAAAAGCCAAAGCTATTGTCATTTTGTGACTCTGACTCATAATGACCCAACACAGCATTTTTGAGAGTGCAAGTCTTCATGGGAGTAGACCACTTCATCTATCTCTGTAGAGCAGTTGATGGGATTGAACCGTCAACCTTGAAGTTAGCAGCCCAAGGTCTAGCCCACAGCACCAATAGAATTTCTTTAGACACTAATACATACTGCCCTACTTGAACCCTATAGTTTAAAAATGGTATTATATTGCCTTACATTTTCTGCTTAATTTTTGAAGCACCATGTAAGAATTAAGATCTCATTTCAAAGAAACAATTTAAGGTTTAACAATTTCTTTTTTTTATTTCGTTCAATTCAAAATTAAATAAATATACCAGGTCTTCCTGAAAAGTGGTTATAAAATGATCTCATTTTTAGAAGTTATTCCTAAGGCTTTATCCCTGTGTTTATCACAGATTGCAAGATTTATCCCTTTGTTTCCTCAAAGCAGTATATAAATAAATATTCTCATAAACTTTTAGTGCCTGTTTCTGTGTAGAGGCAATGGGGGTGACATTTTACTTTTTGCTATGAACTCTTCTCCCAACTGAAACGTTAGCTAGAAGTCCATCTAAAGGCACCTCAGAAGAAAGGCCTGGAAATCTCTGTCCCAAAAATCAGCCATTGGAAACCTTGGGGAGCAGCTCTTCTGCGATGCACACGAGAGTATAGTGAGTGGAATCAACTTGATGGTAATTGGTTTGATTTTGTTTTTGTAAATATTTCCATATTGCTTTTTTTTAAGTAGAATGTATATTTAGCATACTGACAAGTACAATAAATATATTAATAAAATGTATCTCATTATTCATTCCCACTCTGGTTGATTAGTAGTAGCCTCTTAGAATATCAGATTTAGGATTTTGTGGTTACCTTCTTGTTTTCAAAAAATAATTCTCTGGAATAAGTACAGCCAGAATGCTTCTTAGAAGCAAAGGTAGTGATACTCTATCTCAGGTACTTGGGGCATGTTATTTAGAAAGGGCCTGTCCCTGACAGAAGATAATCAAGTTTGGCAAAGTAGAAGGTCAGCAAAGCAGAGAGAGGCTTTCATTAGATGGGTTGACGAGGTGGCTACAACAATGAGCTCAAACATAGAAAACAGCTTGAGGAAGGTGCAGGACTGGTCTGTGTTGCTTCCTGTTGCACATCAGGTCATGATGGTTGGAACTGACTTCATGGCACCTAACAACATAAAATGACAATAACAACTTCTCGGAATGCCAAGCAAATTTACTATGGCATTTTACTATGCCGTTAGTGTACAACGACTAGAAAACTCAAACAAGGACAGACGTTTACACCATTCACGCAATAAACATGTACTAAGCATTGACTTGCATATGCCACTTTATATGCAGCTTGCAAGGACCATTTATAGGCAGTCATAAAATGAGCTAAATGTTGATTGCATTATACTGGTCTGTCTGTTTGTTGTACATTTGAAATGTCCATAAAGGTTCTTAAAGATTAGAATAGAATTATGTCGATGATTCTGTCTCTTTATGAATAAGTACATTCATCCACAGACACATAAACTGAGTGAAAGCAAAACCCATTCATTTTACTGAGAAATTCATTTTCAAGAAAATTTAAATTTTGTCCTTAATAAGTAATTCCCATCATTTGTAAAGAACACTCATGAGGTAATGGGTTAAATACAGGGCTGCAGTTCAAACCTACGAGTCACTTTATAGGCGAGAGATGAGGTCATCTGACCTGTAAAGATGGAGCCTTGGTAGCCCTGTAGGGCTGTTCTACTCTGTACTATAGGGTTGCTATTAGTCAAATACAACCGGATGGCAGGGGGTTTGGTTTGGGGTTCTCTCATCATTTATCATGTATTTAGATTACTTAGATCAAATGAGAACTAACAATAAATTGTAGTAAGGACAATACAGAAATATATATATATATATTTATATATTATATATAATATATATATATATATATAACACAAGATTTTTTAAATTATTTTCGATTAGGGAAAAATGTGTGCCCCTTTCTTGACTCTACAAATGCTCACTGAGCCAACTGTGGGCAGCTTCTGCACTCGTTGCTGGCTTATGAAGATAGATCTGACACCGCAGAGCTCGAGAAAGGGAAGCATACAATCGAAGGAAGCAACGTTGACCATGCCATCTGTAGCCAGTGACTACCTAGTGGACCCTGAATCATGATAGCCCCATGTGTGTCAGAGCAGAACTAGACTTTCCACGTCTCATATTTCAAGTATTAATTGCCAGGCTTTTCTTCTGAGAAGCTTCTGGGTGGACTCAAACCTCCAACATTTCAGTTAGCAGCTGAGTGTATTAGCCACTCGTACCACAAATAGAAGGAAAATCAGAAAGAATGGGCCCTTAGAAATTGAGGAAGGAGAAAGTTTCAAAGTAGGACTGGCCAGTTCTTTGCCCAAATGGGGTGGGGGGTGGGGTGAAAATTGGAAGGGAATGTAAGAAGTCACTGGGCATTTCCCTAGGACAGAAAGCAAAATTCTTTATGTGCCAATATCTATGACTGACTTGCAAAAGGCTATTATTAACTTCACTCATTCATTTACTCAGTGCCATCCTGTTGATTCTGGCTCATAATTAATTTAGACATCAGAATTAAAATTGTGCTCCAGCTCTAAAAGTTTTTTAGGATTATATTTATTTGCATTCACATCCCCTGGAGAAAGAAAACTTAATGAGGGAGACAGGGGGACATCTAACCCTTCCTAAATATCCACAGTAGAAAGCCTAGTGTTGAAGACATGCTGAGAATTTCTGGAAGGAAAATCCGGGGTCAGAGAGAAGGGCTGGCTGCGTAGACAACACCAGCTGTAAGTACACTCCAGTGAATGTGCCTGGTCCAAATTTCCTGGGATCTAGGATGAAAGGAAGCTTGAGGGCTGCCTAGCAACACTATGTTTATGCAACAGTCCGGAGGACAGGCAGGGGAAGCGAGGGAACACACACACACACACACACACACACACACACACACACACAC
>NW_022104341.1:65226144-65263996 GCF_000313985.2 Echinops telfairi | reverse complement strand
TTTCCAGTTCCTATCTGTACCAGTGTACATCTTCTGGTCTAACCAGACTTGCAAGGTAGAATTCGGATCATGATAGTGGAGGGGGGTGGGGGACGTGGTGAGGAAGCATTTAGGAACTAGAGGAAAGTTGTATTTTTCATTGTTGCTACCTCGTACCCTGATTGGCTCCGCTCCTCCCCGAGACCCCTCTGCAAGGGGATCTCCATCACAATCGTCTTCACTAGCGGGTGTGCAGGTTTTAAATCATTGAAAAGTCTTGGACACTCCCCCTTTTTTTTCTTCACTAAAGTTAACCTAAATAGGAACCATATGCAACTGTTCTAACTTAAGTTCACATTTGACCTAAAGACACATTTAGGAACAGGACTCACATAAAACTTGGAACTGTCTGTATTCAAAATTAAAATTGTGCTCTAGCCCAAAAGTTTTCATAGGATTATGTTTAGTCTAACTTAAGATCCTATTTGTCCATGAAAACAACACTAGAAATGTAGACATTTGCCCAGGATGGACCATAAAAGTCTATTTAATCCTCTATGTACTCAGTCTATTTACCAACCTGAGAACTAAGTAGTTAGATCAGAGAGTAAAAAGGAGGCGCAAACATACTGATAATAATATAAATAGCATCGCTACCATTTATTGTTCACTAGGCACTCAGTATGTGTGTGTGTGTGTATATATATATATATATACACAGATTTTGTTTGTAACCAGGTTACAAACAAAATCCATTCCAAACGGTCTTTATAAGTCAATGTTCAGCTAAGACATCTTAAGTCTGACACCCAGATGCCTGCAGTCTGTCAAACTTGACTTCTTTCCCCACACTCAAGGTTGATGGAAGTAGGTGGCAGTCCGCTATTCCTTGAGGATCCAGAGTGATAGCTGTGGTGGTGCACGCTCCTTCCAATGGCCCGCACCACTCTGTCTCTGAAATCAGGGGACTGAGAGGTAAGTTTTAAACCTAGTGAGTGTGCTTTACACAATGAGCTACCAGTTTTCCCCTCTTACCAAGTCCTCAGAATTCAATCGATTGGGAAAAGAGTATTTTTCTCATGCTCTCTCGCTCCTCTCTCTTTCGCTCACACTCTCTTCCTCCTGCATTCCCCGTCTCTCTCTAAAGTAAATTTTGACTGCCCTGGATTCAGCTTTATTTAATTAGACAAGGGTAGGAGTGTTGGTACAAACCTGCGTATAACCAACACTGAGCTGAGCACAAACATGAAGCAACACTACCTTTGACTCCCAGTTGTGCACTATCCCCACATTATTTTACTCACCCACTTCACGTGCCCTCTTTATGTACCAAGAACTGTGAGCAAAATTTCATAGGGATTAAATCATAATTAAAATCACATCCATATTACAGAAGGAGACACTGAGCTTCATAAAGATTGATGTATCCAGCACCACACAGCTAATCATGGTGAAGTAGCAATTAAGGTACAAGGTGAATTAAATTTTAAAAACCTGGGTTTGTGACCACTCTCCTCTCCCTGCAGGTAACACCTATCCCTCGTGATGCCTCAGCTCCACCTTCTCACCGCTGTTGTGGTTCGGAAGTCCAGCTCATCTGCTATTTATTGCTCTTCATTTTCAAAAAGGGGGCAAGGGAATCCCCAAACTTGTGAAGTTTAAACGTTTAATGTATTTTACAAAGCCCTTGCAGGGAATGTCCTAGTCAGGTTAATCGATGTGTTTGAATTATGGTACTTGCAGAAAATATTGAAGGTACCATGGACTGCCAAAGGAACAAATAAATCTCTCTTGGAAGAAGTCCAGCCAGAATGCTCCTTTGAAGTAAGGATGGGATGGCAAGACTTCAGCTCAAGCACGTTGGACAAGTTATCAAGAGAGACCTTTCCCTGGATAGGGACATCGTGCTTGATAAAGGAGAGGAGCAGTGAAAACGAGGAACATCCTCGATGGGATGAATCCTCACCGAGGCTGCAACAAGGGCTCAAACATTCAAAACACGAGAACATCCATAGCACAAATTCCATAACTCAAATAAAAGATTTTTAAAACTGACCATATTTACATCAAAAAGCTTTCAGAAAGTGATAACCTGATATAACTGTTAAGATATAGGCGTTATCCATGTTTCTCCGCGAAGACTGCAGCTGGCACGTCCAGTTGTCTGGAATACAGTTATATCGTGATATCACTTTCTGAAAGTTTTTGAAGTTCTCTCTTGTATCTTAAAACAATTTTACAAGTAAGTAATTGTCCAAATACTGGCTTTCTGTAAAAGTATGTTACATTTAGCAAGGTACTAGTATGCACTATTTCTAGTGCAATATTAATAAAAGTTATTTGGATTACTTTTACTAATTATTTTAACTGGTTTCTTCTATTACTTTTTATATAGGTTCCAAGTTGGTCATATTTTGGTCTTACACTAGCCATCTTTGGACTGATAAAAGATGACCAATATACAGTTTAAGGTCGGTATATTGCAAAAATGAAATGAGAAAACTCCTATATATTTTCAAGTCCCGGTAGAGCTCTGTTGGTGCTGTGGGTTAGACATTGGGCTGCTAACAGCGAGGTGAACAATTCAAATCCACTAGCCACTTCAAGGGAAAAAGAGGAGTCTGCTTGATAACTCTATACAAAATCACGATGACTTGGAATTGACTCAACGGCAGTAGGTTATGTACACTCTCAAACAATTAATAGTCTGGTTGTTGCTTTAAAGCAAGATTATAGTGGAGAGCTTGAGAAGTATGTTAGATATATCAGTTCTATTACTACTTCAATTTCTTCAGTAACCAGGTCTTCCTGGTAGGCTGTTCAGCTGTCTTTAGATCTCCATGCAGGGAGAAATTCATTCTACTCCATTAAAGCCTAATCAAACAATAATTTTTCCTTAGAAATAAGTGCCTAAGGTATTTATATTCTTAATGCCAAGGGCAGCTTGCTTTAATAGTGAAACCGATATTTGCAGTGCTATTCTTCCCTTAACGGACATATTGCAAAACTGCTTGCCATTCTTTCATATGATTTTCTTGCACTTACAATTCTTGGTTGTATTCCATATTCGAACAAGTCTTAGATAAATGTCTATCCCGGCCAAATTGTGAGAAAGAAACCACATAAAAATTGACAACAATAACAAAAACATTGAAGGGCAAAGGGTTAGCCCACTTGTTTGCTGATTGAACAATTGAAGGTTCAAATCAACCCATCAGAAGAAAGGGTCTCCTTTGGGAAATTTAGCTGCTGAAAATCCGTGGAGCACAGGTCTTTTCTGACACACATGTGGTCACCATGCCTCAGGATTAGCTCAAGGGCACATGGAAACCCCAATTATCTGGTTGAGACAGGTAGGACATTTCTAGAGGGCCTCCCTCTCCCCGCCCCCTTCCCTTCCCTCATCTCACTTCCTCTCCCCTCACCCCAACCTCCCTTGCCCTCCTCGCTTCTCCTCCAGGAACTGGAGACCCACCTCTCTTACTCCCACCTGTAAGAAAGTCCTACCCCCAGCGTTCTGGGCGTAATTTCCAAAAATAAATTAACCCCCCCTCCCCCGTTTTGATAATATCACCTGTTCCCCCACCCAGGTTCAATGTCATTTCATCCAACTAACACTATAAAGGAGGGCCTAAGATCGGCCTTATTAAAAAGAAAAAACTGCATATTCATGAAGGGGCTTCCGAAAGTTTGCGGGGGATGGGAGGTGGGTTATGGGGAAATGGAATTAAAAGATAATGCAATTTTTCCATAAACTTTTTGAAGCTCCTTATAGAAAGTCCTCCTGATACAATGGTTAAGTTGATAGCTGAAAATTCTGATGTTCAAATGCATCAGCCACTCTGCAAGAGAAACAGTTGGCAGTCGGCTTCCATAAAAATGGCAGCCATTGACACCAGATGAGGCAGCTCCAGTCTCTCCTACAAGGTGGCCATGAGTTGAAATTACTGAGAAGGCGTGGATTTTACTTCGGTGTCATGTTTCTTATGGGTCAAGCACTGTTCTAAACTTCAATTATATCATTAACTGTTCTTTTTTGCCTTTTTTAATTTTAATTTTATTTTATTGGGGGCTCTTACAGTGCTTATCACAATTCATATATATATATATATATATACATTTTGTCAAACACATCTTTACACATTTCATCATCTTTTTCAAAACATTTTCTTTCTACTTGAGCCCCTGGCATCAGCTCCTCACTTTCCCCCTCCCTCCCCCATGCCCCCTTGATAATTGATAAATTGTTATTTTTTTTAATGCTCACAACCTCGAGATTTGTGTTTTCTATTGTTATAGGAGGGCACCGTGGATCAGGCGGGCAGTTCAAACTTGCCGTATGCTCCTGTGGAGAACCATGAAGATGTCTGCTCCCATAAAGGCTTACAATCCCAAGAAGCTTATGGAGCAATTCTATTCTGTCATAAAAGATTGAAATACATCTGATTTGACTTGATGGCAATGGATTTTTCATTATTATACTATCATTATGTCAATATTTGGATAAGAGAAGACCAACAAAGAGAGGAAATATTCTTTCTAAGATCCCACAGGCACAAAAGGGCTTACACTCTCCCATGGTGTGACTCAGGTCAGAGGAGGCCAAGACCAAGGACAACTCAAGCACCTGCCTCCCCCCCAGCCCACTTGTGAGGACAGCACTTACAACCAACCATCGCAGGACCTTTGTACGACTTGAGAAAGAAATACATTCCTGTCTTATGTATATATATCGTGTACTGTAGAATCTCTTTATCCGAGCAACTCATCTGGTCTCTAATACAACTTTCGGTTTGGTTTGTTTTCAAATCAAAGAGCCATGATGGTGCAGTAGCAAAGTGCTAGCCAAGAGGTTGCCGATCAGACTCACTAGTCATTGGTGGAAGGAATAAGGCCAAGCTACACTGGCAGCACTAGCCAAAACCAAGGCTCCAGGAATTGGTGCAATACTGTTTGAAATGCTTCCTCAAGTTGGTGAAGCACTAGAAGCACTCAATCATCTGCCAGTAAATTTGGAAGTCCGTTACCTGGCCAGTCAACTAGAACAGATCCGTATTTGTACCTATTCCATCAAAAGATGACCCAGCGGAATGTGTATATTATAGTACCGCATCATTTATATCATATGCAAGTAAAATTTTGTTGAAGATAATTCTAAAACAATTTCAGCAGTACATCACAGGGAGCTTCTAAAACTTCAAGTTAGATTCAAAAGCAAACTTAGAACAAGAGTTATCATTACTGAGATCAGGCTGAAAGCAAAGTATGCCTAAAAGATCTTTACTTGTGTTTTATTGATCATGCAAAGGTGTTTTACTGTGTGGATCGTAACAAACTTGGGATAACCTTGAGAAGAGAGGTAGTTCCAGAACACTCTATTGTGCTCATGGAGGACCTGCATGTGCATGGGAAGAGGCAGCTGTTTAAACAGAAAAGACTTGTCTCAGGGTTACATTCTTTCTCAGTACTTAATTCAATCTGTATGCTGAGCAAATCATCCAATTCAAAAAACTGGATTATGTGAAAAATAACATGGCATCAGGATTTCATGGTTTATTAACCATATAAAATATACAATCTATGGCAGTCTATGGTACTTTCAATGTTCTTTGCCAGCACCATAATTCAGGTACATCTATTCTTCTGTAGTCTTCCCAGTGTCCAATCTTCATATGCATATGGGAGGAGTGAGGTGATCATGGCTGGGGTCAGATGTACCTTAGGCCTCACAGCAACTTTCTTGCTTTTCAACACTTTAAAGAGGTCTTGTGCAATGCCCGATGCAATGTGTCACTTGACTGCTGCTGTCTTGGAAGAATTACAGCCAGAATGTTCCTGAAGTGGGAATGGTGAGACTTGGTCCCACATTCCTTGCACATGTTATCAGGAGAGCCCCATCCCTGGAACAAGGCATCATGCTTGATAAAGTAGAAGGGCAGCAAAGAAGAGGAAGATCTTTGCTGATGAGATGGACTGACACAGAGACTGCACTAATAGATTCAGACACAATTGTGAGGGTGGAACAGGACCAGGCCGTGGTTTTCTTTTCTGTTGCCCACAAGGTTGCTATGAGTTGAACCCAACTTGAAGGCACCTACAACCACTGTGGAGGTGATACAGAAGTATCACCAATTTGGAAACCCTAGAGGACGATTGTACTTTGTCCTCAGCAGCAATGAGTTGAGTTGTCTTGCATATTTTAGTCCCTTTACCTGTGTGGTGCAAAAGGTTAAGTGTGCAACTACTAGCTGAAAGGTTGGAAGTTTGAACCACCTGCAGATACCTTGGAATCAAGGCCAGGAGAGCTGCTACTGAAAGGTTCCAGCCTTAAAAAACCTGTGGGGTGAACTTTTACTGACACACGAGATCCCCTGAGTTGAGCTTGGCTTCCTAGTAACCAAGAGCAGCAAAGCCCCGCCCCTTTGCCTACAAAATGCCCTCTTTCTGACCTCCCCTCCCTTCCTTTGTTCACTCATCCACGTCCTGCCTGTCCTTCAAGCCTTGGCTCGTTTCCCATCTCTTCTCTCCAAGTCCACCTCTCAGTAAACTTTGCCTTTTTGTAGCTTTGCTAACACTGTGTGTTATTACCAGTCTCTTCAGCACTTTATCGCACAGGATTTGTTTGACTAATCAACTGTGGTTTGGGAAGACAAGTTCTGGAGAGAATGGAGTCAGTCTTCCTGTGGTTGTGATCATGCCTGTAGACGGTAACTGCCTGCGTGTAAACTCTAGTGTTCCACTTAACCAGCAGCAAAACCATAGACCAATTACTTGGTTTCTCTATGCTTCTGTCTCTTCTTCTGTGGAAAAAAGAAAAGGGTTATTACATTATGTCTTTATAGGTCAGAGTTCCTGAACATTCTAAACACAGTTTGAGTCTACCAAGAGGTACTGCAAAAGAAAGTCTTGCCAACTTACCTTCAAAAACTAATTGAAAGCCCTTTGAAACATAGGTTTACCAACTGGGGTTGGCCTGGGTCAGAATCTACTCGATGACAGCTAAGTTTTCCTTTTCAACTATATGACTGCTGAGAACATCAAAAGAGCCAGTAATCTTTTGGAGGGGCAAAAAACATTGCCCAATACACAATAAATATCTATTAACAAAAATAAAAAGTATGAAAATAAAATATCTAAAATGACACCAGGTGCTTTACATACATTATGCTATTTCACTTAATTCTGTGAACATCCTTTTGAAGGTAGCAAAAGTTTTCAAATTTTACAAAAAGGTAAGCTGAGATTGGAAGATGATTAGAAAATTAACCAGAGGCATATGATTTTTAAACAGTGGATCCAGACTTGAGCCCAAGCATCTTTCAAGAAAGCTGTAAAGCCTGGTGTATATGATGCTCATTCATACTGCCTTTTTTGAGTGAATAAATGATCCCTAATGAAGATTCCTAGAGTTGGGAGGTTCTGAGCAGCCCAGGTGGCACATGGTTAATGATGTGCTTGGTTGCTAACCAGTGGTTTAAACCCACCAGCCACTTCTCAGGAGAAAGCTGTGGCCATCTCTTTGGTAAAAATGTACAGCCTTGGAAGCCCATGGGGAAAGTCTAGTCTGCCCTGTCGGGTCACTGTGAGTCCGAGTCATCTCCAAATCTGTGGTGTAGTTTAGTTTGGTGGTACTCTAAGTTAAATTTTGATGATTTCTGTTTTACATTTTGCATCCTCAGTTTCTAACCAGAAGTTTCCTGTTACAAGTAAGAATGAGCAAAGGTAAAAAGCTTACGGTGTGCAAGGAACTGAGCTAAGTAGGTATGTTTTTACCTTTAACAACTTTATGGGAGCCGGAGGATTGGGGCGGAGGAAAAATACATGTGCAAGTCATATCACATTATTTCCAGAACTATAATCCATGGAGCAGATTGCATTTGTGATATTTGTTTGAAATAAGCCTACAGTAAGTTAGACCCCAGGGACTAGTCAATGCAACTAACCTGTCAGAATAACCAGGACAAGGCATTGGGAGCTCTCGCTATAATCTGTACATTTATAGGAGGCTTTGCTTCAAAAAGGTAGCTCCAACCCCAGATCTCAAGACCTTTCTTTGAACTCTCAGCTGCAGTATAATTGACAGAGAGAATTAAAGGGGATATGAAGACCTGGGACTGAACTTTTTCAGTCGTCTCAGTTCAGCTCACATTGCTCGTGATATTAGAGGCTGCTGGGATGATATTAAATGATGCCGCACTGACAGAGATTAACAGAGTATGCAATTAGATTTAAATGCTGTAATTGGAACATGCTGTTAAGTGCTTACCATCAGTCCTGGGTCTCCCCTTATGGCAAGCAAGCCGTGGGTTGCTCTGTAAAGTTAACACTGTCCTCACCAGCCACAAATCCTACCCCACTTATGCACAGGGTGCACGGGCCCGACATGACTATGAGATTGTCATGTATTATCTGGAACATTTCTATAGTACTTTATACCCTCAAAATGCTTTCAACTTCAATTAGCTCTGTTGAGCCTTACAATGGCCTGTGAGGGAGGGAGAATAGAAGCTGCAAGGGCCATAGTAGAGGATCAATACAGGTGAAAATATTGGCCCAGGGCCACTACTTTGCCACTGAGTCATGCATCTAAACTAAGTCTTTTGATTCACAATCCTGTGTGCATGCTAGCATGCCAGATTATGTCCACAGGCTGTGATTGGAAATGAAATGCTTCCTGCTGAACAGTCTTCTCTCAAGGGGTGAGCACCTCAGCCCCTTAAAGAAACAACTATTGGATGATATCGTGCACACTCCATGCATTTCAGAGTAGATCTGCGGCTCTAGAGTTTTCAGGGAATGCAACCATTTGCACGTCCATTTCCAGGACTTTCTGCCAAGGCAGCAATCTTTTGATTAGCAGTTGAGTGCTTAACTCCTTGCACCACCCAGGGACCCCAAAAACTTCACCATTGAGTAGTCAAAAGTGACTCATGGTGACCCCATGTGTATCAAAATCTACTTATATGAACAATCCAGCCTTCAATGGCTAATTTTTCAGCAGTAAATTGCCAGTTCTTTCTTCTGAGGCAACTCTTGGTGGATCCCCATCTCCACCCTTGCAGTGAAAAGCTGAGTACGTTAACCACGAACTGCCATATTTTGACATCTATAATACGTATCCTCATAGGCTTCCACAAACAATATGGCCTTTATTAATCTGTATTTCGACCACAAATTGAGGACAATCATTCGTCAAGCAGTTATTGAATGTCTACTCTTTGTAAACACACTAATAAATCGCATTGGTAATTTTATCTAAAATTCAATCTCACTGCCATAGAGTTGATGCCGACTAATAGCAATGCTACAGGACAGGGTAGAACTGCTGTGGACTTCCAGAAGAACAAATCAATTTGTCTTGAAAGAAGTACAGCTGGAATGCTCCTTAGAAATGAGGATGGCAACGCTTGGTCTCATGGACTGTGCACATATTGTCAGAAGATACCAGTCCTTGGAAAAGAGCATCATTCTTGGTAAAGTAGAAGTTCAAGAAGACCCTCAGAGAGCCTGACACAGTGACTGCAGCAGTAGACTCAAACATAGCAATTATGAGCAAGGCACTGATTCCTTCTCTTGTACAAAGGGTGGTGATGGGTCAGACACTCGTTGGCAGCACCTAACTACAACAGTCACCCAAGCTCTGCTCCCCTGGTAGATGAGAGACATTAGGCTTGAGACTTAATTCCAGGATCTCATCTGTGAAAATGGAAAGAATAACATATAGCACTCAGTATGAGGTGAGCCATTAAGTTGGGTAGTTAATAAACACATTCCTTGCTGAGTGTGCAAAAGATTTATTTATAAGAATTATGTCTCTTCCCATGCCTTTTCCCCTTTCCTCATTAAGAATATCTACTATAACATAGGGGATAAAGCAACACCCACACACACACACACTGTTGTTGTTAGGTGCCATCCAGTCAGTTCTAGCCCATAGCGACCCTATACACAATAGAATGGAGGCTGCACGATCCTATGCCATTGTCACCATTGATGCTATACCTGAGCCCCTTGTGGCAGCCACTGTGTCAATCCATCCCTTGGGGCCTTCCTCTTTTTCTCTATCTTTCCATTTAACCGAGCATGATGTCCTTCTCCAGGGACTGGTGTCTTCTAACAACATGTCCAAAGCCTGTAAGACAAAGTCTCGCCATCCTTGCCATCCTTGCCTGTACTTCTTCCATGACAGATCTGTTTGTCCTTTTGGCAATGCATGGTATTTTCAATATTCTTCTCCGGCACCACAATTCAAATGCACTGATTCTTTGGTCTTCCTTATTCAATATCTAAATTTCACATGCATATGAGGCAATGGAAAATACCATGGCTTGGGTCGGGCACACCTTAGTCCTTCCTCAGAGTTGCAGCTTTGCTTCCCAATACTCCAAAGAGGTCTTGTGCAGCAGGTTTACCCAGGGCAGCACATCTTTTGCTCCTTTGACTGCTGGTTCCATTAGCATTGATATTGGATCCAAGCAAAATAAAATTGTTGACAAATTCAATTTTTTCTCTATTTATTATGATGTTACCTATTGGTCCATTTGTGAGGTTTGTGGTCTTCCTTGCATTGCATTGTAACTCACAGTGAAGGCTGCAATCCTCCTCACTTTTAGCAAACAGGGTCTTGTTGTCTGCATATCGCAGGTTGTTATAAGCCTTCCTCCAATCCTGATGCTGCATTCTTTTTCATATAATCCAGTCTCTCTGATGATTTGCTCAGCATAGAAATTGAATAAGTATGGTGAAAGGATACAACCTTGATGCGCACCCTGATTTCCGGTTTTGAACCATGCCGTATTCTCTTGTTGTGTTCACACTACACATGCTACAGTAAAATAAAACAGCTTAGGTCTGCAGAATGAGCACTAAGTTTAAGAGTCAGTTAGAACAAAACTCTCACCCCAGGCCTTGTTGTTACGTGGGTGCTGTTGATTCTATTTGTCCCATGTGGACCGTTTTGAGCAAATATAATTGCCCTAACTACTATATAATGTTTCATAGGCTGTAAAATTTATGAGTACAGATTTTCAGGTCTTTTCTCCCACAGAACCACTGGTGGGTTCAACCTCTCAGCTCCTGTGGAGCAGCAGAGCACTTACCCAGGGCATACCCCATTTCCTTACCTCAGGCCTGCCACTGTTTGAGTGTTTAGCCCTGCACCTGTTGTCCAAAGCACTGATTCTTAAGTTTTCTTGCCTGTAAAATGGGATGATGAGATTTACTTTTCATAGCACTCGTTTGAAGACCGGGAGAATGCATATGAAATACCTAGCGTAGGTCATTACATCAAGAATAACTTCAATGTCCTTGCTTTTCCTGGCAGCTACACAGCTGACAGCTGATGTATGGATTTACCCTCTGCTGCCAAGAATTCTCCTCTACAGCCAGAACTCCACAGTGGAGAATTCCAACTGCCTGTCGTGAGACGTGACAACAGGAAACTCATCTCCTTCTCCTTTCTTCCCTGACCTCCAATTGGCCAGGTCATGTAGACCCCTCATTATAGTGCTTAATCATAGGCTGTCATGTATGGTTACCCAACTGTTGGTGTGTTCTGTTCTACCCGCCAAAGTACCCCGCCTCATGCTGTTCTTTGATCCCTCAAAGCAGCGCTCATTGGATTGTACCCAAAGTCAGCAAGCAATTAAATACTTTAAATCATGTAATTTTAGGGTTAGAAGGCTGCCGAAAGGTTTGATATATGAGTCCTCTTTAATACAGTTGATTAACCTATTTGAAAACCTCCACTGGAAGATTCTACGTTTCAGGGTCACTCATTCCACTAAAATCCTCCCTCCCACCTCAGGGCCTTTGCATGCTCTCTTTTGTTCCTAAACACCCTTCCCCAGTCTCTTCGTCACTGTAAGCCTTCTGTAATCCTTAAACATTTCAAATCACTTGACTCTTCCTCTGGGAAGACCCTTACCTCCTCAAGTTAAATCAGAATCCCTCCATACTATCCCCCGTCTTTTCTTTCGTTACACTTTTCATACTTAATAATTATCTTTGTAATTATTTTTAAATAAACATCGTTTTTTCACCCATGAGATGAAAGCAAGTTTATTTTTGCATGTCACATTATCACCAGCTCATGACTCTGTATCCAGCTCACCAAATCCATGAGCCCCTCCTCCCTCAAGTCCATTCTGGCTCATAGCAAACCCTAGAGGGCGGAACAGAAGTGCTCCCTTCACCTTTCAGGGCAAAATCTTCATGCAACAGATAGCATCCGCTTTCTCTGGAGGTTTGCCCAGTAGGCTTGAACCTCTGACCTTGAAGTTAGCAGCCCAATTTGTAGTGCACTTTTCCACCAACGCTCCTTAACTGGCCCATCGTTATCTTTTAATTAACGTCTCTCAGATGAAATTATTAGTGGGTGAAACAGTCGATATTTGGACATTCTCTCTACCATGAACACCTCATCTCATCTCTATCATTGGGTGGTTTCCGGTCCTTCTTTCTCACTTCAACTATCTTACCTTGACTGCCCAGCACCTTATCACAAAGCATCTCCCACTCAGTGCACTACATAGAATAAATTGGCCCTCACCTTTCCCCTCAGCAAGCAGGCTACACCCCATCACTCTCAGCTGACTCCCAGGTGTGCCTGATGGAGGCGCCCAGAGACACACACGCTGAGAGTACCCTTAGCAAACAGTGGATTTCCCTGTGATTTTGATTTACAAAAATGCTTTCTCAACCCGTTGCCACCTGGGCCTATGTGTGTCAGAGTAGAGCTGTGCTCCGTTAGGGTTTTCCAAGGCTGTGTTTTTTAATGTAGGTTGCCAGGCATTTCTTCTGAGGCATCTCTGGGTAAACACAAACCTCCAACCTTTTGGTTTAATCAAACATGATAACTTCTTGCTTTCTCTAAATCAGTGTAATGTGTACTTAAAAATGAAATTTAAAAAAATAGCAGTTGCTGTCCAATCCATGCCTGCTCGTAACAACCACGTGTGTGTGTGTGTGTGAGTATGTGTGTGTGTGTGTGTGTGTGTACAGAACTGTGCTCCATACTGTTTTCAAGAGCTGAATTTTCAGAAACAGATGGCCAAGCTTTTCTTCTAAGGTGTGTTTGGATGCCTTTGGGTTAGCAGCTGAGCCCAGACAATGAGGAAGCCTAGAAAGCTTTCACATTTCAACTATCTTACCTTGACTGCCCAGCACCTTATCACAAAGCATCTCCCACTCAGCGCACTACGTAGAATAGTCGGTCCTCACCTTTTCCTCTCAGCAAGCAGGCTACACCCCGTCACTCTCAGCCAACTCCCAGGTGTGCCTGATGGAGGCGCCCAGAGACACACATGCTGAGAGTCCCCTTAGCAAACAAGTTCTTGCCCTACCTGTCCTCTCCGCTCCACAGTTGCATCTTTCCCATGACCCCTGCTCCTATCTGACAGCCCTGCCATCAGACACCAGACTCCACCCTTGGACTCCAGGACCATTCTCCTCGATTGACCTCTCTAGAGTAATTGGGTCAAGCCTTGCTGTTAGTGCAAACTTCCATGTAACCAATTCCTTATATTCAAATCTTTTTACCCGTGACTGTGGAGGTGATTCTCACTCAGCGACTTTATAGGACAGAGCAGAACTGCCCTCAGAGGATTTCCAAGACTGTAAATCTCTAAAGAAGCAGACCGACCCATATTGATTCCACAGAGCGGCTGGTGGAGATGAAGTTCCAACTTTTGGGTTCACAGGTGAGCACATCGGTCATTGAGCCACCTGGACCCCTAAATTCCATCAAAGTGGTTTTTATTTCTCTAGCTGGACTGACACAAGTGTGGATCCCAACAGAAAGCTGAAGCACTGTCTCCCACCTGCCCACCCCCAATCTCTTGCTATTTCATTTTGTGATCATGCCTGCACCTTTCATGGCCATATTAGAATGCAGACACCGTGTGTGGCACCTTCTCTGCATTATCATACCAACCCCAAAAGCACTTTTTACACATTCAAAGATCCTTAAATAGTTGCTGAATGACTGAGTGAATTGAACCTTGGGAGTTTAAAGCTTCTGTATACATCATAAGGTTGTTATACATTAATGAGAATCCATTGATAAGCATCTCCCTCAATAACATACAAATCTGCAAGCAATGTAATTAATTCAACATTACATAAGCAACCAGCGTGTGCTTACTTTTCTATCAATCAAGGCATAATTACTTAGCTGTGAGAAAGCTCAAAAGGACTTGTCTAGCCTTTGAATGGGTCTTGCATGGCATGTGACAGTTCAGGAGATGTCAGCAGAGCATGGTGTAAACCACTAGACAATTAAAGCTGCTTAAACATAGACATGAAAGAAATGTTTATTCCATACAAAATAATATTACAATATCCCTAACAGAATTTCTTGAAGAAACGACCAGATCTATGATTTGAATCCAATTTCACACACACATACTCACTCACACACCCCAATTAGTTTGAAAGAGAGAGCGCACCAGCATGATTAAATTATGCCGTATCTTGTCCCCTTGGGGTGCCTTGGGTCTCAGGTGCTTCACATTTGCTCTTTCCTGAGTCAAGAAAGACTTGCCCCAGGTACCTACATCGCACACTCTTTCAGCCCCCTCAGGCTACTCCAAGGCCATCTTTGTGCTGAGACGGTCATGACAGTGAGCATCATCATCCCTCCGCCAATGCTTCGTGCCTCTCCTCCCTGCTTTTGGTTTTGTCTCTTCTGCGCTTGTACCACCTTACGCTCTCTATTATTCCGCATGCTTATCTCTCTTCACGGGTAAGTCACCACCTCCAGAACGCAAGCTCCAAGAGGACCAAGAATTCTTGACTATTTCATTCGCATTTGCCACTCTACCCTTCATAGGAACCGTTATTTGTTGAACAAATTGTTGAATCACAAGAATGGATTTTGGGCTTGCACTTCATTCTAGCTCCAATATAAGGACAGCTAGTTCTTACACCATGGCCCTGCTCAATACTCACCCTCAGGAAGGGAACCCAGAAGATACGGGCGCTATAGCGAACTGTGGGGAAGAAACTAGACGGTTCCTGCCTATTAGAAAGAATAGCAGGTGTGGTCTTTTTTTTTAAATCATTTTATTAGGGGCACATACAACTCTTATCACAATCCATACATACATCAACTGTGTAAAGCACATTTGTACATTCATTGCCCTCATCATTCTCAAAACATTTCCTCTCCACCTAAGCCCCTGACATCAGTTCCTCATTTTCCCCTCCCTCCCTGCTCCCCACTCCCTCATGAGCCCTTGATAATTTATAAATTACTATTTTGTCATATCTGGCCCTGTCCAACGTCTCCCTTCACCCATTTTTCTGTTGTCCATCCCCCAGGGAGGACATCACATGTAGATCCTTGTAATCGGTTCCCCCTTTCCAACCCACCCTCCTCCACCCTCCCAGTATTGCCACTCACACCACTGGTCATTAAAGGCTTGTTTTCAAACAAGCAGCCATAAAAGTGAGACATCAACTAAGTCCATATGGAAGAAGCACATCAACATCTCTGATCCAAGGATTGTAAATTATATAATCCAAATCTGAAGGAAGGCATAGTATCAGGGCTTAAATTGTGAGATTCTTTGGATAACAATGGAAGCCCAAAATACATTTGCAGGATCCACACAGGTAATACAACTCTGCTGGTTTTCCTCCAACCACAATGAAGAGATGGGAATAACGTAGTTATCAGACAGGGAGTATTGGAGAGACGACTATAGTAGATTAAAAGAATAAATCTCACTTGAATAGTTAAAACTTTGTCACTTGATCTCCCTCCTGATTCACTTTGTACTTTATCTGGTTTTTAATATTTTCTGCGTTTTTTTAATACTGCAGTTTGTCTCTATTGTATTTTGTCATTGTTGGCTGCTCTCTTGGCTCTCTGTTATGTGCTTATGTTCTGTTTTGGTATCTGTTTTGTTCCAGGATAGGTGAATCTATAGAGACAACAAATAGCATGAGTGCCTGGGGGGTCCAGCAGGAGAGGTGGGGAGGTAAGAGGGAGCTGATTATCAAGGAGTTCAAGAAGGAAGAAAATGTCTTGGAACTGATTGTGGTTGGTAGTGACTGTCCGACACTGCTTCATGTGACTGAACCAGGGAATGCTATGACTTCTGGATGAGCCTGTACAAAAAGAAAGAAAGAAAGAAAGAAAGAAAGAAAGAAAGAAAGAAAGAAAGAAAGAAAGAAAGCATCAGTGAATGATTATATGACTGGAACATTAAAAGTACTCATTAAACTCGAGGGCAATGGTGGATCAGTGGTAAAATTCTCAGCTGCTCTGGGGAAAACCCAGGGTCAATTCCAAGGCAGCCCACTGCCTGTGCATCTACAACCCATCGATCAGTGGGGGTGTGAGTGTTGCTACGATACTGAACAGGTTTTAGCTGAGCTTCCCCGTCTGAGATGGAGGAGAAAGAAAATCCTAGAGATAATCCCCAAGACAATCCGATGGAGGCGAGCAGTCTGATCTGTAACCAGGCAGGGGGACGTCACAGGACCAGGAAGCACTCCTTTCCATTGTGCGTGGGGTCACCATGAGTCCGAGACCAGCTCAATAAGGACCAACAGCACCAAGTGTGTGTGTCATTGAAGCAATGCGCCACCCTTTAACTCAGAAAGATACAAGTACCAAAGCAAGAGGCTACCAATGAACAGTGACTTCTCTCTCTGGGGAAGACAGGTTTGACTAAGACTTGACCGTAAAGTGCTTTTTGAACAAGAGCATAAATTATTACAGAAGAATATCTTCTCCCTGGTTTCCTAAATTCCTCACAAGCACCTATCTGGCTGGCACGCAGCCGGACTTAATAATTACCTCTGACCCTGGGAGAAGAGTTGCTCTTACTCAAAGCACTCTGGAATATACACATTCTATGGGGCCCCATCATTTATGCAGCAAAGGCTCTTCCTACCACTGTTCTCTTGCATGTTAAGAAGGATACAAGGAGGGGGGAAAAAGAAGGATACAAGGATACAGCAGAGCAAGTCTTGAGAAATAAGGCCAGCAAGTTAGAAGAAAAACACTGTGCACTAGCAGATTTGGAGTAAAGCCAAAACAAATAAAATCATGTCTGTTGCTGTTAATATGACCTCACGTTTACCCTCAAATGGATTTGGCCTGGGATACAGGATGGGTGGAACAGAGGGAAGAAAGGGGCACTTTTCAGTCACACCCACCAGCTAACTCAAGATTGGTGGCCCTCGGGGTCACAGAAGTTATGAGCAAATTGTCCTCACAACTCAATAGGAGCTGAACAAGTGTATCTCTGTGACTGGGTGAATAAATGAATAAGTTACATTTTCATTCATCCATATTTACCAAGTCCTTCCATCATGCCAAGCTTTGCAGTGGGCACCAGGGTAACAAAGATGAACGAACCATAGAAAGGGGCTGGATGCCACCAGCACCCATCAAATCTCTTTCTGATCATGGAATTTTTCTTCCAAAGAAGCCTAATATGCAAAACAATCCAATGCTGAGCTGCTCCACATTGCAATAGGCTGCATGTCGAGGGGACAGAAAGGAAGGAGACTAAACTCCTCTAGGAAGCTCTATGGCTCTCCAGAGCATGTTTGAAAACATCGACCTAAATGACCATTCAAGTGCCTTGTACAACAAAAAGCTAAGATTCCGTGGGTAACCCATTAACCCCATTATCAATGAGGGGGATTCTGAAGAGTAGAAGACAAAGAGGGAAAGGTTCAGAGCACAGAGGACGCTCCAGAGAGGATGCTATTAGAGAGACTGTAAAAGCCAGGAGTCTGTGGAGGCCCTGGCTAGGAACAGGGGCTGTCTTGGTTGTTAGTCATTGATTGTGGACACCTCGCATGGATCTTGATGGAGGGCAAAATTGTCTTTTATTAGAGAGGTCAAAATACTTACTCAGATTCACTTGCCTCCAAATCACAGGATTGAACCAAAATTGAGGAACAAAAGTGGACATTGATCTTTTCTCATCTTTCCTTCAGACCTCTTCTTATCTGGCACTTAAGTGTCTACAGTCGCAAGGTCAGATCCTGACACAACTAAGCACTGCTAGGGATGTAGGCAGCAAATCCCTCATCAGACTGATTCCCCGGACATTTCATCTCAACCTGTTTCAAAGCCACCTAACAGTATCGAGCTACCCGGTGTCTTCTAATAAACATCTCTTATCCTCGATCAGCCTGACTCAATTACTGGTGCTTGCAGCCCACAGACTTAAGAATGTATTGGCCACCAAATGAGAAAGAGGTCAAGGGGCAAAGGGGGGGGGGGGCAAAAATACCTCTGTTCCTTAAGAAGCTCCCTTCAAATCAAACCAGAAAACCAACAAAAATGGAAGAGATCAAATATAGAGCCCGAGGAGTTTGATTTCTCAACCTTTAAATACACAGTTTTTAAAAAAACAAATTGTACCCTTGGCCTTCTTTTAGAAACTGTCAGCCAAAGACCCTGGCTTCTTTCTGTCCAGAACTTTGCATAATCTAAGCGTCGGGTGTTCTGAGAAATTAGTTTTCATTTTGGAAACTTAAAGAGGAATCCAGGTGGACTTCAGCCTGATAGCCAAGTTGTTGATAAAGGACCAGAGTTACCGATATTTCCTGGACAGCAGCACATGGTGTTTCAGCAAGGTTTTGGTGCACTGATTTTGAATTCCCTCTAAAATCATTAATCCAGTCTCGACTAATTCTCTTGATCAAAATAGACTTGGCACCTGGGCTTAGAGACACCAGGAAAGAAACATGTTATCCTACATTAATTTAATAAATATTGACCAGGAACTTAAACTCTTGCTTGGGATTTAGAAGTTAGGAAATGGGAGTCCTTATCCTGGGTTAAGTATTGGGTTGCTAACTGCAATGTCTGTGGTTTGAATTACATCCATGGAAGAAAGACCAGGCAGTCAGCTTCCTCAAGTATTTACAGTCTCTAAAACACAATGCAGCAATTCTATCCTGTCCTGGGGGCTACCTATCAGTCAGAATCCATTTTACAGAAGTGGGATTCTTCAATTGGAAATTTTTAAGTTTGTGGCTTTGTTGTGCCTCTCAATTTATCTAGGTCAGGATTTCTCCATATGTAAAATACATTAAAAATACTTAATGGAATTCTTGTCAAGGTTCAATCAACTTATGTGTATATATATTCCCTTCAGTGCTGTTAAGGTGATACTGCTGGTTTTGTTTAGGTTTGTTTGGTTTGGTTTGGGAATTTTTTTAGCCATTGTAAGTACTGTAAACTAAAGACCAACTTAGGTGTGACCAGACATTCTGGGAGAAGGTGTATGCAAAGGAGTAAAGAAGCTGATGCTATTGGAAATAAAGAGCTCTTTGAGGTGAGCATGCTCTGCTTCCCACCAGTCATATAAGTTTGGACAACGTATTCAAGCTTTCAACTTCTCCATGTGTAATACACAGAAATCAAATTGACTGTAGCTATGGGAAGAGATGATGCAGAACTCAACATAAATAGTTACAATCAAGTTAGGGTGAATCTCTGGAACAGACCCTCAATTGCTCATATGTAAGTTCACATTAAAGTTGAAGAAAATTCAAATAAGTCTATGACAACTTTTAGTCTATCCCATCTGAGTTTCAAAGACATCTCTAGAGCAGCATGGGGAGCAGAGAGATGAAAACCTCTGGGAATACCAAAAATAGACTTGGGAGACAGAGTGTGGCACCCCATCAGACTCGACCAGAAAACGCTCATAAAGGCCAACAAACAGACCTTGAACTGTTCATAGGCTTTTCCATTTTTGTCAGTGGCTTTTTCTCTATGTTGTTATTTTGTTTTTGTTGTGGTTATTGTTTTGTTGGTTTTGACTTCCTTTGTTGTTTTATTTGACTTTGCCTGGTTTTTGCACTTATTAATGTATCTACATGTCTATCTAGATAGGATAGGTGGGACAAATAATTCGGAGATGAAAAGAATGGAACCAATGATTCTGGGGCGATGTGGGAGAAGGGGAGGTGGGAGAAAGGAAAGAAGGGTACCCACACAAGGACAAGGGAACAAGGTGAACTAAAATCAATGGAAGGAAGGTCGTAGGATGCCTATTGGGGCTTAATCGAGGGAAATGTAGCAGCGAGGAATTACTAAGGATGAATGAAGGTCAAACATGATGGTGGGAAAATAGGAAAGTAAAAGGAAATCGAGGAAAGAACCCAGAGGCAAAGGACATACGTAGACGCATAAATACAGGCAAATACATATGTAAATATATATATTTACATATACATATGTAAATATATATAATGAGAGGGGAATGGAACTATGTACTCATATCTACATATTAAGAATTAAGGTTGCAGATGGACATTGGGCCTTAACTTAAGTACTCCCTCAACACAAGAACATTTTATTCTAACAATCCAGTATTCTGTGATGCTCACCTTCTCAACACAATCGCTGAAGACAAAATGGTTGCATAAGCAAATGTGGTGAAGAAAGATGATGGTGCCCTGCTATCAAAAGATATAGCATCTGAAGTCTTAAAGGCTTGAAGATAAACTAGTGGCCATCTAGCTCAGAAGCAACAAAGCCCACATGGAAGAAGCACACCAACCTGTGTGACAATGAGGTGTCAAAGGGATCAGGTATCAGGCATCAAAGACCAAAAAAATCATATCATTGTAAATGAAGGTGAGTGCAGTGTGGAGACCCAAAGCCCATCTGTAGGCAACTGGACACTCCCTTACTGAAGGGTTGCGGGGATGAGATGAACCAGTCAGGGTACAGGGTAGCAATGATGAAACATACAACTTTCCTCTAGTTCTTAAATGCTTCCTCCCCCCACTATCATGATCCCAATTCTACCTTACAAATCTAGCTAGACCAGAGAATGTACATTGGTACAGATAGGAACTGGAAACACAGGGAATCCAGAACAGATGATCCCTTCAGGACCAGTGGTGAGAGTGATAATACCGGGAGAGTGAGGGAAGGTGGGGTAGAAAGGGGGAACCAATTACAAAGTTCTACATATAACCCCCTCCTTGGGGGATGGACAACCGAAAAGTGGGTGAAGGGAGACATCGGACAGTGGAAGATATGACAAAATAATAATAATTTATGAATTATGAAGGGTTCATGAGGGAGGGGGTAGTGGGAAGGGAGGGGGAGAAATGAGGAGCTGATATTAAGGGCTCAAGTAGAAAGCAAATGTTTTGTGAATGATGATGGCAATAAATGTACACATGTGCTTGACACAATGGATGGATGGATGGATGGATTGTGATAAGAATTGTATGAGCCCCCAATAAAATGGTTTTTTTTAAAAGAATTGACACAGTGGAGTCCAACGTAAGTGCAATTGCGAGAATGGCACAGAACAATGTTTCATTCTCTTGCACGTGGGATTGCCACGCGTCAAATGACTTGATGACAACAACAGCGTTCGAACTTAAACGGATACTTTGTTGTTTCTGTCATTTATTTGTTTACTTCAAATCTGTAATTTCGAGAATCAATTATGAGGATTAAATAATATGGTAATTATAAAATCATAGGTAAAATGCCTAACTCCTAGTATTTACTCAGTATTAACTTCTTTCTTATTTTTTCTATCTTATCAATGAAGGAGAGGGTTTACCGACAATCCTAGGGTTGGCAAATATATCATCACTTGTTTTAGTAAATAATTATTTATTAAACACAGACATACTACTTTTTTTTTTAACTACTATCCACTGATTTTAGAATTCCTGGATGGTGCAAAAGGTTAATGGGCTCAATTGCTAATGAGAAGGTCAAAGTTCAAATCCACTCAAAGCTAACTCAGAAAAAAACATCTATAGTTGTGCCTCTCAATCAGTCATTGGTGTTCTATGAAGCACAGTTGAATCAGAATCAAATCAGTGACAACCGATTTTTAGATTTGGGGCTGATTTTGTTACTAAAGAGACCATATGGTCCAAATAGCCTAAAATATGTACTACTTGGCCCTTTATAGAGAAAGTTCAGCAATCTTTGATAGCTAAGTCAACCTCCATATTTACAGCTTTGGAAACAAAATTAAGATAAATGATTTGACTAATGTCTCAAGGGTGCTTACAGAGAAAAGGGTAAAAAAATATTCTGCTGAGCAGTAGAGAGAGATGATATAGCTTGGAAAATAGCTTCAGAAAACATTTGGTGTAAATCAGGTCTGCCACTTATTCAGTGCAACCGGGTCTGTTCCGACTCAGGCACCGTTTACAACAGAGCAAAACACTGCCCAGGCCCGCATTGTCCTAAACATCTTTCCTAGTTCTGAGCGCATTGCTGCACCACTATGTCAATCCCTGATGTTGAGGAGCTACTTGTTTGTTACTGACTTTACTTTAGTAAGCAAAATGCCCTTCTCCACCAAGAACGAGTCCCTGACGATAACATGTCTAAAGTCAGTGAGATGAAGGCTCATCATCCTCATTTCTAGCGATCGTTCTGGTTGTACGTCTTTCAGTGCAGATATGTTTATTCTTCTGGCGGTAGGCTGATGGTATACTCGAATATTCTTCACAAACACCATAATTCAAATACATCAGTTCTTCATCTTGCTTATTCATTGCCCAGCTGTCATGTGCACATAAAACACTTGAAAATACTATGGTTTGAGTCAGTTGTACTTTATTCCTCAAATTGACATCTTGTTTTTTTAACATTTGAAAAATAGCTTCTGTAGCAGATATGCTGGATACATTCCACCATTTGATGTCTTGGCTGCTGCCCAGGGTGTTGATTGTGGAATCAGAGAAAATGAACTCCTTGACAATTTCCATCTTTTTTCTGGTTTTATCAAGGAGTGGCTTATTGGTCTAGTTGTGAGGATTTGTACTTTCTTTATGCTGAAATGTAATGCACACTGAAGATTGTAGTCTTTGATCATCATTAGTAAGTATTTCAATGAGGGTGTATGCATAACCCATGGGGTGTTTTTTGGTTTTTGATTTTTTTCTGGGAACAAGAAAGGATTCAGACTTAGACAACCCCATTAGAATTGGGAGTAGCCCATTGAAACTGATGATTATGCATTTTTTTATTTCAAGCCCCAATTTAACAGTTGGCTGCCCCTGAACACAAACAGAGGAGCTCTGATAGTGTAGTAGTTTCTACATTGGGCTGCTAACCACAAGGTCAGAAGTTTGAAGCTATCAGCTGCTCCACAGGAGAAAGGTGAGGCTGCTACTCATGTAAAGATATACAGCCTCAGAAATCCTGTGGAGAAGTTCTACTCTGTCCTATAGGCTCATTATGAGTGGGAATAGTCTCAGTGCCAGGGGGTTTGCTTTTCTAAGTTTTCATAAACAAAGACAGTCCCCCTAGTAGCCCCTGAGAGATAGAAAATCAGAGAAACAATTTATATAGATCAAATTGTGGAGACATACAAGTAGAGAGAGAAGGGAAACCCTATCCAGATTTATTTTTGACTTGCAACAAATTTGATATTAGTCTGGTGAGAACTACAAACTCACCAGTTATGGCAGTAGCCCAAACAACAGGCCTGTGAGAGCCCTGTGCTCATCTCTATAATTCTCCTTTTTATAGCAAACAACTTTAGATAGCACAACACAAAACGAAAGCCTAAAAGAAAAGAAAAAAATTATGAAGACGAATGGTTGGTTTCCACCAAGAATGTCAAGTTAATGAGAGCTAGTAGCAAAACCTGCATACTGAACAGAATAAACTGCTGAGAAACTCAGCACAAGGAGGGCTGAATTCAGACCTGGGACCAACTTGTAGTGATAACGTGCACTCCTCCAGCCACGAGCATGAAGGCACAAGGGCCTTTTGACCTCTGGGTAAAGGCCAGAATCCACGGTAGCAGCAAGTGTAGACCCTATTGGGGTGAAAACGCTACGAGAACTGTTGAAATAAAAACAACCCCAATTAGCGCTAACAGAGAACATTTATCCAGAGCTTACCAGGGTGTCCACCACCATCATTTGTGTTAGGCGGAACTAGAGTGGAGTAAAGGGAAGGCTTTGTGTGTACTCAGACTCGTGGCATAGAAAACTGAAGACTGACAAGCTAGACGAGGGGCGCCTGTTGGGATTGACTAGAGGGTGATTTTTATACTTTCTCTGGTTATTCTTCAGTGGAAAGTGAGAATCCAAAACAGATACCAGAAATTAAAACTGCTTGCTGTGTTAATCCCAACTCATAGCAACCCTGAAGCACAGAGCAAGATTGTTCCTTTGGGTGTCTAAGACTGTAAACCTTTATGGGAGAGGAAAGCCTTGTGTGTCTCTTCGTGAGCAGGGGGTGAATTAGAACTACACCCCGTGGTTAGCAGTCTGATGCTTACCCTGGTACACCACCAGGATTTGACGAAGTCCACCACTGCTTGTAATTGAGCTTCTTTCACTAGATGCTTCAAAAGTCATCATTAGACTTCCTTGGTTGGTTTTTGAAGAGGAGGTAGGTCAAAGTTCTATTGTCAGACAAGACTTGGCCATTGCCCTTTGATATATTTGGTCTGGTGGTCTTACAATTTTCTAATTCATTTTCAACAAATTGTTCCTTTTCATTGTGTTTATAGCTGCAAAAGTTTAGCACAAACTAAATGCCTAACTAGGGGACTGGTAATAGTTGTTTAATTGGTACCATCTAATTCATTAATGTTGGCCATTTAAGATTTCTGAAAATCAGTTTTAAATCGAGAGGGAAGGTGAAGATTTGGGGGGGCTTTCAGACTGCCTCTAGCTTTAGTAAAGTCTAGCCCAAGATATATGATCATCAGCCAGCCAAAGGTGAAGAAAAAAAGAAGTACGGGGATAAGGAACAATAAATGACAACAATACCTAGTATTTAAATTCATTGATCTTCACAAAGCTTTGAAATAGAATTCATTACCGTGTCCATTTTACATACGAATATGCCAGAATGAGTAATTTATCCAAGATCACACACTAATAATGGCAGACAGAATTCAAGATAGATTTCCTGGTCAAAATCCTATGTCCCATGCTGTAAGCTAACGTAATTAGAGAAACTGTTCCTTGAGGACAGCTAGAATAGAATCCTTTGTCAATAAGGTTGTTAAGTGCCATTGAGTGGATTCCAACCATAGTAACTCTATGAACAACAGAGTGAAACACTGCCCGATCTTGTGCCAGTCTCACAATTGTTCTTAAGTTTAATCCACCGTTGAGTCCACTGTGTGTCTTACTTCTCACTGAGGGTCTTACTTTTTGCTCACCCTCTACTTTACCAAGCATAATGTCGTTTTCCAGGGAGTCTTCTCTCCAGATACCAGGTCCAAAGTCCTTGAGACAAAGCCTTGTCATCTTCACTTCCAAGGAGCACCTAGCTGTACTTCTTCCAAGACAGATTTGTTAGTTTTTGTGGAAGTCCAGAGCATTTCAATATTCTTTAACAATGCAACAATTCAAGTGTCCATTCTTCTGTGGTCATCTTTTTCATTGTCTAACTGCCATAGGTATATGAGGAGATTGGAAATACTATGGCTTGAATCGGGCACATTTTAGCCCTCAAAAGGACATTCCTAGTGCTCTACACTTAAGGAGGTCTTGTGCAACAGGTCTGCCTAGGGCAATATAGTGTTTGGTTCCGTGAGTACTGCTTCCATAAGCATCCTCTATGGTTTCAAGCAAGGTGAAATCCTCGCAAATTTGGATCTCTTCTCCATTTATCACGATTTTATCTAGTGGGACAGTTGTCAGAGTTTTTGTTTCCTGTAACCTTACAGAAGTTACAATAATTCAATTTGGCATCATTCAGGCTTGGGCTTAAATTCCAATTCTAGCATATATTGGCCACGTGAACTTAAATAGGTATTTGAATAAGTTCATTTTTGTTTGATTCCTGTTAAGAAATTTCCTTTACACCCCCAGATATAGTTAATTCAGAGTGTATATTTTTAACTGCATCCCTAGGTGATTCTTATAGATCCTCCTGTGTATACATTAAGAATCACCAGGGGATCTTGTTGAGCTGTAGATTCAGATTCAGAATATCTGGTGTGAAAAAACACATTTTTCTACAGAAGATAAAACTTGAATGAGCCCAGTTCAAAACCCTGTCTTTAACAAGTTCAGCTAACTGATCCATCCGAAGTGTGAGCTCCTCAATTGCAAAATGAAAAAAATTTACTTGGGGCCAATTTGAATCTGTCAAGCCTCGTGCAGTTATCTGTGGTGCCGGAAAAAATCCTTGAAAAATTTATTTCAGAGAAAGTAGAATCTGACTGGAAAAAAAGATTTCAATCACCTGCGGGGTGAGGTGTTAAGTGACAATGAGTGGTTGCTCGGCCACTTCTAGGGCAGGTGGTTCCGGATCACAGGGGCAGAGTTGCTTTATGAAATCTTGGGCCAGAGCTTAGTTGTTCTGCAAAATGGAAGATTGACTGGTCTGACCATTAAAAATCGCCTTTCTCCACCTCTCCCCAGACTGCCCTTAACCTCTCTAAAATACTAGATATTTAAAGATTCTTGTCTTGGAAGGGGCCACATTGCAGAGCTACCATGTTGCCCATGTGCCTTGGTCTGGCTCCGGTAATTTAACTCATAGATGCATTGTGAGAATTATGTAATATTGAGTAGAACCATGCAAATGTTGATGTACCTGTATGAAAATAGTAATTTTCTGTAGTTCAACCAAATATAAATATTGAAAAATTTTTAACCGGGTCCTAGAATAAGGTCCTTATAAAATATTGCTAGTTTCATTATTGATTTCTAAAAATAGGACTTAGACAAAAGGCAGAATTTAAGGTCCGGTCAAATGGATAGGTCAATGCTATTCGTTAAGAACCTTCAGTCATTTGTAGCAAAAAATCTATCCATGAAAGTTTCTGACACAGGCCCAGACTAGAATCCTAGCAAGAGTTAATGTTAGGTGTCAGTATGAGAACCCCAGCTTCATGGAGAGGCCCCACATAGGTGCTCCAGGCAACAGTCCAAGCTGTGCCTAGCTTTGATTACTCCCAGTTCAGGCACCAAAAACACAAGAATATCTGCGTGATAGTTGGGTTTTTTGTGCCAGCATCAAACCTGTAAGAAGACAGGTGTGGAGTTTGGTCGTCAATCAGGTTGCAGCCTGATGACCTCCTGTAGGGGTGCAATTGAGACATATCGCTCTCTGGAGGCTAACCATTCTCTGCCTTGACGTTCCACCCTGCTGGACACCTGGAGAGCTGCTGGAGCCCTGCAGTGTTCTCAGCAACCTTGGGTCCACGTGACTGCACCAGCCAGCCTGTGATCTCCCTGCATACTGCATCACTGCATGTGGCTGCAGGAGTCTGAAGAAGGATGTATGGACTAGCAAAAGACTTAGGGACTTGAGTGGGATGTTTTCTAGATAAAAAGCTCTCTCGTACATATGTGAATGTCACTGGATGTGTTTCTCTAGTCAACTGGGGCTAACACAGTCTGTATCCTTATTCCTTTTAGTAATAGAACCTTCAGCCCCTTTGTTCTGATCCCAGCTACATAAATAACAGTATCTTAAAGGTTCTACCACCTGAAACCTCAATGTGGAACTGAGACATTGTTTCCCTGATATCCTCTCTCTGAATTTCTGATCTCTAGACTCCCTGGCACAATCCATGGTGACAGTTTGATGCCACTAAATTTCAGGGTGGTTTGTAATGCAATAGTAGACAGAAGAATTATGCGGGGTGTCTACAAGTACAGAATTCCAACTAAACTAACTTATGCAGAAAGTGGACTGTATTAGCTCAAGCATCTGGGAAAAGGGGTTAAATTGGACAAAATGATAATAGTTCCCAGAAACTCACTTTTCATCAGAGTTTCTCTCCATCTCTTGTCTCTGTTCCTCTCCTCATATTAGCTTCATCCATTCCCAACTCAGAGAGATTTGCTCCACATTACCTACAGCCAAAGGCAAGATAGTTCATCCTTCCTGGTGTCAGTATTCATTTAATTTTCCAGATTATGCCACTGGCCCAGTTGGATTCTGCGAACATTCCTGGATTAAACATTGTGGTCAACAATCCAAAAATCATACTCTCTGCCTTCAAGTCAATTCTGACCCAGAGTGACCCTGTAGGGTACTGTAGAACTGACCCTGTGGGTTTCTAAGGCTGTAACTCTTTACGGGAATAGAAAGCCTCATCTTTTCCTGTAGAGTGATTGGTGGTTTCAAACTGGTGACCTTATGGATAGCAGCTCAACCGGTAGCACACCATGCCACAAAGTCTCCAAAAGACTAATAAGAGCTATAGATGGGCTATCCTAGGGCCCTGTTCCTGTGGAAGGGTAGAGCTAGCACGGGCAGCTTCCTGCTGAATACATCATTCGGGTAAGAGAAATGTATGCCCAAAGAAGGGGCAGGGTATGCTATTCTGGGAAGATGGGAAGAAAAAGCAATTTATATCAACTACCAATTGCTGTCAAGTCAATTCCAACTCATAGTTACAGAGTAGACCTGTGATCCATATGGTTTTCCCAGAGTGAGCTGCTGGGCCTTTCTCACGAGCAGCCTCTGGATGGATTTGATCCATCAACTTTTCTGTTAGTAACCAACTGCTTCATTGTTTGCACAACCCAGGGATTTCATATCAACCATGGTAGTTTAAAATATTATCTCAGAGATGCTTTCTGGTACAGCGATTCCATCTACCCACTATAAACCAAACCCACTGCCACCAAGCCAATTATGAGTCATAGTGACCTTCATTGGGTGTCTGAGACAGTACATGTTTATCACAGCTTCATCTTAACCTTGCAGCCAGCCTCATCTTCCTCCCATGGAGTGACAGGAGGGCATGAACTTTGCTACTAGCAGGTCAACATCTAGCCCACATCACCAAGAGAGGTCTTGCCATTTGTCCACAGCGAGAAGAGAGTATCAGATGAGCGAGCCCCAGCGACTGAAAATGGGCAAAGAATAAACCTAAGACTTAAGTCCCCAGAGGCTCTGAGAAATGTACTTTCACTGGGTACAGAGAGCTGCCAGATTCTTGATAAATGCGCGTGTAGCTCATGCGTTCACACTGGCCAACTCACTGAATCCTCACAACCAACTAAGGCGACAGATGCTGTTAACTCCAAATCCAGTTCACTTTAAAGGACTGACAAGCCTGAGCAGGGGGGTATTTACCCAGAGAAATATATCTTAACTTGTATACATATGATCTAAACACAAGTATCCCAAAGTGCTAGTTGTTCTGATGTAAATAAAGCAATAGCGGGTTAGGTCTTCAGACAAGCAGAGACATTAACCACAACCTTAGAGGCTTGTTTGCTCCATTGTCTAAGTGCCCTTGGATCTCAGACAAACCCCACATTTCTTGGAAACATGTATTCCTCTGAGAGCCAGGGAAGGCGTGTGGTCCAGTAAATGCAATTAGCAGTCTCACCATGTGTTTCCTCGTCTGTCATCTCCCAGAGTACAGCCATCAGAACACTCACCTTTTCAAAACACACTCTTCCAAATGGCCAGAGTCGCCAGCAGATTTTAAGTAGGTCTGAGAGGTCTGTTGAGGGAGTCTTTTGGATACAGGGAATTATTTTATGAAAACCTCCTATGAGCAAGAGCTCCTACGAATAGAACACTATGCTGGACACAGAGTGGTAAAAAGAATAAGAGACTGAGAAATTAAGAGAATAAGTGAGCAAGTGAGAGAATAAGTGAGAGAGGTCATACAAGATACAGGTGAAACTCAAGCACTGGCTGATCCTGAGTAAGTTATTTATCTGCATGAACACCTCATCAAGGAGTGGCGCAATCGGATAAACTCTCAACTTCTAGTACAAAGTCGTGTGGTGTGAACCCACCCAGAGGCACTTCCGAAGTTAAGTCTTGGGCCTGTTTCTGTACCATCACAGCCTTCAAGTTCTACTCTAGGGGACACATGGTTGAGAGGCAATTCTATCCTAACTTACAGTAGCAGAAAAATGGAGGATTAGAGGCAGTAGTGGTTTCATGCTAGACTCCCTGCCTTCCAGGTGGGAGTCTTGGGTTCTAGTCCCAGCCAATGTGCCTCATGCATAGCCACCACCTCCGGTGTCACGGGAGGCTTACTTGTGGATATGATGCTAAACAGGTTTCAACGGATCTTCTAGACTAAGATGGACTGGAAAGAAAGCTCTGGCATTCTACTGCTAAAATTCAACCAAGGAACATCCTACAGTTCACAGGATCTGATCCATGCCAATTATGGGGATGGCACGGAAGTAGACAGTGGTTCATTGCCTGGTCGGTGGAGTCTCCATAAGTAAGAGGCTTACTCTACCACTGCTAACACAAAAACAAATAATGAGTTGGAATTGGCTTGCAGCCACAAGTATAATGCAGAATTAATGAAACAAGATAAGAATTCACAAATTTATTTTTTTCCTGCCCAGCCACTCTGGAATTAGTCCAGACTTTAATCCAAATGCCCACTCATAATGACTTCTCACTTGCTTTATGGGCAGCTCAGGATCAACATGAACAGAACTGAGCTCATAACTGTCTCTACTCATTCTGAACCTCCTCTGGGTTTTCTTTCTTCATAAAAAGCTCACGACAAATCCATCCTAACATTGTTATCAATTTGGGAATCTTAAACATTAATGCCAGAGACACATCAAGCATACCACATTCAGTTCTATTAATTGCAAACCAAAGACTTGCTTTATGTCCCTTAATCCATGGTTGGGGAGTAAATTAGTGTTTTTTAGTATTCTCCCCTTTGACTTCCTGCCCCTTGAGATCTTTGCCCAGTCAAGGAAAATGACTCCTGCAAAGCCAAACTCAGGGCCATCAAGTTGATTCCAACTCATAGTCGCCCTGTAACGGCCCTTTAAAATAGAGTAGAACTGTCCCTGTGAGTTTCCAAGACTGTCACTCTTTACGGGAGCAGGAAATGCCATCTGTTTCCCATGGAGTCTCTGGCTGTTTCGAACTGTAGACCTTTGGGGTCGCAGCCCAACATACGACCCACTACACCACCAGGGTTTTTAGGAAGTGACTCCTAGTTGAGATGATACATAAAATGTATTGTCTCTCACTGCTAGGTGCCTCCAAGCCAATTCTGAGTCATAGAAACCCAATGTTCAATAGAACGAAACACCGCCTGGTCCTGCACCAGGGAATTCTTATGATGATTGCGTTTGAGTCCCTTGTTTCAGCCTCTGTGTCAGTCCATCTTATCAATGGTCTATATTGTTTCTCGCTGATCTTCTACTGTATCAAGTATGATGTCCTTGGAGAACTTCAAAAGACACATTTTCAGTAGCATTGTTACAATCATTTGGGTCATGCTATATTAACAGGGAATGCACTTTATTTTCTCTTTCTTATTGGGGCCTCAGTTCCATGAGAGCTGGACCAATGTTTCAAAAGTACCTGTTTTCCTCACAGAGCCGAACAACGCCATTGTTCAGAATATCTGCCTGGAATCGCTTTAGACATCAGCTTCCTGAAGACACACACGCTTTTTTCTATTTCGTTCATTTCAAAAGATACTTATTAAATTCAGGGTCTTGGGTTTCAACCCATGACTCTCAATACTGAAATTTCATGTGTATCTTCTATTAAGTGCCTCCTATTAGGTAGCAAATTTTAATTGGCTTAGTGCGTAGGTCACAAGATTATAGTGAACTGATGTAGGGATCGCTCATTTGGAGGCAACCTTAAATAGGATGTTATCGAAGGAGTGTAAACCTTAAATATGATGTTACAGCACACTTAGGTTGGGAGCTTGCATTAATTCTTCAAGTTGACATGACAACAGGAATGTGGATGGAGAAAGGAGCTCTGTGTGCACAGCATGGCAACCATTCCTTTCCAGTCGGTGTTGCAAGCCTTTCATAGGTGGCCTGTGGGGCTGAGGGGTGGAGCCACAGCTAGAGGTCTGACCATCGCAGGGGCAGCATTTGGGGTGAGCTGGGATGGAATGAGTCTCTTGCATGGGGCTGGAATGAATTTGGTCTTGCTCTCTGTGTTTCCCATGTTGGGCACCTGTTTTATATTTGACGTTTCATAGCGATCCCACAAGCTCACATACCGTCCAGAAGTACAGGCATGGTGGGTCTGTGGGTTGACTTTTTCCCCTCAAGTGAAATCCAACTGAATGTGAAATAAATGTATAAATGTTGGAGGAAAATCATGAAAGGCATGACTGCCTAAGACATTTATTCTCTCCAGGGACAGTACAATCTCATTCCAGAAGTTTCTGAGGTCTGGAAAGTGTTATGATGAAGGCAAAAACACTGTTAACAGGAACCTTTTGTCTACATCTTTCCAGACTCCTGGGTTCTCTAAGGTGCTGCACCTGTCCCTCCATCATACATGGGAGATGAACTAACGGATGGTGCTGGTTACTTCTTCTACTCACATCTTCATCCCCGAACCACTTTCTTTTGTCTGTTGCTCATACTTTGCACTATTCTAATAAAGAGTCTTCTAGTGGAAAGCAAATGTCCCTTCTAGTTTTCATGTATCCCCTCTGAATTCCTCATATACTATCCCATTTCAGTCTAAAACTGAAGTGCTCTAAATATGAATTACTCTGCTTCTCCTTACTGGCCATTCAACTTCTCTCTGCCCTCGGCAACCAAGTCTTTCCTCCTTGGTCCTAGAAATATGAGACAACTGAAGGAGACTCTTATCAAACTCATTCTTTGTTGTTGTTAAGTGCCATTGAGTCAGTTCTAACTCATAGTGACGGTATGTGCAACTGAACAAAACCCTGGCCAGTCCTGCCCCATCTTCACAATTGTTCGAACACGTGAGCCCCTGGTTGCAGCCACTGTGTAATTCCATATTGTTGAGGGCCGTCCTCTTTTTGATCCCCCTGTACTTTAGCAAGCATGATGTCTTTCAAAATCTTGCCATCCTGTCCTTCAAGGAGTATTCTGGCTGGCCTTCTTCCAAGACATATTTGTTTGTTCTTTTGGATGTCCCATTGTTCCTGAGTCTTCCTATTCAATGTCCAACTTTCACATGCATATGGGTCCATTGAAAATACCATGACTTGTACCAGGCACACCTTATTCGTCAAATAATATCCTTATGCTCCAACACTTTAAAGAGGTCTTCTGTTCCAGATTTGCTCAATGCAATGTATCATTTGATCTCTAGTCTGTTGCTTTCATGAACATTGATTTTGGATCCAAGCAAGATGAAGGAAGACCCACCCAAGCTTCTCTGAAAGCATTAGCCAAAAACAAGGCTCCAGGAATTGATGAAATACTAATTAAAATGTTTCAAGAAGTTGATGAAGAACTGGAAGCACTCATTCATCTATGTTAGGAAATGTGGACGATATCTACTTGGTCACCTGACTGGAAGAGATACATATTTTACCCTTTCCAAAGAAATGTGACCCAACAGAATGCTCAAATCAGAGAGTAATATCATTGATATCACACAAAAGTAAAATTGTCCTAAGATCATCCAACAAGAGTTGCAGCAGAGCAGTGGCAAGGAGCTGCCAGTGGGTCAGGACCTATTCAGAAGAGGACATGGAACAAGGGATTTCATTGCTGATGTCAGATGGATCTAGGCTGAAAGTAGAGAATACCAGAACGCATCCATATATCCTTGGGATTAAAAAAATAAAAGTTGCATTGGATAATACAAAACTGATACTATCTCTGTTAATCAAAGTCAACAGAAAATAAATTAAAATCAAAGGATCTGATATAGGCTATAAAAACGATGGAATGTTTGATACATCAAGAGGAAAATATTCAACCAAAAATTTTCTGAAACTGCCAATAGCCCACAGAAAATAGACATGGGAATATCTAGGTTCATGTTATTCACTAAAATTTGTATTCTTTTCCATTGAATAACCTGAATTAACTCTCATAGTCCAAGAGATTTAAAGAATTTCCTTCTCAGGGCAAAAAAAATTAAAGATTACTTGAGTGCCTGAATGAACAATTTTCTCTAGAACAAAGTAAGTGCAACAATCTCCAGGGACCCTGTAATTTTTGGGGGGGATGAGATAAAATGGGGAGGTTCATTTGAATTTTATGTAACCTATTCTATAAATCAATAATGTAAGGTAGTGAAATATTGAATGAAAGAGAGGAATGAGGGGATGTCAGAGCAAGGCCTCCTGAGAAAATCACCCATCTCTGAAATTTCTATGAATCCTCCATCCGATATGAAAATAAAATGTACACGTGAGTTCAATTTTTCAGTAACAGAGGAACTTCTATGTATCAGGCATTACATTTGAGTGAAAGCCAAATATGTAATCCCAGACCTCTGCTATTGAAAGTTAAATAAAGGATTCCGAGCTAATAATGGTGAAATAATATAATTGTAATCTTCTCAACACACTTGTTCAATCTGTACACTGAACAAATAATCTGAGAAACTAAAGTATATGAAGAAGAATGTGGTATCAGGATTGGAGGAAGGTTTATTAACCTTCAACATGCAGATGCTACAACCTCGCTTACTGGAAGTTCAAAGGGCTGGAAGGATTTGCTGATGAGGATCAAGGACTATTGCCTTGGCATGAGGCTGTGCCAACTGGACAGCAGCTGACAACAACAACCCAGAAATCGAATGCAATGAGTTTAAAAGTCCATCTGCTAATCCAAAGATCAGTAGTTCAAACCCACTAGCCGTTTTATGCAAGAAAGATGTGGAAGTGGCTTCCGTAAAGATTTATAGCCTTGGAAATCATTTTGGGCAGTTCCTCTTCACAATGGGTTGGTTGGTTAGTTGATTTTTGTTGTTGCTTTAGATTTAATACCACATGAGAAATGGCAGATGTCAGGGTATCCATGTAGGGACACTCACCCCAATATGAGCGACTATATCTGAGCTGATCCTTGAATTCAGGATAAGAATTCTTGATATGGGTCTGAAGCGACCCAATTGGTTTTCATTAACTCTTCATTAATTTACCGTTATCCGGTTCAGTACATATGTCCTGGGGCATGAAGACTTGGACATTTTCCTAATGAGTTTACAATCTGGTCATAGAGAAGGCACTCCTAGAGAGAGACCACTGCAAGATTGTAAATACAGGCTAGCCAGTGTTTCATTTCGAAAAGGTGGTGACAGAAGAGTCGGAGGGAGTCAGAGAAAAACTGTCCATCAGCATAATCAAGAATGTCTCTGAGCATCAGTCGTAAGGCTGGAATTCATAATCCATAAATACATCAAGCTAATAAATCCAATCCTCATAGAGTAAACTGAGTTAGCAGATGGTAAAGCCCTTTGTCCAAATCTATGCAATGAAGAAATGGCAAAGCAGAGTAAAATTCTATGAAAGTAGGTACCTTGTCCTTCAGGCGGGTTTCCCTAGTCACAGAACTTTAACTGTCCTTCGATGAGTATGTGCTACCTTAATTAGCAGCTCTGGCGGCACTCTTGGGGAACCAATCAACTGCTAACCACAGGGAGAGTTGCCCAAAGCCACCAGCTGTGTCATAGAAGATGAGACATTTTGCCCTTGTACAGACTTACAGCCGAGGAAACTCCATATGGGATCACTGTGAGACTGAATCAACTGGATGGCAGTGCACGTTTAAGATCAAAGGAGACCTATTGGAGCAGTGGGTCTGCTGGAGAAAGATAAGGGTTACTACTTTTGTAAGAATTTATAGCTTCAGAAACTTTAGGCACAGTTCTACTCTAACCAGTAGAGTCTCCTTGAGTATGAATCAACTCTCTGGAAGTGGATTTCTTTTTCATGTTAGGATAAGTAGCCCCTGGACTAAAGCCTAGGAATTAAGACATGTCGTTATTGGTAGGTGTCACCGAGTCACTTCTGACTCGCAGTGATCCTCTGTATGACAGTGATCCTCTGTGATGAGCAGTGATCCTCTGTAAGACAGATTGAAACACCGCCTGGTCCTTCCCCGTCATCATAGTTGTTGCTCTGATTGAGCCCACCTTCGTAGCCACTGTGGCAACCCAGTTCATGTAGGGCCTTCCTCTTCTTTGCTGCCCTTCTACCTTGCCAAGCATGATGCCCTTCTCCAGGGACAGGCCTCTCTTGATAACATGTCCAAAGTGCATGAGACAACACCTCACCAGCCTTGCTTCCAAGTAACTTTCTTTCTTTTTAATCATCTTATTGGGGGCTCAACAACTCTTATCATAATCCATACATACATCAATTGTGTAAAGCACATTTGTACATTCGCTACCCTCGTCACTCTCAAAACATTTGCTCTCCATGTAAGCCCCTGGCATCAGCTCCTCGTTTTCCCCCTCCCTCTCTGATTCGCCCCTCCCTCATGAACCCTTGATAATTTATAAATTACTATTTTGTCATATCTTACAGTGTCCGACGTCTCCCTTCACCCACTTTTCTGTTGTCCGTCCCCCAAGGAGGTTATATGCAGATCCTTGTAATCGGTTCCCCTTTTCTACCCCACCCTCCCTCGACTCTCCCAGTATCACCACTCTCTCCACTGGTCTTGAGGGGATCATCCTTCCTGGATTCCCTGTTTTTCCAGTTCCTATCTGTACCAGTGTACATCCTCTGGTTTAGCCAGATTTGTAAGGTAGAATTGGGATCATGATAGTGGGTGGGGAGGAAGCATGTAGGAACTAGAGGAAAGTTGTATGTTTCATCATTGCCACACTGCACTCTGACTGGCTCGTCTCCTCCCTGCGACCCTTCCATAAGGGGTTGTCCAGTTGCCTACAGAAGACTCCCCACTCTGCACTCCACCTCATTCACAATGATATGACTTTTTTGTTCTTTGATGCCTGATACCTCATACTTTCAACACCTCATGATCACAGAGGCTGGTGTGCTTCTTCCATGTGGGCTTTGTTGCTTCTGAGCTAGATGGCTGCTTGTTTACCTTCAAGTCTTTAAGAACTTAGATGCTATATCTTTTGATAGCTGGGCTCCATAAGCTTTCTTCACCACATTTGCTTATGCACCCTCTTTGTCTTCAGCGATTGTGTCAGGAAGGTGAGCATCATGGAATGCCAGTTTAATAGAACAAAGTATTCTTTCATTGAGGGAGTATTTGAGTGGAGGCCCAATGTCAAGCTGCTACCTTAATACTAAACCTGTAAATATATGCACATAAATCTATTTCCCCATCCACATATATAACTATATTTACATATGTACATAGCTTTATTTAGACCTCTATAAATTCCCTTTGCCTCTTAGCTCTGAAGCAACTTTCTATCTGAATTTCTTTCAAGACAGATTTGTTTGTTTTTCTGATAATCATGGCACTTTCGATACTCATCACCAGGCCTATAATTCAAGTGCATTGATTCTTCATCTGTCTCCCTAGTCACTATCTAACTGTCCCATGCATATGAGGTGACTGAATATGCCATGCCTTGAATCAGGTGCAACTTCATGCTCTGCAACACTTTAAAGAAGTCTTGTGCAGCAGATTTACCCAAAACTATCTGTGATTTGGTCTCTTAACTGCTGCTTCCATGAGCATTGATTGTGGATCAATGCTCATGGAAGATGAAATCTCCCGTGGAAAATTAAATCTTGGGCAACTTCCATCTTTTCTCCATTTATCATGATATTGTCCATTAGTGAAATTATGAGAATTCTTGTTTTCTTTATACTGAGTTGAAATCCACACCGAAAGCTACAGCTATCCTTTATGTTCATTAGCAAGTGCTTTAAGTCCTCCTCACTTTCAGCAGGCAAGCTGTATCATCGGCATATCAAACAAGACTTCCTCTAATTGTGATGCTGTGTTTATCTTTTCATAGTCCCCCTTCTCAGACAAACTGCTCAGTATACAAATTGAATAAATATGGTGAGAGGATACAATCCTGATGCACATATTCCTAGTTCTAAACCATACAGAAGTTCTGTTTGAATGACTGCCTCTTAGTCAGTGCACAGGTTCTACATGAGCACAATGAAGTATTATGGGATTCCTTTGCTCCTTAAGACTACCCGTAGTTTTTTAAACATTTTATTAGGGGCTCATACAATTGTTATCGCAATCCATACACACATCAATTGTGTAAAGC